>NC_060149.1:664222378-664537845 GCF_021461385.2 Schistocerca piceifrons
TCCAATCTCGTATAGCACGCGGATAGAATGAACACCTATGTCTTTCCGTACGAGCTCTGATTTCCCTTATTTTATCCTGGTGATCGTTTCTCCCTAAGTAGGTCGGTGTCAACAAAATATATTCGCATTCGGAGGAGAAAGTTGGTGATTTGAATTTTGTGAGAAGATTCTGTCGCAACGAAAAACGCCTTTCTTTTAATGATCTCCAGCCCAAATCCTGGATCATTTCTGTGACACTCTCTCCCATATTTCGCGATAATACAAAACGGCCTGCCTTTCTTTGAACTTTTTCAATGTACTCCGTCAGTCCTATCTGGTAAGGATCCCACACCACGCAGCAGTATTATAAAAGAGGACGGACAAGCGTAGTGTAGGCAGTCTCCTTAGTAGGTCTGTTACATTTTCTAAGTGTCGTGCCAATAAAGTGCAGCCTTTGGTTAGCCTTCACCACAACAATTTCTGTGTGTTCTTTCCAATTTAAGTTGTTCGTAATTGTAATACCTAGGTATTCTGTTGAATTTACGGCTTTTAGATTAGACTCATTTATCGTGTAACCGAAGTTTAACGAGTTCCTTTTAGCACTCATGTGGATGACCTCACGCTTTTCGTTATTCAGGGTCAACTGCCACTTTTCGCACCATTTAGATATTTTTTCTAAGTCGTTTTGCAGTTTGTTTCGATCTTCTGATGACTATATTAGTCGACTAACGACAACGTCATCTCTAACCAACCGAAGACGGCTGCTCAGATTGTCTCTCAAATCGTTTATACAGATATGAAACAGCAAAGGGCCTATAACACTACCTTGGGGAACACCATAAATCACGTCTGTTTTGCTCGATGACTTTCCGTCAATGACTACGAACTGTGACCTCTCTGACAGGAAATCACAAATCCAGTCACATAACTGAGACGATATTCCATATGCACGCAATTTCACTACGAGCCGCTTGTGTGGTACAGTGTCAAAAGCCTTCCGGAAAACGAAGAATACGGAATCGATCTGAAATCCTTTGTCAATAGCACTCAGCACTTCATGTGAATAAAGAGCTCGTTGTGTTTCACAGGAACGACGTTTTCTAAACCCATTTTGACTGTGTGTCAATGGACCGTTTCCTTCGAGATAATTCATAATGCTCGAACACAATATATGTTCTAAAATCCTGCTGCATATCGACGTTAACGATATGAGCCTGTAATTTTGTGGATTTTGTGATTTGTGGATTTTGTGATTGTTTTACAGTTTTAATTTGACTCAAAACAGACTCTATTACAAACTTCAATTCGGACATTTGCCCTCTTACTGATGTAATATACAAATCTTCCCTTTGACTGAATTACATAAACACGAATAAGAATCATATTATTTTGCGTCCGCAACCAGAATTATTGATAGTAGGCACGGTGAATAATCAATCACAAACAATCGTTCTTGTGTAACCATGTCTCAAGAGACTAATAACGCTATGGCCGGCAGACAATATAAAGCACTCACTGCCCACGCCTTGTGCACAGGGTCATATAACAGGCCGTATATATTTATATATAATCCGACCGACACCATAATGAGCGGTCCTGACACTCCATAAACGCACCGACGCTAGGGAACAAGCAGTCTAAACAAATGGCCTGCAGCACGAATAGATTGCAATGAAACAAGGTCAAATCACACCCACACTGGAATAAAGTAATAAGCACACCCCAAAGTTCTTACCGAGTTATACTCTAACATTACCCGTCTCCCAGTAAATTAGCGAGAAACTTTAGAGATCACTTCCACTTGCCTTAAGGCACTTTCAACATTAAATAAACATACCAAATGCTGCCGTGACAAATGATTAAACCATCAACTCTACGGCTGCCGGGCACGTACACAACCGCAGCCACTCCCAAAGCTGGCAATATGCGCTAAAACAAGTTAAAATTTGCATGAAAACCACATAAAACACACACTCCACGGATAAACACAAAAGGTATGTGGAACGTAAGTCTCCTTAAAAATAGCCCCTGTGGAACCAAATTCAGAACCATTTCCGACAGCTACCCACGCTACCATGTTTCAACAATCTTCTTACAAGGGAACCTCCCCATCGCACCCCCCTCAGATTTAGTTATAAGTTGGCACAGTGGATAGGCCTTGAAAAACTGAACACAGAGCAATCGAGAAAACAGGAAGAAGTTGTGTGGAATCATGAAAAAAATAAGCAAAATATACAAACTGAGTAGTCCATGCGCAAGATAGGCAACGTCAAGGATAACGTCAGGTTAGGAACGCCGTTGTCCCGTGGTTACCGTGAGCAACTGCGGGCGGAGAGGTCCTTGGTTCAAGTCCTCCCGTGAGTGAAAATTTTAATTTTTTATTTTCAGACAATTGTCAAAGTTCAGGCACTCACAAATAATCAACTTCGCTCTCCAAAATTCCAGGACATGTTCAGATTTGCTTGGACATATGCAGGATTTGACGGTCTACACATGGAAAAATTTGAAAACGTTTTGCACGTCAAGGCTCCCAGTGATCGGCACCGTACATAGGGCGCGCCCCGAAAGACAAGGACCACGAGCACGGCGAGGACCATGCACCACGTTTAGGGACGTGGGCTTGATTTCAACACAAGCTGGCTTGTTCAACGCCGACCAGAGACTCACTCGTCACACGTTTACCCAGAAAACTGCTTGGGAATAGTCGTAGATAGCAGGACAGCCGAATATCGATTTCAGCGATGCAAATGGAGCACCCTAGAGCCAGCCGCCACGGCTCAATGGGTAGTAACAGAAGCCATTTGTCTACATCGCCGTTAATTCTTAGACTGCAGAACGTGAACGGAAAGAGATAAGCAATTTCCATTTCTCCATCATCCCTTCCGTTGCAGTGTTGTGTTAGTCATGTCATAAAGGCTAGTTTCTTCTTCTGACATCTCCATACATACTGAGGTGACGAAAAAGTCATAGGACAGCGATATGCACATATACAGATGGCGGAAGTATTGTGTGCAGAAGGTATAAAAGATCAGTGCTTTGGCGGAGCTTTGTTTGTACTCAGGTGGTTCATCTGAAAATGTTTCCGACGTGATTATGGCCAGACAACGGGAATTCACAGACTTTGAAATCGGAATGGTAGTTGGAGCTAGTTTCATGGGACATTCCACTTCGGAAATAGTTAGGGAATTCAGTATCCCGAGATCCACAGTGTCAAGAGTGTCCAGATTTCAGGAATTAGCCATTACGGACAACGCAGTGGCTCACGGCCTTCACTTAACGACCGAGAGCAGCGGCGTTTGCGTACAGTTGTCAATGCTGAGAGACAAGCAACAGTGGGTGAAAAAAAAACCATAAATCAGTGTGGGACGTACGACGAACGTATCAGTTAGGACAGTGTGGCACTATTTGACGTTAATGGGGTATGGCAACGGACGACCGACACGAGTGCCTTTGCTAACAGCACGACATCGCCTGCAGCGCCTCTCCTGGGCACGTGACAATATCGGCTGGACTCTAGACGACAGGAAAACCGTGGCCTGATCGGATGAGTCCCGATTACAATTGTTATCTGCTGATGGTTGGATTCGTGTGTGGCGCCGACCGAAGTTCTCAACAAATCACTGTGGAAGCTGGGGTGGCTCCATAATGGTGTGGACTGTTATCGACTGGGTCCTCTGCTACAACTGAAGCAACTGAGGAAATTTGCAGCCATTCATCGACTTCACGTTCCTAACCAATGATGGAATTTTTATGGATGACAAGGCGCCATGTCACCAGGCCAAAGTTGTTCACGTCTGATTTGAAGGACATTCTGGACAGTTCGAGCGACTGATTTGGCCACCCAGATTGCCCAAGACGAATCCCTTCAAATATTTATGGGAGATAATCGAGAAGTCAGATCGTGAACAAAATCTTGCACTGGCTACGCTTTCGCAGTTATGAACGGCTACAGAGGCAGCATGGGTCAATATTTCTGCAGGGACTTCCAACGACTTGTTGAATCCATGCCACGACGAGTTGCTGCACTAATCCGGCAAAAGGAAGTCCAACACGATATTTGGAGGTACCCCGTGACTTTTTCCACCTCAGTGCATAGCCGCATTATAGGTATTTTTCCACATGCATTCCCTCTATCATCGTAAGTACACACACAGGTGTACTCAGAGAACACACGCAACAAGGAACAGACTGCTCCACACTCTATTACCCCAAATGTTGTTACAATAAAAGTCTCTGCGTAAGTAGTACAGTTCTCTTACGGGCATAATAACACTTTTTATGTTTTGCCGTGCGTTCATACAGGGTCGCCACATGTAAGACGCGACCACCACCTTCTCGAGCGCCGTGTGCCAACGCTCCAGTGGCAGCAGCGCGGCATACTTCAAAGTCTCACAGTGGGGACGCCACAAGAGATCCAGCAGTCACACCGCTGTAGTCGATGGAGCCAATCAGGATGTAGCCCCACGTGATTAAGTCGCGTCGTCGCGGGCCGGAAGGGGAGTCGTGTGGTGGGCCCCCTGGAGAACGGAGAAGGCCTCCCCTCAGTCGCGATGCTGTTACTGACACAGAGTTAACGGGAGTTAAACTATGCCTACGGACCTGGACACGAGTGATTAGGCTGAGTTATGTTTCACCTTGTGTTCAGAATAAATCTTTTAGCTTTCAATTAATTCCGATTCTCCATTTGGTAGTTTCTATGTGAGGTACAACATTTTACATACTTAATTTTTTTTCGCGCGATGTACTTTACTGTATTGTTTAACTTTTGGATGAACTGATCACTGAAATAACAATATCGGCTGTTACTATACTCATGCTCATAAATTAAAGATAACTGCAGAATGTGGTGCCACGCAACGTGGCACTACACAAAACTGGAGCTAATAACATAGGTAGATAGGGAACACACACGACACGGATCTTTAAGTCCACGGTATTGGTGATATGTTGAGAAAACCGTCCCGAAACCGTCCCGAAACACATGAGCTACAAAACGCCACTGTTTCCTGCGTATGTACCCCGACATCAATATGGGATATGATCACCATGCACACGTACACAGGCCGCACAATGGGTTGGCATACTCTGGATCAGGTGGTCGAGCAGCTGCTGGGGCATAGCCTCCCATTCTTGCACCAGTGCCTGTCGGAGCTCCTGAAGTGTCCTAGGGATTTGAAGATGTGCAGCGATATGTCGACCGAGAGCACCCCAGGCGTGCTCGTTGGGGTTTAGGTCTGGAGAACAGGCAGGCCACTCCATTCGCCTGATATCTTCTGTTTCAAGGTACTCTTCCACGACGGCAGCTCGGTGGGGCCGTGCGTTATCGTTCATCAGGAGGAAGGTGGGACCCACTGTACCCCTGAAAAGGCGGACATACTGGTGCAAAGTGATGTCGCGATACACCTCACCTGTTACAGTTCCTCTGTCAAAGACATGCAGAGGTGTACATGCACCAATCATAATCTCACCCCACACCATCGAACAACGATCTCTATACAGGTCCCTTTCAAGGACATTAAGGGGTTGATATCTGGTTCCTGGTTCACGCCAGATGAAAACCCGGCGAGAATCACTGTTCAGACTATACCGTGAACATAACCTGGGACCACTGTTCCAATGACCATGTACTGTCTTCTTGACACCAGGCTTTACAGGCTCTCCTGTGACCAGGGGTCACTGGGATGCATCTTGTAGGTCTCCGGGCGAATAAACCATGTCTGTTCAGTCTCCTATAGACTGTGTGTCTGGAGACAACTGTTCCGGTGACTGCGGTAAGGTCTCGAGCAAGGCTACCTGCAGTACTCCGTGGCCGTCTGCGGGCACTGATGGTGAGATATCCGTCTTCTTGTGGTGTTGTACACTGTGGACGTCCCGTACTGTAGCGCCTGGACACTCTTCCTGTCTGCCGGAATCGTTGCCACAATCGTGAGATCACACTTTGTGGCACACGGAGGGCCCGTGCTACGATCTGCTGTGTTTGACCAGCTTCCAGTCTCCCTGGTATTCTACCCCTCATAACGTCAGCAATATGTATTCTTTGAGCCATTTTCAACACACAGTCACCATTAGCACGTCTGAAAACGTCTGCACACTTACTCGCTGCACCGTACTCTGACACGCACCGACACAAATCTGCGTATGTGGACTGCTGCCAGCGCCACCGTGCGACGACCGCAGGTCAAATGCACCGCATGGTCATACCCCGAGGTGATTTAAACCCGCAAACCGCCCACCAGATCATTGTTTTACCATGTATCAAAAAATGGTTCAAATTGCTCTGAGCACTATGCGACTTAACTTCTTGGGTCATCAGTCGCCTAGAACTTAGAACTAATTAAACCTAACTAACCTAAGGACATCACACACATCCATGCCCTAGGCAGGATTCGAACCTGCGACCGTACCGGCCGCTCGGCTCCAGACTGTAGCGCCTAGAACCGCACGGCCACTCCGGCCGGCCACCATGTATCAGCATTATCCTTAATTTATGATCATGAGTTTAGTTTGCTCAAAGAGAAAAATTACAACGTTTATGGTGATAGTTCCTTACACTGCTAACAGATGGCATTACTTGGTACATTTGTAGAATATTTGCGGATACTTCGAAATATCTCAAACTGAACTTCAACTGAAATTAACAAGTACACGAATGAAAACTCTACTGTGCATTTATGTTTGGGAAGTTAGTGACTTTAAATGTATGTTACTGTCTTCATTAAACTGTGTCATTTCAAACATTCTCCACAACTGCCACTATCTGTATCACGCGAGCAGTCCGTATTACATGGCTTGCCTCCACAGCGACGGTTTTATCGCTGGTCCGCCGCACAGGCCACCTCAGTGCTCGGATTTCTGTCATCCATCCAATTCACAGATGAGGCTACCTTTATGGTCTGCGGTATCGTCTACCTTCACAACTCCCACCTGTGGGTTATAGAGACTCTTCATGGCATGGTAGCATCAAACCATTAGCAGCGGTTCAGCCTGAATGTGTGGGCGGGGATTATTGACTACCGTCTCCTCCGACCAGTCACCCACTACGCCCCACATCCTCCGGGCGACGCTGGCTCCCCTGCTGAACGACGGGTCTCTGGTGGTGTGAAGACTAACGTGACTACTGCATGGTAGCGCTCCAGCGTAGTGCACCTCAAAGTAAGTCGTCTACACGAAGCCTATCCCGGACGTGCAGACACTGGAATAACGCATTAATTCCGTCTGTGACGCCATTATAGTGCAAGATAGTACTAATGTTTGCACATGACAGAATAGGTACTACACTACAGGCTATTACAATTGCTACGTCCGCAGCTCGTGGTCGTGCGGTAGCGTTCTCACTTCCCACGCCAGGGTTCCCGGGTTCGATTCCCGGCGGAGTCAGGGATTTTCTCTGCCTCGTGACGACTGGGTGTTGTGTGATGTCCTTAGGTTAGTTAGGTTTAAGTAGTTCTGAGTTCTAGGGGACTGATGACCATAAATGTTAAGTCCCATAGTGCTCAGAGCCATTTGAACAATTGCTACACCACAAAGATGACGTGCTACAGAAGCGATATTTAA
Source organism: Schistocerca piceifrons (assembly GCF_021461385.2). Classification (NCBI taxonomy): domain Eukaryota; kingdom Metazoa; phylum Arthropoda; class Insecta; order Orthoptera; family Acrididae; genus Schistocerca; species Schistocerca piceifrons. The sequence goes on from NC_060149.1 coordinate 664,229,912, forward strand.
CCGACTGGAAGAAGATGCTGTGATATGCAAATGATTAGCTTTTCAGAGCATTCACACAAGGTAGGCGTCGGTGGCGACGCCTACAACGTGCTGACATGAGGAAAGTTTCTAACAGATTTCTCATACACAAACAGCATTTGACCGGCGTTGCCTCGTGAAACGTTGTTGTGATGCCTCGTGTAAGGAGGAGAAATGTGTACCATCACGTTTCCGACATTGATAAAGGTCGGATTGTAGCCTATTGTGATTGCGGTTTATCGTATCGCTACATTGCTGCTCGCGTTGGTCGAGATCCAATGACTGTTAGCAGAATAAGGAATCGGTGGGTTCAGAAGGGTAATACGGAACGCCGTGCAGGATCCGAACGGCCTCGTATCACTAGCAGTCGAGATGGCAGGCATCTCATTCGCATGGCTGTAACGGATCATGCAGCCACGTCTCGATCCCTGAGTCAACAGGTGGGGGGACGTTTGCAAGACAACAACCATCTGCACGAACAGGTCGACGACATTTCCAGCAGCATGGACTATCAGCTCGGAGACCATGGCTGCGGTTACCCTTGACGCTGCATCACAGACAGGAGCGCCTGCGATGGTGTACTCAACGACGAACCTGGCTACACGAATGGCAAAACGTCATTTTTTCGGATGAATCCAGGTTCTGTTTACAGCATCATGATGGTCGCATCCGTGTTTGGCGACATCGCGGTGAACGCACATTGGAAGCGTGTATTCGTCATCGCCATACTGGCGTATCACCCGGCGTGATGATATGGGGTCCCATTGGTTACACGTCTCGGTCACCTCTTGTTCGCATTGACGGTACATTGAACAGTGGACGTTACATTTCAGATGTGTTACGACCCGTGGCTTTACCCTTTATTCGATCCCTGCGAAATCCCACATTTCTGGAGGATAATGCACGACCGCATGTTGCAGGTCCTGTACGGGCCTTTCTGGATACAAAAAATTTTCGACTGCTGCCCTGGCCAGCACATTCTCCAGATCTCTCACCAATTGAAAACGTCTGGTCAATGGTGGCCGAGCGACTGGCTCGTCCCAATACGCCAGTCACTACTCTAGATGAACTGTGGTATCGTGTTGAAGCTGCATGGGCAGCTGTGCCTGTACTCGCCATCCAAGCTCTGTTTGACTCAATGCCCAGGCGTATCAAGGCCGTTATTACGGCCAGAGGTGGTTGTTCTGGGTACTGATTTCTCAGGATCTATGCACTCAAATTGCGTGAAAATGTAATCACATGTCAGTTCTAGTATAACATATTTGTCCAATTAATACCCGTTTATCATCTACATTTCATCTTGGTGTAGCAATTTTAATGGCCAGTAGTGTACTATTGGGTGGAAACAAACCTGATGAACAAACATCTGCATAAAAATTCCAAACCATTTTGACAAAGTAAAAAAACGAAAATATGAAACGTATTTTGTCTCGGAGTCTCTGTAGCGTATCTGAAGTCTCCTGGCGGCCGCGACCAAAGCCCACGGACATTTAGCGCCGTGCGGTGAGCGAGGACAATAACGCGTCGTATTGCTCCGTGGAATTCCTCCGAAACGTTCGTTGGCGAATCTAGATAATTCCGACGCACTGCCCCACGCATGCTGTCAAGTTAAATTACCGTCGCCAGCCTTGCTTAGACCCGCGAGGCGGGGTAAACTAGTCATTTCCTCTACTCCAATACTCAGTGCTCTGTTGCAGTGTGACTACTTTCAATAGTTTTCGAAATCAGACCACTGCACTGTCACCAACCGGCTTCTACCATCTCCTCTGTGAACCGCACAGGATCACAGTCTAAACTTATAGAGGATAAAGACTTACACAAAAACTCCACAGTTAGAATTTCCGTCGAAGCAAAACACAGTCCTCTCCAAATCCGCTTCATTCGTTAGACAATGCTTCCAGATAGCCAGTTGCACGACACACTGTAAGGAAGCCTCTTATTTAACTGTTCGTGTACGCTTAACAGCAAAACCCAAACAGGCAATAGATTGTTTCCCACGTGCGCGAAGGGGAACGTACTTCTGAACACTTTCTGAACTCTCCACACATAGCGGACGACCTGACTGATACCTCACTACGAACTCCAGAAATACGCCTCCACACCACCTCCTCACCAGAAGGCTCTAACTCACCTTCGGCACCATATCAGGGCACCGAACGAGTCCTCGAATTTGGCGGCTGCTCACAGCTCCACGACATTCTTTTCGCGTGCACACGTTTGGCCAATCAGCCTCCAGAGCAGGAAGCAGGCACTGCGATTGACCGTTTTCGACTAACGCTCATAGTACTACCCTAAAGTGCTGCTGCCTACCGACACTCTCAGGAGTTTATTCCCAAAGGGAACACCAGCCATATTGTGGGGAACACTCGTCTTTGAAAACCCTTTGAAAATCTCTCTATCGGGTCAGGCCACACCCGTTAGCCAGATTAAGCAAAGATCGCCCATTTCGCTCCAGGCGGGAGAACAGTTCCCTACCGAGCGAGGTGGCACAGTGTTAGCACACTAGACTCGTATTCGGGAGGACGACAATTCAAACTCGCGTCCGGCCATACTGATTTAGGTTTTCAGTGATTTCCCTAAATCTCTTCAAGTAAATGCCGGGGTGGTTCTTGTGAAGGAGCACGGCCGACTTCCTTCCCTATCCTTCCCTAATCTGATGGGACCGACGAGCTTGCTGTTTGGTCCTCTCCCCCGAATCAACTAACCAACCAATAGTTCCCTTGTCCCGGAGATCAGGAAACAGACACTTTCGCCCACAATAGCGACCAGCATTCGCCTACGGTCGCGGCCCGGAAATGATCCGTTCAAACGTTAGGTAGGCAAAATAACTTTTGAAGAGTAAAACTTGCAATTTAGAACAAAATAATACAACAGGTAACACACTTTAAATACTTGCGTGGCCATATTTCGTAATTTACAAAATAGATATAGAGAACAATTTAAGAAAGTATCATAAACTTACAAACAAAATTTAAAAAAAAAATGGCTCTGAGCACTATGCGACTTAACTTCGCCTAGAACTTAGAACTAATTAAACCTAACTAACCTAAGGACATCACACACATCCATGCCCGAGGCAGGATTCGAACCTGCGACCGTAGCGGTCGCTCGGTTCCAGACTGTAGCGCCTAGAATCGCACGACCACTCCGGCCGGCAATTAAAAAGAAACTTTAGTATACAAATGAGAAAAGAAATAAAATGATATTTCGCAATGTAATATCAACACCAGCTCTTCTGCGTGTGTGAGTGAATGTTGCCAAAACGATAAAAGAAGAACGTACATTACTATGTTCAGCTACGTGACGCGGCTTTTTAACTATTATTGTACGAAACAGCTGATGTGATAAGCAGTGGCGCAACTTTGAGGACTGAATTTACATCTGCATTCACATACATATTCTTCAAACCACCATACGGTGCATGGCAGTGGGTACTACTGCTAGCCATTTTATTTCCTTTTCCACTCGCAAGCGGCTGGTCCCGGCGGAGGTTCGAATCCTCCCTCGGGCATCGGTGTGTGTGTTTGTCCTTAGGATAATTTAGGTTAAGTGGTGTGTAAGCTTAGGGACTGATGACCTTAGCAGTTCATTCCCATAAGATTTCACACACATTTGAACATTTTTTTTTCCACTCGCAAGTGGAGCGACGGGAAAACGACTGTCTACAGGCTATGCTTCCATACGAACCCTGATTTCTCTGATCTTGTCTTCGCGGTCCTTACGCGTGTTGTATGTTGGTGACAGTAGGAACATTCTGCAGTCCGTTGCAAATACCAGTTCTGTAAACTTTCGCAATATTGTTTCACGAAAAGAACGTCGTCCTTCCTCCAGAGATTTCCGTTTGAGTAGAACTTTTTTAATACTAGCACGTTGATCGAACCTATTAGTACCAAGTCTAGCAGCACGTCGCTGAATTGCTTCGATGTCTTCCTTTAAACCGACCTAGTGGGGATCACAGACACTCGAACAATATTGTACCCATCGGTGTCTCCCAGCCTTCCATGGTGTATGACTTTACTGTGAAAATATAAGAAAACAGCCACATGTAAAAGAAATGATACATGATGTACAGACCTACCGATAAATGGCACCAGCATGTTATTAGGATACCAGGTTCAAAAATGGTTCAAATGGCTCTGAGCGCTGTGGGACTTAACATCTGAGGTCATCAGTCCCCTAGAACTTAGAACTACTTAAACCTAACTAACTAAGGACGTCACACACATCCATTCCCGAGGCAGGATTCAAACCTGCGACCGTAGCGGTCGCGCGGTTCCAGACTGTAGCGCCTAGAACCGCTCGGCCACTCCGTCCGGCCTTAAATTTGGCAGCAAGCATGTTTACCAATAACTGAGTTTCACTCCTCATAATTGGTATTACTAGAAAGGCTGCAACTGTGTCATTATCGATTTAAACGGTAAAACGCTGCTCTAGTTACGTTTTTTCATGCGTAGCACGACGCGTATCGATAATTTATTCTTATTATCAAGTGCAAATATTTACATCCGTTTTTTATGTGATGTCTGCTTATGTGTTATTCTGCCTCTCTTGGTTCTGCAGTCGTTTTTTTATAGCTTTACTGCAGTAAAAAACGTTTCACGTCAATTTAGCCATCTACATTATACCCCACTAGTGAGCTTAAATCTCTGGAGAGAAAAGTGTCAGTTGGCAGTGCTGACACATTACCTGCGTATCCAGTAATGCTAGCAACTGATGCCATACATACAGGGATCGTATCAACCCGTTCCGCTTCAAATACAGCCTGAAGATGGCCCATTGAAGCGCTGAGACTGGTCGCAATAAAATAAAATCATAAGGACGGCTGTAGTGTTTTATTTTGTCATGATAGTAAACGTCTGTGCTCCCACAGACCTCCGGCCAAAAGGATTGACATACAAAAAATAGTCATATACGTCTGATTAGATCAAACACATTAGTTTCAACAATACAGAAAAGTTTATTCAGTTAAATATAAACTCATCAAGTCCATTATTTCGCTCATACCTCCATTCATCATCAACAGCAACAACAGCAGCAGCAGGAGCTGCAATATCCACTGACAATACTGGGTATCTCCCTTTCTGTAGCTACACAAATAGTTCAGTCCATCGACGACATGGTCTCTCTAGACCTCTCGTTCCTTAGAGTTAATGCTGGAGCACTTTACCTTGCAACCAATTCCCTAGTTTTTTCCACTTATGTTCGTGATCAGCGACAGGTCCATTCTTAGAGTGACTTCGATATTTGTAAAACAATCTTTAACGTTTTATGGGTTATGGTTTGGATGGAATGAGATTGAACACATTGGCTTTTTCCGCTAATCGAACTCGTTTCAAACTGTCAAAATTCTGTTAATCACTCATTTAAAAATCTTTCGGGTTTTGGCAAATGAGGTGTCACGTGCTTGACTGAGCACCGCGTGAAGGAGCGCGAGGTTTGGGAGGTGAATGCTGACCTGATTCGTAACAGTTGGTCACTGACGAGCTTGACTGTACTATTACATACCATGTCATTACTTCTACGCGTTTTACGACTATGAGGGGAGCCGAGCTACAGTATTAAAACAAACACACTTTTATTTTAAATGATTGTTTTGGATGCTTCTTCGTGGTTCGAGCACCTGAGCTGAAGTCCATATAGCCTGCAATTAATGCGCCTCTTGTCAAGAGAATTGCAAAGTTCTTAACACCTTCTGTGCGTATTCGTTTGGCTCACATGGTAACTTCTACATTCTTCGGAAAACTTCAGGACAAGGTACGTAAAGTCACATGTTAACAACTTGGTGGAAGAGGATAAAAGTGCGAAAACGTGTTGCCAGATGTCACCCAGACCGCTGACGTCATATGGTGTGAAGTCAGAGTGACTACAGCGCTAGAGGGGACTGGCTCCGCAGCACGAGGCAGTTCATGGAAAAGATGTATGTGTGTCAATTATCGAGTAGTTACGGTGCACTGTGGTGCTTTTCTTCATTAAAACATGGCCCGGAGACAACATTTGGATGACTTGAGACGGGGAAGAATCAGCTGGAACCTGGGAGAAGCATGAAGTGTGACGAGTGTATCCCAGGTGTTTGTTATTGCTCGTAGCATTCTTTGAAGTGCACGGGGAAAGTTCCTAACCACAGGGACTGCTGCCTGAAGAAGAGGAGGTGATCGACCACGGTGAACTATAGCAGCAGATGGGCGCTACATTGTGTAATAGGCAATATGCGGCCCACGTCAAACAGCGGGTGCAACTGCAGCCACTTTTAACAAGACAGCAAGGCTCACAACTTGACGCTCGACAGCGGCTCGTCCACTGCTTTGTGGTTGTCTCTTTGCCCGACGACTAATACGTCGTGGTTGTTGACCGCCGCACTTTGGCGACACAGTTTACGCTGGTGCCAAGAGCATAGGGACTGGACCAACGAGGAGTGGGGCCGCGTGCTCATCTCGGATGAGAGCAGATTCAGTCTCGGCAGTGATTCAGCATGCACCCACATATGGAGAGGGTTGGGAACACATAATACACTCTGGAACATTCACAATTAATAAAATGTTCCGGGCTATTATGCCGCGGTCGAATGGCTTTCACTTTAAAATCTGACGCTTTCGTCTCCCATCTGCGGAGGACATTTGCAAAGGGGATCGTAGCTTTGTTGAATGTCCGGTTCACACCCTGGCTCGCTACTGACTACATCAAAATTCCGCTTCCACGTGCTTCCGCACTGTGGCGTGACGTCACATGCTTCGAATACGTGAGCGCAATTGACCGTCATCAACTGCCGTCGCTGACTGTTGCTATTATCCCATGGTGGATGACTGGTACACATCTTCAACACCGGAATCCAAATGTCATTCAATTTCATGCCCTCCTCCCTCCTACTGAAATTCCTGGGGTGTTTTACAATCTCTACGGCCTCTCTGTATAGCCTTTCATGGTGTCCGCTTGTGCTGCCAGTACTTGAGTCCTATCAAAATGAACGAGGTGGTCTCCTGGCTGTAAGGTATGTTCCGCAACAGCTGCTCTGTCAATATCCCCTCTTCTACAATTGTCATTGTGGTCTTCGAGCCCCTTAAACCCGGTTACAACGAATTTCTTTATGGAAAAATACGAGCAGCAGACATTGGAAACTGCGAAAAAGAATCCAAATATCTGGTTCTACATCTATATAGATACTCTGAAAATCACATTTAAGTGCCTAGCATAGGGTTCATTGAACCACCTTCACAATTCTCTATTTTTGCGATCTCGAATAGCACGGAAAGAATGAACACCTATATCTTTCCGTACGAGCTCTGATTTCCCTTATTTTATCGTGGTGCTCCCTATGTAGGTCGGTGTCAAAATATTTTCGCATTCGGAGGAGAAAGTTGGTGATTGGAATTTCGTGAGAAGATTCCTTCGCAACGAAAAACGCCTTTCTTTTAATTATGTCCAGCCCAAATCCAATCTCATTTCTGTGACACTCTCTCCCATATTTCAAGATAATAGAAAACGTGTTGCCTTTCGTTGAACTTTTTCGATGTACTCCGTCACTCCTATCTGGTAAGGCACCCACACCGCGCAGCAGTATTCTAAAAGAGGACGGACAAGCGTAGTGTAGGGTCAACTTTCACTTTTTGCACCATTCAGATATCTTTTCTAAATCGTTTTGCAGTTTGTTTTGATCTTCTGATGACTTCATTAGTCGATAAACGACAGCGTCATCTGCAAACAACCGAAGACGGCTGCTCAGGTTGTCTCCCAAATTGTTTATATAGATAAGTAACAGCAAAGGGCTTGTAACACTACCTTGGGGAACGCCAGAAATCACTTCTGTTTTACTCGATGACTTTCCGTCAATTACTACGAACTGTGACCTCTGTGACAGGTAATCAGAAATCCTGTCACATAAGAGACGATATTCTATAAGCACACAATTTCGCTATGATCCGCTTCTGTGGTACAGTGTCAAAAGCCTTCCGGGAATCCAGAAATACGGAATCGTTCTGAAATCACTTGTCAATAGCACTCAACACTTGGTGTGTATAAAGAGCTAGTTGTATTTCACTAAACTGGAAACTGCATCATCAGTCCAGCATATAACGTCAGAGTCACATGGCCTGAAGTATTATATTGTCACGTAGAGGAAGGTGCAAGTAGATAAATGACGAACACTAACTTCACTTAACGAAGGTTTATTCAGCACTTGCACATACAAGAGCGCGGAACGAACTGCCTCCGGCCAGAACACATACGGTATATATACAGCTACGGAACATTCCAGTACAATGATTCTTTCCGTTACGTTCACGATACATTTTTTCTGTGGCGGTATGGCAGGGAGGAATTGGACCGTTTTCACAAACATCTGAACGGGATCAATCCGAAGACTCAGTTTACCAAAGGGGAGGAGGCAGGCGGAAGATTAAACCATCACGTTTCCGACTTTGATAAAGGTCGGATTGTAGCCTATTGCGATTGCGGTTTATCGTATCGCGACATTGCTGATCGCGTTGGTCGAGATCCAATGACTGTTAGCAGAATATTGAATCGGTGGGTTCAGGAGGGTAATACGGAACGCCGTACTGGATCGCAACGGCCTCGTATCACTAGCAGTCGAGATGAAAGGCATCTTATCTACATCTACATTTATACTCCGCAAGCCACTCAGCGGTGTGTGGCGGAGGGCACTTTACGTGCCACTGTCATTACCTCCCTATCCTGTTCCAGTCGCGTATGGTTCGCGGGAAGAACGACTGTCTGAAAGCCTCCGTGCGCGCTCTAATTGCTCTAATTTTACATTCGTGATCTCCTCGGGAGGTACAAGTAGGGGGAAGCAATATATTCGATACCTCATCCAGAAACGCACCCTCTCGAAACCTGGACAGCAAGCTACACCGCGATGCAGAGCGCCTCTCTTGCAGAGTCTGCCACTTGAGTTTGTTAAACATCTCCGTAACGCTATCACGGTTACCAAATAACCCTGTGACGAAACGCGTCGCTCTTCTTTGGATCTTCTCTGTCTCCTCCGTCAACCCGATCTGGTACGGATCCCACACTGGTGAGCAATACTCAAGTATAGGTCGAACGAGTGTTTTGTAAGCCACCTCCTTTGTTGATCTACTACATTTTCTAAGGACTCTCCCAATGAATCTCAACCTGGTACCCGCCTTACCAACAATTAATTTTATATGATCATTCCACTTCAAATCGTTCCGCGCGCATACTACCAGATATTTTACAGAAGTAACTGCTACCAGTGTTTGTTCCGCTTTCATATAATCATACAATAATGGATCCTTCTTTCTATGTATTCGCTATACATTAAATTTGTCTATGTTAAGGGTCAGTTGCCACTCCCTGCACCAAGTGCCTATCCGCTGCAGATCTTCCTGCATTTCGCTACAATTTTCTAATGCTGCAACTTCTCTTTATACTACAGCATCATCCGCGAAAAGCCGCAAGGCACTTCCGACACTATCTACTAGGTCATTTATATATATTGTGAAAAGCAATGGTCCCATAACACTCCCCTGTGGCACGCAAGAGGTTACTTTACCGTCTGTAGACGTCTCTCCATTGATAACAACATGCTGTGTTCTGTTTGCTAAAAACTCTTCAATCCAGCCACACAGCTGGTCTGATATTCCGTAGGCTCTTACTTTGTTTATCAGGCGACAGTGCGGAACTGTATCGAACACCTTCCGGAAGTCAAGAAAAATAGCATCTACCTGGGAGCCTGTATCTAATATTTTCTGGGTCTCATGAACAAATAAAGCGAGTAACGGATTGTGCACCCACGTCTCGATCCCTGAGTCAAGAGATGGGGACGTTTGCAAGACAACAACCACGTGCACGAACTGTTCGACGACGTTTGCAGCAGCATGGACTATCAGCTCGGACACCATGGCTGCGGTTACCCTTGACACTGCATCACAGACAGGAGCACCTGCGATGGTGTACTCGACGACGAACCTGGTTGCACGAATGGCAAAACGTCATTTTTTCGGATGAATCCAGGTTCTGTTTACAGCATCATAATGGTCACATCCGTGTTTGGTGACATTACGGTGAACGCACATTGGAAGTGTGTATTCGTCATCGCCATACTGGCGTATCGCTCGGCGTGATGGTATGGGGTGCCATTGGTTGCACGTCTCGGTCACCTCTTGTTCTCATTGACGGCAGTTTCAACAGTGTACGTTACATTTTAGATGTGTTACGACCCGTGGCTCTACCCTTAATTCGATCCCTTCGAAACCCTACATTTCAGCAGGATAATGCACGACCGCATGTTGCAGGTCCTGTACGGGCCTTTCTGGATACAGACAATGTTCGACTGCTGCCCTGGCCAGCACATTCTCAAGATCTCTAACCAATTGAAAACGTCTGGTCGATGGTAGCCGAGCAACTGGCTGGCCACAATACGCCAGTTACTACTCTTGATGAACTGTGGTATCGTGTTGAAGCTGCCTGGGCAGCTGTACTTGTACACGCCATCCAAGCTCTGTTTGACTCAATGCCCAGGCGTATCAAGGCCGTTATTACGGCCAGAGGTGGTTGTTCTGGGAAGTGATTTCTCGGGATCTATGCACTCAGATTGCTTGAAAATGTAATCACATGTTAGTTCTAGTATAATATATTTGTCCGATGAATACCCGTTTATCATCTGCATTTCTTCCAGGTGTAGCAATTTTAATGGCCAGTTGTGTAAATGACCTAGTAGATAGTGTCGGAAGTTCCATGCGGCTTTTTGCGGATGATGCAGTAGTATACAGAGAAGTTGCGGCATACGAAAAGTGCAGCGAAATGTACGAAGATCTGCAGCGGATAGGCACTTGGTGCAGGGAAAGGCAACTGACCCTTAACGTAGACAAATGTAATGTATTGCAATACATAGAAAGAAGAGTCCTTTATTGTATGATTATATGATAGCGGAACAAACACTGGTAGCAGTTACTTCTGTAAAATATCTGGGAGTATGCGTACGGAACGATTTGAAGTGGAATGATCATACGAAATTAATTGTTTTTAAGGCGGGTGCCAGGTTGAGATTCATTGGGAGAATCCTTAGAAAATGTTGTTCATCAACAAAGGAGGTGGCTTACAAAACACTAGTTCGATAGATACTTGAGTATTGGTCATCAGTGTGGGACCCGTACCAGGTCGGGTTAACAGCGGAGATAGAGAAGATCCAAAGAAGAGCGGCGCGTTTCGTCACATGGTTATTTGGTAAGCGTGATGGCGTTACGGAGGTGTTTAGCAAACTCAAGTGGCAGACTCTGCATCGCGGTGTAGCTTGCTGTCCAGGTTTCGAGAGGGTGCGTTTCTGGATGAGGTATCGAATATATTGCTTCCCCCTACCTCCCGAGGAGATCACGAATGTAAAATTGGAGTGGTTCGAGCGCGCACGGAGGCTTTCCGGCAGTCGTTCTTCCCGCGAACTATACGCGACTGGAACAGACAAGCGAGGTAATGACAGTGGCACCTAAAGTGTCCTCCGCCACACACCGTTGGAAGCTTGCGGAGTATAAATGTAGATGTAGATGTGCCGCATTTCGTAGTATCCAACGTACCATCAAAGGTAGCGGTGATTTCTATGTAATTATTGTCTTTGAATAAAAGTACCGTTTCTGTTCGTCCCATCACGTATATCTTCCAGTTACCTTCTGCACTATACTTTAGCAGTTCTTTCTATGTATGGTCCAAGTTCCATCGTCTAATGTTACTTGGTAGTGACGCTTCATGCGAAAGTTGCTTTCGTCCTTACGTTTTTCACATGTGTAGTTGTCTATCGGGTATATGTATTAAGTATAGCGTGGCAACATACTGGATGAAAGGGGCGAACCAGACGCAGTAAGAGACGTGTTAGGGGAGGTGGCTGGGACGCTTGTGCGGAGCGCCCCAGGTGTGTGACGTGCAGACGTCGGCGACGGGACTCCGCGGCGCCGGGCCGCCGACTGGCTTTGAGCGCCGAGCGGAACACGGCGCTCGATACGCACTGCGTGCCGCTGCGTGCGCACGCACCCACGCACCCGCGCCGACACCCACGCAGCGCCAGTAGCCCGCCCTCGTCCCGCATATTTCTCCCCCCCCCCTACCCCCCGCCTCCCCATCCGCCTCTGCCCCGTTTTATGCAAATATTATAGCAACCGGCAGAGCCTCCCCGTTGCCTCGCCCCATTTACGTTGTTCTTTGTTTAACACGCCGATTATCACCTCCATCATCCCACGTTTCCTCCCCGTGGTGCAGGGCCTGCGGGCAGCCCGATCCCCCCTCTTTATTATCGCACCGCTCCTTATTTAGCTTCGTGTTTTATTCCGCAATACTTCTTTCTTTCTCCCACCCCGTGGATCTTGGACATAATCTGAGGTCAATACTGAGCTTTCAGTCGGTTCGCACGATCCGCCGCTAGCTGGTCTCCGCCAGGGTACACTTTCTCGTTTTTTTGGCCGTATGGTTATACAGCCATCATAATTTGCACATATTAACAATAGTCAGTTTTCAGAGTTCCTCAAATTTCGCGAAGAACGTAATATCTACATTTGTATCTAAAGTTATACTCATCAAACCATTGTGAAATCTGTAGTAGAGGGTAGCTCCTCTGTACTGTTATTAGGGCTTTTTCCCGTTCCAGTTACTCGTGGAGCGTAGGAAGAACGATTGTTTAAACGCCTCTGTGCGTGCTGTAGTTAGTCTAATCTTGTCTTTACCGACTGAGCTATCCAAGCACAACCCACAGTCCACCGTCACAGGTTTACTTCTGCCAGTATCTTTCTTCAAAATTCAAAACTACACGGAAGTTCTCCTGCATACCAAACGGGACTGGCACTGCTGGAAGAAAGGACGTAGCGCAGATAATACATAAAGAATATAGCCACAGCCTACGGACCGTTTCCAGAATAAATTTTTACTATGCAGCGGAGTACGCGCTCATTTGTAACTCGCTGGAAGATTAAAACTACGTTCGAGTATGGGATAGCACAGAATAAAAGAGTCTTCGTGGAGACATGACACAACGGCAGAAAAAAGCTGTGGCGTTTGGACGTGCCCATGTCCACACCCTGAATGAAATTGGTCGATTTGTTGATATATCAACGCGGAATGTCCATTCCTTCTAGATGCAATGCTGTCCCCCTCTCGACCGTGTATTACGGCGTAAGAACAGTGGCCGTAAAAATATCCCAACCGACGAGGAGTACAGATGAGTAGATGAGTGTCACGCCTTGACGATGACAATCAGTTTCAAACCCGCCGTCAGTGACTAGGTCGACTTCAACCGGTTTCCGAGCGAACATTGCGAAGGGAACTGCATACAATGGAACTCTGAAGTAGGGTTCCTCGAAATAATTCATTTCTTACAGCGCCGGCATAAATCTGCACATCTTCAATAGGTCAAATAACACAGAAGCTGGACAGAAGCCGACTGGAGGTGCATAGTGTGTTCCGGCGAGTCGTGGTTTAGGCTTTTTTTTTCCAATGATGCAAGACGTAGAGTGCACCAACGCCCCAACGAGGCGTTTACCCTCAGTTTCTGTGAAGAGTATATTAGAGTTGGAAATGGCTGTGTGACGTTGTGGGGTTTCTTTTCGTAGAGTGAGTTGAACCCACTCATTCAGCTTCCACTAAACGTGAACCAGGATGTTCGTTTCAACATTCTGTGTGCCCAAGTGTTGCCATTGCCTCTACGTTTTCATCATGGGCATGGTGATGACACTCCCGTCTTCCAGTCTGATAACAGCCATGTTCACGGGACTGTATTCATGCTTTCTGGTTTGACGACTACTCAGAATTCCACTGTACCTCGAATGGACCCTTAAATCACCGATCTTAAAATGTTTAGCACAGGGAGAGTTCAAAACGTTTCCGTTCGAAGGCCGTTCAGTCCAGAACTGGTACGCCGATCAGGCAAAATCACTGTGAGCCTTGAGACAATCATCCCACCGACGCACCATGCTGAAGATAGCCGTTTGTTAAAACGCCGTGTCCTGGTGCCTGAGGATGTCCATAACTACCTCTAGCACATCCTCGTCCAACAGGAATCGTCCACCCGTCAACGCCTTTTTGAACTGACCGAAGGCGTGATACCCTCATAGGGAGAGGTTGGGACTGTAGTGTGGATACTCGGGTGTCTCCCACTTGAGTCTCCCAATTGAGGCTGGCCTCCCTGATCGAACGACGTCTTATGTAGAATCGCGAACAGTACGGAACATGCAGCACCATTCCACAACGTTGATTTTCGACAGACATTCTGGCCAATACACATTCTTCATTCTCTGATGGGTGTCTACTGGTGTTTGTCCTTCGCCAGTCAAGAAAAGAATAACATCACGTTGGTCCTGTTTAGACACATTTGGTAATAACGTCGGCATAATTCAGGTTTCCGCGTTTACTGCACACACGTCGGAAAGACAGGAATGTCTTGCTTACATGTTGGTGCCTATATACCCGCATCGGAGTCGCACTACATTGCATCTACGCTGAACCAACGCCCTCAAAAGGAAACTTTTTGATTGCCCCTTATACTATTTGGAGCAACGGGTAAAACATTAGCAGCCAACATCTCTGCAATTTGGTACCTCTGGTACCTCATCTAATAATCAAGGAGTCGTTTCAGTTCGGTATGGCATACCTGAAGAAGCTTGTGAAGTTCCTTCCTCGCTGAATTGAGGCCTTTAAGAACGCTACAATGAGTGTTACACTCTATTGACCTGACGGGTGCTTGAGATGGCTAACTTTTTCCCACAGTGCTTGTTCTTGTTAGAAAAGAATTTTTCTCCATTTCTAGAGCTATCTGTCTTCTTGCTACGATTACGCTGTCGAAGGCCGTCGCACTCGGAAGAATGTATTCATGTTTGCGATAACAGCATCCGCGACTGCACAGTGGATCTTTCATCAGCGTGAAGTAAAACTCATGTGTAATGCCAAACAGCGTAAAAAGGAAAACCGATCAGGAATGCAGAGTAATGTATGCATTCCAAGGCCTCGCTCCAGAAGCTCTCTGTACAGTCGTACAGAGCGGATAAGGGAAGAATTTCTGATAAGAGAGGCAAGTAATGTACGTTCGGCGGCTAGCTGTTAACTACCAGATAACATTCCTCAAACATCATAAATAGCTAAGGGCGACATTTAAACGAAGTATGGCCTCTGAACTGGAATGAATGGGCGGGGAGCACTTAGGTTTATTTTCGTGCCGCGACACAGCTGCTGTCTGGGGCCTAATGCCAGGAGTACTAGCGGCTTGTGGGAGCAGTGGGCACGGAGAAAGGGAGAAGGCGTGACTCCGCCAGTGGGTCGTGACATACGAGGGTTGGAGCTTTAATAGTGGTAACTATTTATTTGGGGCTCGTACAAAATAGATACGTGTTTCAAAGTTTTACTGACCTTCAAAGTAGTCACTAGCATTGTGCATAACCCGTTGCCAGCGATGTGGAAGTCGTAGGATACTCTTAGCGGCGCCAGTTGTTTTGACAGTTCGAGCGGCGCGGTCTATTGCCCGACGAATTTGTAGCAGTTCTGAATCGAGTGCCGTGAAGTGTTTCCTTCAGTTTAGAAATCGAGTTGAACTCACGAGGGCTTAAGTCAGGGAAGTGCAGTAGGTGGTATAGCACTTAGAAGCCCCATCAGTCAAACAAATCAGTAACATCTTGCACTGCACGTGCTTGAGCATTGTCCTGCAAAATGATGGTCAGGTCCTGCAGGAAGTGTCATCACTTCCGTCTCTAAGCTGGTTGTAGGTTGTGCTCCAAAAATGAACAGCACAGAGACAGAAGTGATGACACTTTTGCAGGGTTTAACTGTCAGTGTAATATGTATATATGTTTCTCGATTTGTACAAAATAGTTTGCTGCTGAAACTATCGTTATTTATCTGCTTGCAGATGGTGGCGATGGTTTCAAAATATGTCATGAACTTTTAGATATGTAACTGTTCTGATTTTCCTGCTCCTGCTTAGACACCAGTGAGCTTTCAAAAGTGATGAAAATAAAAAAATAAGAGCCGTAACTTCCCTGACTTTATGAGAGGTGGCATGAGCCCCCTCTCATATTTTTATCTTACGATTTTCCTCTCTAATTGCATGCGGTGAAAAGTTGCTATTCCTTCACACGTGGACTTCCCCCGCAGCATCTCTCGTCACCCGGGTGGTCCGGTGACAGGTGGGCTCTGTTGATCTTGAAAGCGTAAGCCGACGGGTGTGAGGGAGTCGAGTGAATGCTTTTCAGACGCCGACATTGTAGAATAGCGGCGGAGACACGCTCGCAGGGGCCTGAAGTAGCGGCTGGGCTAGAGGTTCCGTTACTTCGCAGAAACTTAGCGAAAACACTTCCTGGCGGGCTACCAGCGAGGCGTAGGAATGACTTGTGTACCCAGGCAGTTTTGGCGGGCAAATTCCCGCGCTTTCTGCAAAATCGTAACTGTGATTGGCTTGCTCAGGGCATTGCTCCGTGACGTAGCAAAATCGGCGCAGAAATTGGCGCCAAGAATCTCCATTGGTGGAATGGTAGTGCTCCGGCAATAGAGTGGAATCTTCCGCCGGTTTTCGAGTTGCTGATTGGAACGGTTAACCACGGCCACTGTCATGGGGGCGGGAATGTTCCGTGTTCGGTTTGTACGGGTGCTCTTGTGGGGAGTTGGCTCTCGCCTTTCGGTCGGAGTAGGTTACAAGACTGAGCTCTCGCTGCTCTGGTCAGCCTGCCTTCCCTTGGCTGTCTAATATACTTTTATTTAATTGTAACTGTTTGACAAAGTTGCTGAAGTTTCGACTTCAACGTAACTTTCCGAGTACAGTTGGCAATTGAGCGTTCTGCGTACAAGGGGCCTATGTTGTCTGTCTTGAGCAGTTTTGGCTGAAGTTGACTGTATCAGAGTTACTGGGTGACTTCGGTTGTTAAAATCAATCACTGTACCGTCAGTGCTTGTGTGCCGAGCCTTCTTCGTCTCCCTCAGCAGCGCATTTGTATTGCTAGGAAGTATTTAGTCTGGAACAACCAGAGGATAATTTGTTTCGAGCTATACTCGCGACGTTATCATCACCACGACGGGACGTCGAAGCAACAAGCCACCGCCTCCAGTATGCCAGATCGTGTCCGAGCAGTTAAGAAGACAGCTTGGTAATGTACGTCCGCAGCACCAACAAAGCAGGCAATTTTGCTAGGTGATAATCCGAGCTCAGCAGAGCGCGCCTGTTTGTCTTTTCTAACTTTGATCTGTCTTGGGTGTTCATTGTCTGAGTTCTCACTAATGTAGCAGCAATTAATGCTGGGTTGGCTGTGTGTCTCTCTTAAGACTTGAGTTGCAAGGAATTGGCTCCACATACCACTTTGTCATAAATGTCACAATCTAGTTTAGGGACAACTTCACCTTCACAGCGTTTATTTGAGTATCCAATTTGAGCCAATTTGATGTATTGTAAATGTTTCATGTGTTTTTGTTTATTATTTTGAGTTATAATAAATCATATTGTTATTTTGGATAGAACTTTCATTCTGTTAATCGGTAGAGCAACCCTATCATTTCTCACTACGTTAATGAAACTTTCCTTTATTTAACTTATTTATGAAATTAAATTATTGCAGGTGCCAAACTCTTTTCTACTCCACTTGCAGGGTCGATTACAGTCAGTTTGCGTTTCTTTTTAATCCATGTGCAACAGCAAAAGTCGGAGTTAGAATAGGGGGGGCTTAGAGCATCATTTACATATGTAGATTCTAGAAGAATTTAGTGTTAAATACACTGCTAGCCCCGGCACCTCGCAATATGTATATATGTTTCTCGATTTGTACAAAATAGTTTGCTGCTGAAACTCTCGTAATTTATCTGTTTGCAGATGGTGGCGATGGTTTCAAAATATCTCATGAACTTTTAGATATCTAACTGTTCTGATTTTCCTGCTCCTGCTTAGACACCAGTGAGCTTTCAACAGTGATGAAAATAAAAAAATAAGAGCCTTAACTTCCCTGACTTTAGCAACAAATTTTAAACTACGCCCACTCAGCATTTCCATGCACGATCGGAATAGAAAAAGAGCCGCAATTGTTTAAATATTCCATACTTCCTTGTCACCCACAAAGTGTTTAAATAATCAGTATGCCCTACACTGCAGTCGATTTTCCGACAAATACGTTAAATAAATGAATAAACTATATTCCAAAAACCGCCTGGTATCCCATAAATTGTTTAAATAAACAATATTCTACACATTTTCTGAATTTTTTAAACAGTATTCCATACATTGTAATCGATTTTCACCAAATTCTTTAAATAAATAAATAAACTATATTCCATACACAATCTTGTATCTCATAAATAAAAAATAACAATATTCCACACAGTGTCTAAATTGTTTAAGCAATATTTCGTACACGCAATCGATTTCCCGGCAAATGTCCAATCAACTGAGTCCTTTTCCACTTGGGGGAGTGGAGGGAGAGACCTGGGAGGTTCGTCAGAGGAGGAATTAACAAGTGATCGATTTAATTAATTAGTCAATCAAATTGATATCAAATTTGTTGTTGTTTTCGCTAGGGGAGTTCAGAGAGTGATGGGGGGAAGGAGGAGAGGGATGGGTAGGGGTTTCTTGGAAAACTATTTAATTGAAAAATAGGTTAAGGGCCTGTCAATCAAAAGGATGGATATCCACAGGGGGTAATAATCCTCTTAGCAAAACAATAGGTTAAGGAGATGTCAATCAAAAGAGAACAATAGGTTTGCCCCTGAATGTATACTTGCCACTGATGTAGCCAACCTGCAATGTGGTGTGACACGAACTTTGTACCACTACTTGCCCTCTCTCTGCCCACCCCCTCCCCCTGTCTCTGTCCATCTCCGCTGCTCACCTGTTCATTTCCTTCTCTCCCCCTCTCTGTCCATCAACTACCGAGCGAGGTGGCACAGCGGTTAGCACAATGGACTCTCATTCGGGAGGACGACGGTTCAAACCCGCATCTGACAGTCCTGAATTAGATTTTCCGTGATTTCCTTAAATCGCTTTAGGCAATTGCTGGGATGGACCCTTTGAAAGGGCATGGCCGAAGTCCTTCCCTAACCCAATGGAACCAATGACCTTGCTGTTTGTTCACCTTCCCAAAATCAGTTAACCAATCTAATCATCCACTCCTCCCTTTCTTTCTGTTCATCTCGTCTGCACCCCTCTCTCTGACTATCTTCTCCTCTTTCCTTTCTCTGTCCATCTGTCCCTCCCATCTTTTTGCATACCTTGCTTCCCCCAATCTGCATCCCCCTCTTTCTGTTCATTTCTTCCTTCCCCTCTCTTTGTCTATCCCTTACTTCCCCCTTTCTCTGGCCGTCTCATCCTCCCCCTCTCTCTGCACATTTCCTCTGTCCTCCAGTCTCTGTCCATCTCCTCCTTTTCCCTTTCTCTCTCCATCTCCTCCTCTTCCCTTTCTCTCTCCATCTGCTCCTCTCATCTTTCTCCATCTCCTCCTTCCCCCCTAGTCCGCATCGACCTCCTCCTTCCCCCTTCTCTATCCAGCTCCTCCTTACCCTATTTGTGTCCACCTCTTCCTTCCTACTCTCTCTCTCTCTCTCTCTCTCTCTCTACATCCCCACCATCCCCATTCATTTTTGTGCATCACCACCTCCCCAACAGTATTTCTTTCCAAATAGTAAGTTATATGTGTACCAAATATGGGTGAAATCGATCCATTTAGGAGGAGCTTCTTACCCATGGATGCACATGTCATGTATATTTACGATTTTTCACACGTATTTCACTTGCATCTCTAAATAATTACGCCATGCAGTTTCGTTTTGATGCTTCTCAGTATTAATGATGTCATTTCTCCTGAACCATTTGTTGTACAATGGTATAATTTTGCATGTACATTCAGTGGTATATGGCTGTACTGTCTGCGAAGTGTGTTGTGAATAGAGGTAGTGGTGAAGAAGTAATGAAATGAAGTGTCATCCCTGACGCTGAAGTTTTACTGTATGAGCAGTGAAAATGTAGTAAGTGATAAAATCTTTCCTTTCATCATTTTGTGGTGGGTTTCAGCGCTAAAAAGGTTTTCATAACAATTATTTCTCAGCGAAACATCCCCTGCAACACCCTTACAAGCTTTTTAGGCTGTTTCTGACCACCCTATGTATGCTGTGTCAACCCTCTGCTGTATCTAATGGTTGCATTCAAGTCCTAAAGGCTCTACCGTAAATTCCTATTACTCCATATAAATGTAGACGTCCTGCACGCCCATTAATATCTGGATCTTTTCCATATTTCTCCATATTTTCCATATTTTTATCCCTATTCTATGTATAAACTATAAATTTACAAGAGTATTTGTGCTACTACTGCTTGCCTAGTTTCTTTAGCACCCAACCAGTATTGTCATCCCTCTCCTGTACGTGTAATGTTTATTCCACAAATGTCGGTTGGTTTGTTGGTTGGTTGTTTTGGGGAAGGAGACCAGACAGCGTGCTCATCGGTCTCATCGGATTAGGGAAGGATGGGGAAGGAAGTCGGCCGTGCCCTTTCAGAGGAACCATCCCGGCATTTGCCTGGAGTGATTTAAGGAAATCACGGAAAACCTAAATCAGGATGGCCGGACTCGGGATTGAACCGTCGTCCTCCCGCACGCGAGTCCAGTGTCTAACCACTGCGCCACCTCGCTCGGTCACAAATGTCGACTGTGCCTTCTGCATAAATATAGATATCCTGAATTCACATTTTTGCATCCGTATTTTTTCATATTTTCCATATCTTTTTATATTTTGCCCATTTTGCCCATTTTCCCATATTTTTATATTTTTGTCCGTATTCTGTTAATGAGCATTTTTCTGTAAAGTGATGTACTGCGTGGAAATCGGTTGCACGCTATTTGTATATCAGCAACCAACTTACTGGATTTGGACCCTTGCTAAATTACCAACTGAACAAATACTGTGTGCGACATGGTTCCTTTTTCTCGATGATGCATTAGCAGCAGCTCTACCTTCCAGAGGTTTTTGCTACTGGTACAGACAATGGTCGTCAACAAAATGCATTTGCTAGAGGTAGGCAAAGTTATCATATTGCTGTTGTTAACACATTTCAAGCACGGGAAAATGAATGGACGAATTGTGGAGAGAAGATAGTATTCGATGGATTAGATTTATGACTGCAGTGTTTGACCCTATTCAAAAAGAAAAACACTAATGCAGTTGAGAGGTGTGACAGATGCAAATACTAAGGCTGACTTACGCCGGATCGAAACTAAATCTAGCATCTTATAATCCATAGCTTAGCACAGTTGTTTGCGCTGCTGTGGTTTGCAGCAAAACTCTTTTTTTTCGAAGTTTCTTGCCGTAGATATTAGTGTACTCCCCACCACAAACAGTAAGGTGTGCAGGTGCAATGAATCTTACTTTCTCAGTACAGTCCCCGTATAAGGACGCAAGACTCATTCCAGAAAACTGCTGTATTACGAATGTTATTTAAATGAATAAAAAGAAGTGGGACGAATATGGCCATGTGATAGGCCAACGTTAAAGTACATGTGGTTAAACTGTTGTATCAACTTTGTGGATATAATGCAAGGTTTTGCTAGGGTTTTTAACAAAATGGAGATGTGTGACTGAATTTAAACCACGATTTCTGTATGCAAGAGGAAGGCTACCAGGGAAACGATAATATTAAAAATTAAGCTTTCATGTCAGATGAACGGAGAACGAGAGTAGATATCAGGTCAGACTGAGCAAGTGAATCAAAAATAAAGGAAGTTTTAGAGCTGTAGGAATGTGAACTATAAGTGGAAATCATAGGGAACGCATGAGGAACATGAAGATGAACACGGTTCCGAATCAAGACAGTTCACCCCTCGTTACAAATTGCCTGTCTGATACAAACACGTAACAGTTCGAGCTACATTCCCACCACAGTATACTATTGGTAACACGCCAGGGTAAAATACATATTAGTATACTATAATCCGTCCGCAGCTCGTGGTCTCACGGTAGCGTTCTCGCTTTTCGAGTATTGGGTCATGGGTTCAGTTCCCCTCGGGGTCAGGGATTTTCACCTGCCCCGAGATGACTGGGCATTGTTGTGCCGTCTTCATCATCATCATTCATCCCCATTACGGTCGGAGGAAGGCAACGCACCTTCCCTAGTAAGGCCGTTCGGGTCTCCCGCATCTTTCCTCTACGCTCTGTCAAGCAGCATGGGAATTCATTTCCATTCCATACTATAATCCAATAGTGTCAGATGCTTCTAAGACATCCTTACAGTAATGTAACACACTAATAAATCTGGCGACAAGACTTGCTATGCATTTGTTGCAATGTGCTAATTGTTTAGTCTCGTATTGACATGTACGTCTTCGGAATGCTGAGGGAGAATAGACAAAATTCTAAGTAGTAACCGAGGGATGTGATGTGCATTTGCAGCAAGTACAAGCAGGTTTGTGTTTGTGCTAAATAATGCATTACAGAAATTGTCTAAGGTAATATATTGGTTATTTTATTAAAAATAATGTACTGCAGTAATTGTTAAACATTGTAGTTACATATAAAGACTTACAATGGATGACGGTATGGACAAATCCATCAGCTCATAGATGTGTTCACCGATGTGCATGATTTAATCCCGACTGTATCAAGTCGCTACGAAATAAAAATTGACAAGTCATCTATACTGCCAGCACTGAGATATGGCTGATAAACCCGTACACCGAACTGTAGGTTACCGCAAAATTATCTTTCTGTGGAGATGGATGCAGTTGAAATCATTGAATGTTAACGAAATAAACATCAAGAAAATAATGTATGTGGAGATAAGTCACTTACAAGGTTTTGAGTAATTCGAATTCAACGAGAGAGGAGAATATACAGCGCTTCTTTGCTACATGCAGAAACCACTGGAAAATAACTAACAAATTGCACAGTGATGACAGTTCATAACTTGTGATGTAATGGTATTAATGACAACTCATTACTGGTAATATTCTCAGTATTTAAATAGAGGTGCAAAAATTTTAGATAATTTCTAAATCTACATGGATGACCCTCGCCGTCTGCAGTGTACAATACGTGGGTGTCATCAGTACGCAACAATCTCATTTAGCAGTCACAGTGCGAGCAGGACATGGAATGGAGGAACTTGGCGCATTCTCTTCGGCCCTCAGCCAGGGCTACATTGAGAAGTGAGTCCCCATCTGTCTGGTGGGTAGGACGGTCCTCCTCCTGCACACCACTGATGTTTCTTATCCGGCCATTGACGAAATTGTTTTCAACATCATCATATCGCATTTTCGTATAATGGGATCAAATTACTCTTACCAGTATCTTATTTGATGCGTAGTGGAAGTTGCTCGCTCTCGTACTTATTCGAGGTATTTGTGGAAAAGTTAGAAAAAACTGTAGCAAATAATAATGGAATGTGGAGTGCTTACGGCAATGTCCAATACTTCCCTGCTAATGGCCTTAAATAATACAAAAAACTTGAAGGTAGTCACTGTGGATCACTAATTATGCTAATACGGAGGACCATTTTCCTGATAGGATGACATCCCGTCACACAATTCGCTCAGAGGAGTGAGTGGACTAATATTTTACTCCATTTCTTAAGAACGTGGCATGATGTCATTAATTTCTACTAGTTCAGCCGCACACTGTAATGTGAAAGTGTCTTACCTCGTAAATTATGGTGATATTTGTAGCCATTTTATAAGCAAGATAACTCTGCTTCGGCACTCAATGGTCCTTTCTCGCCGGCCGGAGTGGCCAAGAGGTTCTAAGCGCTACAGTCTGGAACGACGCGAACGCTACGGTCGCAGGTTAAAATCCTGTCTCGGGCATGGATGTGTGTGCTGTCCTTAGGTTAGTTAGGTTTAAGTAGTTCTAAGTTCTAGGGGACTGATGACCTCAGAAGTTAAGTCCCATAGTTCTCAGAGCCATTTTGGTCCTTCCTCTCACTACAGCGAATAGAAGTCGAACGGCGAATTCCGCGCAATAGCCCTACTAATAAAAGGGGAAGGGGAAGTTTGATTCTTATTGGCCCAGGGAGAGGGGCGGATTTCTCGCCATTTTTATACCACGTTATTGTCTCAGGTGCGTGAGCCGCGCGGTGTAGCCGAGCGGTCTCGGGCGTCATGTCACGGTTCTTGCGGCTCCTCCCGTCGGAGGTTAGAGTCCTCCATCGGGCATGGGTGTGTGTGTTGTCCTTAGTGTAAGTTATTTTAAGTTAGATTAAGTAGTGTGTAAGTTTAAGGACCGACGACCTCAGCAGTTTGGTCCCATAAGACCTTACCACAAAATTCCAAATTTCAGGTGCGTGGGCAGGGCAGGGAGCCCTTGGGCCCAGCAACACCTGTAATGAGTGAGCCTCCTTCCACATCTTTTCACAAAAGTAAATTTTGAGTTGGGCACCAGGAATCGATCCGGTACCTCAGCATTATGAGCCGAAATCGCCAACCAACTTTTTCTTGTCTTCTTGTTTTCGCTCTTTTTCTTCCCCGTTTTTTACTCAGTTGTTCGGCGCAGATGTTGCATGACACTCTGAAAAGTGGCAAGCCATTTCGATTTGTCACTTTTCATTCGACTGTGATAGACAAATCTGACTAAACTTGAAATAAACTGATGCATACCGAGTAAATGTATACTGATGCTTCAGAATATGTTAATAACAGTGAATGTAGAGGTAACATCAATTCTTTTACCTCATCTGCAGCTTAATGAACTAGGTACATGCAGTATTAATAATTTCTCTGGATGATCTTTTCTAGCTGAGTTGCTGCTGATCTCGAGAAGCGACGCATGTAGGCTTGGTCGCACATAGGAGGGCACCCTGCGGGCTTACGAAGACGGAGTTGTGAGAATTAGATGTCGACTTAAGGGCAGGGAGACGCACCGAGCCACCCGCATTGTAGACTGAAGCGCCAAAGAAAATGGTAAAGGAAGGCGTATTCAAATACAGAGATATGTAAACAGGCAGAATACGGTGCTGCGGTCGGCAGCTCCTACATAATACAAAAAATGTCTGGAGCAGTTGTTAGATCGGTTAGTGCTGCTACAATAGCAGGTTATCAAGATTTAAGTGACACTAGACGTGGTGTTATAGCCGGCTTTCGAGCGATGGGACATAGCATCTGCGAGGTAGCGATGAAGTGGGGATGTTCCCGTACGACCATTTCGAGAATGTACCGTGAATGTCTGGTAAAACATAAAATCTTCGACATCGCTGCGGCAGGAAAAGGATCATGCAAGAACGGGTCCAACGACGACTGAAGAGAATCGTTCAACGTGACGGAAGTGCAACCCTTCCGCAATTTACTGTAGATTTCCGTGCTGCGCCATCAACAAGTGTCAGCGGGCGAACCTTTCACCGAAACATCATCGATACGGGCTTTCGGAACCGCAGACCCACACGTGTAGGCGATTCAGTCGGGAACCGCGTGACCTCTACGGTCGCAGGTTCGAATCCTGCCTCGGGCATGGATGTGTGTGATGTCCTTAGGTTAGTTAGGTTTAAGTAGTTCTGAGTTCTAGGGGACTGATGGCCTCAGATGTTAAGTCCCATAGTGGTCAGAGCCATTTGAACCATTTTGAACCCACTCGTGTACCCTTGATGACTTCACGACACAAAGCTTTACACCTCGTCTCGGCCCATCAACAGCGACATTGGACTGTTGATCACTGGCAACATGTTGCCTGGTCGGATGAGTTTCGCGACAAATTATATCGAGCGGATGAACGTGTACGGGTATGGAGACAACCTTATGAGTCCATGAACCCTGCATGTCAACAGGGAATTGTTCAAGCTGGTGGAGGCTCTGTAATGGTATGGGGCGTGTGCAATTGGAGTAATATTGGACCCCTGATAGGTCTAGATGCGTCTCTGACAGGTGACATCTACGTAAGCATTCTGTCTGATCACCTGCATCCATTCATGTCCACAGTGCATTCCGACGGACTTGGGCGATTCCAGCAGGACAATGCGACACCTCACACGTCCATATTTACTACAGTATGACTCATGGAACACTCTTCTGAGGTTAACTACACAGACATGAACATTATTGAGCATATCTGTGATGCCATGCAACGTGCTGTTCAGAAGATATCTCCACCCCCCTCGTACTCTTACGTATTTATGGACGACCATGTTTGATTCATGGTCTCAGTTCCCTCCGGCACTACTTCAGACATTAGTCGAGTCCATGCCACGTCGTGCTGCGGCACTTCTGCGTGGTCGCGGGAGCCCTACACGATATTAGGCAGGTGTACCTGTTTCTTTGGCTCTCCAGGGTATACGAGGCGTGTTTTTAAGTAAGTACCGTTTTGAAATTAAAGAAAGACGTGCTAAGATATCTCAATAATTTTATTTTTACATGAAAGCCTGTATCTTAATCTACGCACTGACGCCATTACAGTCTGATTCTTCCTTGTTTACGTTGTGTACTGAGTGTTTAAGATGCCTCAGATAATCGTGAGTCCCGCCGACTGTGAAGTACGGGCTGTTATAAGATTTCTTAGTGCTAAAGGCCTAGAAGCCATCGATATTCATCGTGAGACTGTGCAGTTTTCGGAGAAAACATTATGAGTGATTTAATGGTAAAAAAAGTGGGTGAGAGCGTTTAAAGATGGCCGCACAAATGTGCGTGATGAACAACGGAGTGGGCGTCCTTCGGCCGTTAATGAAAGTTTGGTGCAGGAAGTGGACAATAAGGTGAGAGAAAACAGACGCTTCACGATTTCCTCTTTGCGGGATGACTTTCCTAATGTTTCTCGTAGTGTTTTGTATGGCATTGTGACAGAGCACTTAATTACCCAAAATTGTGCGCACGTTGGGTACCGAAAATGTTGACGGATGTGCACAAAACCAAACGTCTAGACAGTGCATTGACTTTCCATGAGCGGTACCACAACGACGGTGATGATTTCTTAAGCCAAATTGTTACGGGTGATGAAACATGGGTGGCCTACGTCACACCAGAATCAAAGCAACAGTCCATGGAAGTTGAGCAAGGGCATCGTTTTGCTGCAAGACAATGCTCGTCCGCATGTGGCGAATCAGACCAAAGATCTCATCACATCTTTTCGATGGGAAACTCTACATCATCCTCCATACAGCCCCAATCTTGCGCCCAGTGACTACCATCTGTTCCTGCACTTGAAGAAACATCTGGGAGGTCAGCGTCTTCAAGACGATGACGAAGTCAAAACAGTGGTGATGCAGTGGTTAACAAGGCAGGCGGCAGACTTCTATGAGGAGGGTATTCAAAAACTGGTACAACGTTATGACAAGTACCACAATATCGACGGAAATTATGTAGAAACATAGATTAAGGTACAGGCTTTCATGTAAAAATAAAATTAATGAGATATCTTAGCACGTCTTTTTTTTAATTTCAAAACGGTACTTACTTAAAAAACACGCCTCGTGTATTGCTCAGTGGTGACCGAGTGGCCCCACGGCAAGCGGCACAAACATGTTCCTGGCACTTCGTGAACAATACGGCAAGTCGGCAAATGCACTAAAAATGCGGCATCCTGCGGACTTGACTGTGCATTTCTAGGGCTCCGACCAGTGGAGAAGTGTTGAGCTGCGAGCTTTCGATGTGGAGCGTGGATTTATATGGAACCAGAGGCGGCAGATGGGCCTATGTCAGAAGATAGCATCCAGCAGATGAACACCTCCTGGCGCTCTAAAATAAATCAAACTGTTACAGAAATTTTGTCTCTTCTTACGAGCCCTACAGGCCAACACCAACGAACAAAACTATTTTTTCTTTCCTGCGATCAGAGAAAATCGCGCTGCTCGCGTTAACTTTTATTACGCGAGAATGGCATAATGCTTGAATCTACAAGTTCTACGATAGGGTGGCGGCACGCCAGCTTACTGAAGTATTCGTTTTCCTCAGCCTCTGGTGGGAGATGTGCAGCAACTGAACAATTACGTCATTCACTGGAAGTTATTGTAGCTCTTTCGGATTGTTGGACATAGTTGCCAGGCGGGAAGCACTAGAGAAAGCAGAGTCTTCATTTTTAACAGCACTTTGATTCGTTCGGGAGTCGGATTCGGGAAGGACTCCGATTCGGGACTCTGCGCTAGACTGAGTCTTACTACGGAAATGGATTCCATTATGGAGTCTGAAGGCTGATCGGGACTTCAGAGACAACTTTAGGGGAGTGTGATATTTGCAGCACAGCATTACTAGGTGCACTCTTCGTGACAACCAGCCACGCCATCAGCAGTCAGCTCATACACTGTCAACGAGTATGGTGAGATTATGTCGCAGCATCGGCGTGTTAGGATTCCCAGGCTAGGCAGAACAAGCATAGTGGTATGTGTTACCTCATTGTTCTCACTCAAAGACGTACAAACACTGTTACCTAATTGTGGCTATCTTGCATTAAATCAGCTTTGTTTCGGAGCTGATGTTAACAACTTTCCACTTCCCTATCCGCTAACTTTGCCAATCACCATTCGCTGGAACTTAGTTTCGTTGTAATTTATGTTCTCTATCGTGTACCAGTTATTTGCAAGGGATGTTTGTGCTTTCAAGCTGCACGGGATGGCCGCGTGGTTTGAGGTGCCATGTCGCGGACTGCGCGGCCCTTCCCGCCGGAGATTCGAATCCTCCTTCGGGCGTGGGTGTGGGTGTTGATCTTAGCATAAGTTACTTTAAGTTAGTTTAAGTAGTGTGTAACTCTAGGGACCGATGACCTCAGCATTTTGATCCCTTAGGAATTACCATACATTTCTTTCTTTCTGTTCTTTTAATTTTGCACACTAAATTTTATAATAAATAATGAGTTTACATATATCTTTCTCAGTCAGTGATTCTGAATGAAAATATGTCACTACCCCACTCAGGATATCGTACTAAGTGCCGAAACCCATTTATAGCGTTTACCACACAGTACCGTATCTTTTAATTAAGCACTAAATCCTGCGGAGCCATCTCTCTCGTTGCAGAAATTTATGAAACAAATCGCGGCAACAGTCATTACTCATTTCAAGCAGGTGTTTCGCAGTCTTTCAAGTCCAGTCGATGAGGACTTCAATCTGCTTTTCTCCCTGACCGAATACGCTGAGCTACGGTCTTGACGAGAAAGAAAGATTAGTGTTTAACGTTCCGTCGACATCAAGGTCATTAACGACGGAGCAAAAGCTTGGATTAAGTAGGGACTGGGAAGGAAATCGGCCGTGCCCTTTATAGGAACCTTCCTGCAATTTGCCTTAAGCGAATTAGGGAAATGACGCGCTATTTCGCTCGGTTTACGATTAGACCACGGAATCACTTTGCACGTTCTACTGTGACCTTACATTGTGCTATTGTGACATTAGAAGACTCGATACACTGTTTATGACTCCACGGAAGTATCCTCCTACTGGAGGAGAGATACACTGAAGAGGCAAAGAAACTGGTACACCTGCCTAATATCCTTTAGGGTCCCCGCGACGCCGCAGAAGTGTCGCAACACTATGTGGTATGCACTCGACTAATGTCTGAAGTAGTGCTGGAGGGAAATGACACCAACTAATCCTGCAGGGCTGTCCATAAATACGTAAGACTACGAGGGCGTGGAGATCTTTTCTGAAGAGCACGTTGCAAGGCATCCCCAGATATGCGCAAGATTGTTCATGTCTGGGGAGTTTGGTGGCCAGAGGAAGTGTTTAATTCAGACGTGTGGGGTGTCTCATTGTTCTGCTGGAATTTCCCAAGTCCATCGTAATGCACAATGGACATGAATGGATTCAGGTTGTCGGACAAGATGCTTACGTACGTGTCACCTGTCAGAATCGTATCTAGACGTATCAGGGGTCCCATATCACTCTAACTGCACACGTCCCACACTACTGCAGAGCTTCTGACAGCTTGAACAGCTGACAAGCAGGGTCCATGGATTCAAGAGGTTGTCTCCATACCCGTACACGTCCATCCACTTGATAAAGTTTGAAACGAGACTCGTCCTATTAGGCAAGATGTTCCAGCTGGTCGTAGATTGTGTTCCAAAAATGAACAGCATAGAGACAGAAGTGATGACCCTTTCTGCAAGACCTGACCATCATTTTACAGGACAATGCTCAAGCAAGTGCAGTGCAAGCTGTTACTGATTTGTTTGACTGATGGGGCTGCTAAGTGCTATACCACCTACTGCACTCCCCTGACTTAGGCCCTCATAAGTTCAACTCGATTTCTAAACTGAAGGAAACACTTCACGGTATTCGCTTCAGAACTGCTACAAATTCGTCGGGCAATAGACCGCGCCGCTCGAACTGTCAACACAACTGGCACTGCTAAGAGTAACCTACGACTTCCACATCGCTGGCAAAGGGTTAAACACAATGCTGGTGAGACGTTCTCGTTTAAACTGAATCAGCTGCATTAAAATTAATGATACGGATAGGCCTCACTGAAATAAAAATAAATGTGGAAAACAAGTTCAATATATAGAAGAATTGATTTTAAAGTAAAGAAATGGAACTATGACATGTTTGAATTGTTGTAAAAGGGTTTCGTAATTTTATCATCAGGAATGAAAATAATGTCCGAGTCTTTTTAAATACCTTGACGAGTGCCCATTATGAGCATGAGTATTCTATGAAGAATGTTTTACCACACCTGTGACTGGTCTAGCTTAGCAGAGAATTAAGTCTCTGAAAATGTGAAGCAGAATGCTGTAGCGCCGCCTTAACTTGTGTTTTCTTCGGCGCGCAATTGACTACATTCAAAAAATGGCCACCACGCGCAGCTGACCTATTTCAAAAAGTGACCGGACGCGCAGTCGATCTCTTGAACAGCAGGTAAAAGCACAGTCGGGATCACCCGGTAAACAAGACGGTTCTGCGACGCTGGCCAAGAAACCAGACCACCCTGCTGGCCTACCTGGGCAGATGCAGCCCAGGTGTAACAGTGTATTTTGCATTTGTTGTTTCGTTTCTTGCGGCTTTCCAATTGATCGACAGCGAAACAATTAAAACGGAATCCCTTTTCCTTTGCCAGCAATGCGACTTTGGATTCTATGCTACTCCGTGTTTTAAATGTTTTGTGCAAGAAATAATTATTGACATATGTACCTTGTATTCCACTTTACAGTCATGTTGATCTCAATAAACAAACCGCACCCCGGCAAGAACTGTGACACAACTCAAAAATGTAGTACTCGAGAGAAACCGACTTAAAGAATACTATAAAACTAAGTGTCCCTTAAATTTCTAGTAAGCAATTTTGGAGCTGCCGCTGTGGCCGAGCGTCTCTAGGCGCTTCAGTCCGGAACGGCTTGCTGCTACGGTCGCAGGTTCGAATCCTGCCTCGGGCATGGATGTGTGTGTTCTCCTTAGGTTAGTTAGGTTTAAGTAGTTCTAAGTCTAGGGGCCTGATGACCTCAGATGTTAAGTCCCATTTTGGAAGTAAATTCCATTATAGTCTATACAACGATAATATCGACATGTAGTTCTGTATTCTTCGAATATGAAGTATTATCAGGCAATCATTAATTAATTTTTTGAGTTGTATCATTTTCCTTGATCTAAAAACATTTTTGTTGTTGTTGGGGACCCTTTTGCCACTTTTCCAGCCTAAATAATACGTTTCTCTGCTTACTGTAATACAATACTACATTATAACATCTATCAGGCAAAATTAGTACTCAAATTAGAATAAAAAATGAGAAACAAGTTGAAATCGCTGTAGCAGAAAAATACAAAATGCAAAATTGTAATTTATGAAAGTTAATACAATTTAATACGGAATATCAGTTAGGTACAATTTAAGGGAACACAAATGACGATATCACAGAATCGTAAATGGGCTTATATAACGTAGGAATACTTCTCGTCGAAAAAAGGGATTCGATATTTTGCAGTAGAAATTTACATTTTTTTCTTGATCGCTGCAACGCACGGAATTTCGCAATATTTACATCAGCTATAATCGTCAAAACAGTGTCTGTTCCTTCAGACACGCACGCATGCCTGAAGGACATTGTACTGTAAGGCACAGACACCGTATAAACACAGATGTAATAATTTACGATATCAAAAATTCATTCAACTTACCTGATACATGAAAAGTTTCACAACTCATCATACTGACCCATGTATACATGGCAACAGCAACGTTGAAGTGACCCGCCGCGGCTCTTGCGGTGGCGTATCGTGAAGTAGCCTACAGCAGAATTGACACAACAGCCCTGAGGTGGACAAACTGCGAGATAGAAATGTGAAGTTTTTCGTACACGCTGGGGCTCTTCACAAGTACATTTCAGTGACAAAAACTAAAAATAGTCGCTTTTGATCTGCGTCACATTCTTGCCGTGGTGCGAGATGAGAGGGCGAAACAGTGGTAATGATGTAGCGTGGTTATAACGGCGCATGGATGCAACAGAACGGTGTGCGCAATGCGCACCGGGAACTGGCACGCGTCGCTCCTGCCGGGGGGAGGAAGCGCATTGTTGACGCGCACTCAGCAGCTACATGCTAGAGGGCGAGCGGCGGACGCCAGCTGCCACCCACCTCCCCCTCCCACACCCTCCCAGAAGCCACCTTAAAAAAAGCTTCGCAAGCGGAGCTTGCATCCCGCCCCGCCAGAAAGATGTGTCAGTTTACTGACGGCTAGTATTTATGAGACGATATTGCAGTGCCTGTGTTACTCTGATTACGATGCAAAGTTCCTTTGGTCATGCATACATGTCCAAAGGAACAGGCACTGCGGCGACCACAGCTTGTTACGAAACACACCAAATAAATTCGCAGTTGCGAATAAGGACTGCCATCAGCTGTAGAATGGAATGACGACAATGAATGTCCAAAGGAACTTTGCCTTGTAATCAAGATAACACAGGCACTGCAAGATCATATTTAGCTGGCGATACTGGGCAAGCGACTTTCAAGTACAATGTACGTAATGGATGTACGAGTACAGGTCGTAGACGCATGGTGACGACATTTGGAGATTTGGGTCTAGCCGTGAGTCGTGTACGGATAGCCAAATGGTAAGGCGACCACTCGCGATAAGTGGAAAATCCGGGGTCAAATCCCGGTCCGACAATTTTCTTATCGTCATTCCATTCTACAGCTGTTGGTAGTCCTTATTCGCAACTACGAAGTCATTTGATGCAAGCTCATTTATCCTCATTCACCGCGAAATTAACACGATCTGTACCTCCCACACCCCCCCACCCCTTTCCCAGCGCAGATCCTGGGCACAGGGGTAGGGCATTTTATAAAGTGGTTAAACTACTAGCTTTTATCCTGATCGAGTACGTCATCGTTATTCCTTGCTCACGGTGCTATAATTTTTGTAGAAAGCAAATTTGTGAGTTGAGTTTTGTGACTCAGTTGCCAAGAGCACAAGTGTCACACTACACTTCCAGAGGTTACATGTTTTGTAAACACTCGTCGCCAGTTTTGTAAAGGCCTCGTCGCTACTGCTGTGAAGGCCGAGTTGCCACTGTCGTTACGGTAGACCGAGTTTCAGTGTTCGTGAAACGGCCTCTGGTCCAGTACACCGCTAAGACAACTTCTCCCGGCCTCTTGCTGTATAAGCTCAAATGGCTCTAAGCACTATGGGACTTAACATCTGAGGTCATCAGTCCCTTAGAACTTAGAACTACTTAAACCTAACTAACCTAAGAACATCACACACATCCATTCCCGAGGCAGGATTCGAACCTGCGACCGTAGCAGCAGCGCGCTTCCGGACTGAAGCGCCTAGAACCGCTCGACTACAGCGGCCGGTTCCCTGCCTATATTACACAGCTATGCCCCAGGGTCAGGTAACAGCATAAGAGAACGAAGGTTATACAACACTCCAACAAATTAGTAACGAAGTCATACTAATATGTTAAAATGTTTTACTTATCTTTGTGACTTGTTGAATAACGAAGTCCGCAACACTGCATGTAATATAACATGAAGAGGCCCTCAATGGCTAAGTGCAAATAATCGTAGGTAAACTTCACAATACATAACAAATGCAATTTACAACAACTGCCTGTTCACTTCTAAGAGTTCACTAAACGACGTTCCCTGTCTAAGTCAGCCCTGGACGATGATCTGTAACCAAGTGCGCGAGAGCTGCTCTTCTATCTTCCGAGTAGGTTTCTGTCCGTTGTCGTCCGGTCATTGCCGGATTTTACTCGGCTGGCAATTGTCTGAGGCGAAGTTGATATCTTCATTCTCAGCGTCGCCCGTGGCGTTGGTGGAATTTGCGCAAGTGGCGAGTGTCTCAAATGGTTCAAATGGCTCTGAGCACTATGCGACTTAACTTCTCAGGTCATCAGTCGCCTAGAACTTAGAACTACTTAAACCTAACTAACCGGAGGACATCACACACATCCATGGCCGAGGCAGAATTCGAACTGCGACCGTAGCGGTCGCACGGTTCCAGGCTGAGGCGCCTAGAACCGCTCGGCCACAGCGGCGAGTCTCTATGGCACTGGCACCAGCTCGCATCTTTGCGGCTGTGGTGCTTTTGCCATGGCTGTGTCTTATTCGGACAACACGGCAACATGTTCGATCCACGGCAGGTACAACGACATTTATGCTCTTCCGTTCACTTTCAGCTCTAGTCATTCTCTATGTATGTTAAAACCACCGAGTAGCACTTTGGTTCGGATTCCACGATTACGTGTATTGTATAAAAAAACTTTCGCCATCAGCTTAGACTACTTATTGATGTAAAACAGAAGTTTTCACATCACTTTAGATTGTTTTACTAAAGAGGTAAAGCGGTATGGCAGGACTGTTGGTTACCAGGTATCGAAGTATGGACGAATTTCACTGAATCGATATAGCTGTATCTTATTTCCCAGATACGTACGATGATGGAACGTTTATTTCGAAATCGATCATGTGAAATTTACGAATAATCAGCGTCAACAAATCCATACTCAATAATCCATAATCAGTAATTATCAGCAATTATGACAGGCTCTGATTCAGGCTCCGATTCTGTGGGGATGGGGGGGAGGAGGGGGGGGGGGGGCGAGTGATGAAACGTAGCCGGCCGGAGTGGCGGTTGTAGGCGCTACAGTCTGGAACCGCGCGACCACTCCGGTCGCAGGTTCGAATTCTGCCTCGGGCATGGATGTGTGTGATGTCCTTAGGCTAGTTAGGTTTAAGTAGTTCTAAGTTCTAGGGGACTGATGACCTCAGCTGTTAGGTCCCATAGTGCTCAGAGCCATTTTTTTCATGAAACGTTATGCCCCTCCATCTAACGACCTAAGAGACTAATTTCCTAATTTTCTGTCAATGCAACTCTTAATGTGCCACCTAAGCCAATGATTACACTGGTCAACATTGAAAATATTTCCAACGTGAAGAAGCTACTTCTGATTCGTTTCATCATGGAAAAAATTGAAAATGAAATTTAAAACTTTTCGTTAGCTCAGATATAACCCATTTTAGTTGCAAGGACAATTTTTACGCAATTTGACTGAAGAGATTGTGTTGGCACATGTGAGCACAGCACTGACGAATTATGGGTAATTTTTATAACTAGTACGAAAATTTGGAATCTAGAGACAATGTAAGCACAATTGACTGCAGAAATTATTGGTCATGCTCGGTATTGTTTTGTGAAATTTGTCATTCTCTTAAATGTTTTTTGGCATTCGCTCTGTTTAGCTTGTTCCACGTATTGAATTATAGTCAATTTCTTTTAGTTCGTGTTTACATGTAAGATACCATTTATTCTGAAAAAAAGCTTCTGCTTTTATTTCATGTTATATAATGTCCAGGATGCCATGTAATTGTCAAAAATTCCCTAAGAGTTTTTGTCACGAGTCTGGTGAGGTGACATTTTCTCTCGAGAGACGTAGAATTATTCCAATCATAAAGACAGCATATCACCGCTATTTTGTTACGAAACTAAGAGATCTGAACAAGTCCTGGGCAACGCATACAATCTACAATACATGTACTGTAAACCTACGTGGATCGATAAACGAAGAAGTTCGTTCAGTGCCGATTGCCGTCCCAGTGATTTGGAGAGAGTCTTCAAATGACGTAAACGATTCCTCTTTCTGTATGATACCCCTGTTCCCACCCTCCCCCCAATCATGGTATGTCCAAAAAAAAAGAGAAGCGGACTGTTCAATACCTCAGCATCCCATCAGCCATTCGACCGATACCACATGGAGAGTGCCGCGTGTAAACCCCGCGCCATACAGAAGGAACAAGATGCATCCCTCACCAGTGTCGGACTCTGGAGACTGTCTGCCTGTACTACTCCTTCCGGAGGAATACACTCAGCAGTCAGATATAGGCAAAGGCTATGGAAGCAGAGAATCGCATCCTTCATCTGGAAAGAAAGCTGATTTTGCACTTGAAAGTGAACTAATTAGTGAGCTACAAAGTTTTAGCCAGACCGAACGAAGTTATTTAGTAAGAGACTTGGACCTATCTAAAGACAAGGTACAGTTTCTGGCATCAAGGCTTCAAGAACTAAATCTTCTACAACACTAACGTCAAACTTCGTGTACAAAACTCGCAAAAATATTTGAGTCAATCCCAAGAACTGGAGACTACTCATAGACTTTTTAAAGCTAAGTTCAATAGCTGTACTGTTACGCAATCGCAGTTCGTTCCCTTCCGTTCCCATACGAAATGATGCCCACATCAAACAAAACCTATTAAAATACGAAATCACTTCTGGCATCAATTAAGTTCACCGACCGTCAGTGGCAGATCTGGGAGACTTGGAGGTCATTGGAGAATTGCTGGGGAAATAGCTCGGCTACCTACAGTACTGCTGTTTCCTGTGTCAGTGGGACAGTCAGACCACACTACAAGACAAAGGTCTGCAAGCGAAAATCTCTGACCTTGAGACAAAATTTTCTCGCATGATCCTATGGTAGAAAGAAGCAAAACTCTTTTGGCCCCCTACAAATAAAACGTGAATAATGAAGAACTTTTCAAAGGCGATAGAGCAGGGCAGAGAAGCTTTCCAATACCTCAGTGGACCAGTTCCACAGATCAGTGATACTAATGTTAAATAGGGTATCTACACTGGCCCGCAAATTCGTTATCTTCTTAAAGATAAAAACTTTGAGTCCTCCAGGGTAGTGAGAAAGCAGCATGGGAAGCATTTAAAAGTGTTTTGAATCGCTGCTTGGGAAATGGATGAGATAGCAACTACGTGGCGATTACGAATAATCTTTTTAAAGAATACCATCAATTAGGCTTCAATATGGCACTTAAAGTCCATTTACTATATTCTGTCCGCCCCGACAGCTGAGTGGTCAGCGTGACGGATTGCCGTCCTACGGGCCCGGGTTCGATTCCTGGCTGGGTCGGGGATTTTTCTCCGCTCAGGGAC
The DNA here is from genome assembly GCF_021461385.2 of Schistocerca piceifrons. Taxonomy (NCBI): domain Eukaryota; kingdom Metazoa; phylum Arthropoda; class Insecta; order Orthoptera; family Acrididae; genus Schistocerca; species Schistocerca piceifrons. The sequence continues at coordinate 664,267,159 of NC_060149.1, forward strand.
TGGGTGTTGTGCTGTCTTCATCATCATTTCATCCCCATTCGGCGCTCAGTGTGGCGTCGAATGTAATAAGACCTGCACCAAGGTGGCCGGACTATAAGTGACGCACATGGAGAGCGATTCCATCAGGACATTTCGCTAATGAACGAAGGAAGGTATCAGGGGAAATAGAACACTTCCATGTCTTGTGACTATTGTTAGACAATGACAAGAGAAGAACCAGAAAAGAAGTACATGCACCTAGCAAAGGGAAGGCGTACACGTGAATGAGCCCTTTAATCTGATGTTAGGGGAGCTATGAAACTGTAGTTAGGCCTACCAAACGTTATCTGATATCACATTCATTTTTCTTGGCCCAAAATTAGAGAAGTTTAGCTATTTTCAGAACGGAAAGACTTTTGAAGTGTGTTTTTAGTGTTTCTACTAGAAATTAGTATATTTTAAAAAGTAAAGGTAACAAAATCTGATGTCATAGGCTACTCGTTTATTTTCGACCCAAATTAGGGTAGATTAGCTACTTTGAGAAAGGGTAGAATTCCAAAGTTAATTTTTGTTGAACAGTGTGATGATCAGAGTAATAACAAAAGGTAAGAGACATGAATGATTATTAGTTATTATTATGAGATGAGAAAAAACATGTGTTGCACACCATGGACACCTAGAGAGAGTGAATGAAGACAGATTACGAAGTAAATCCACACATTCTTCCAAAACAGGAAAACAAAGAAAATCGATGGGGAGGCAAGACGAAAAAGGACTTAGAAGAGATGAAGATTGAACAGGAGACCTTACTTAACAGAGACTAATTGGGAGTACAAGTCAAGAAATTCACAGGCTTTCAGGAACTTAAAAGAAACAGAAGAACAGCTGGAGTTAAATCGTTAGTTAGGAGGAAGATAGCTCATCGAGGAAGCGAATGAATTTTGGGGAAGGACGAAGGAAAAGAAAAATGATTAGTTATGTTGATATGATCCTTAGTTGGCTTGAAACGAAATACAGTAGTAATAATAATAATAATAATAATAATAATAATAATAAAGTACTTACAGGAGTGCTTAGAACATCGCTTTGCTAACTTCCTGAAAATTATAATTCAAAGGAATACAGAATTTGAAAAAGACACGAAACTTCGAGAAGTGCATGCGTCGTGGAGTTGATTTAATAACTGTAATAGCAGGAAACGCTTATAAGTTTGGCAACATGAAATTTTATACAATATAAACTCAAGGTGTGCTGTTATCGTTGTCAGGATTTTACTTAACACTAAGATTATGAACACAGATCTGCGAACTGAGGCTTTCCGAGCCTGCCTTGGTGGGAATACTGTTACTTTCAATAGTTTAGGCTTACGTTCAGGAAGTGATTCTGTTATTTTTTTCTTATTGAGGACAAGGGAAAGGGAGGGAGAGCGACATTTACTTTCTATCTTGGCTTACCCAGCATGTTGTAATTCGCCGGTCTTACCTGTTGATCCTCGAGCCGTATCCGATTTGTTGTCGGAAGCAGGTGTGGTAATCCTGTGAATGCGTGCCTTTACCGGGTTGCAAAATTCCCCCTAGGCGGCCAGGACGCAAACCCACCAGGTGACTAAGAAACTCAAAACTAGCTTGTCTTAAACACAACCTGAAAATTTCTACAATTCATTGCCATTTCCGAGAATCTTAGTTCTCACGCCGCTTTATTCTCTTGATCTTAGATGTTACAAATTTTGGAAATTCGTCTGCAAGGTGTCTGACATTTCCCATTACAGGCAGCTAGAGGTTGTAGAAGAGTCATAGTAGATGAACCGTTGATGAGGAAACAATGTGTGGAAACGTACCGGTTGGATGGAAAATAAGTTTGAAGTTTGGATCAGTTTCAAATCTCCCGCTTCATGGTACGTACACACTGGAGACCGGAGCTCCGACCTACAGCAGGCTGTGGCGTGGACAGTGTTTGAAGTACTCGTCATCGGATTCTCTTCTTCGAGACGTAGGATATCCTCTTCAAAGCCGAGAGTTAAGTCCTTGCGTGGAGCAGTCAATCCTCCGATACTCAGTTCATCATAAGAATAAAAGTGATGTAAACATTACACTATGTACTCTTCCGCGTTTGCTTAAATCTCAATGGCTTTCGTTTCAAGTGGAGCGAAAGCCAAGTTGTGACCAGTACAGTCTAGTACGATCATAAGGATACGTTTTATGCTGTGCTACACGCACATAGTCTGAGCAATAATATGCTGGACAACAGCTTTACTGGCGCATTGAACTTGGACAGCACTGGCCAGCTAGTGCAACGATGCGAGCAGTTGCAAAAAATGGCTCTGAGCACTATGGGACTTAACTTCTGAGGTCATCAGTCCCCTAGAACTTAGAACTACTTAAACCGAACTAACCTAAGGACATCACACACATCCATGCCCGAGGCAGGGTTCGAACCTGCGACCGTAGCGGCCGTGCGGTTCCAGACTGTAGCGCCTAGAACCGCTCGGGCACTCTGGCCGGCGAGCACTTGCAGTTCAGACGTAAAAAGAGAAGGGCAAACGAACAACATAGCTTCGAAAGTCAAACAATTTTTAAATATAATGAAATAATATTCGGCAAAACTCCAGCACGACCGCGCACTTCTTAGGTTCCCAGACGGAAAACATAAAATGCTCTCGTTCTCACCTGACATAGTATTCTAATTACAAACAGGAGTGTTGAAAATTCCTATCTTAAACACAGCGCAATTTTTTTAAGCGAGCTATGAGTGATGCAAAAGCATACTGCAGGGATTTCACAGAACTGTTGAATACTGAAGCCACGTACCGGTGAGTCCTCCTTCCTTATCTGAACCCGAGAAATACATTCCAGAACGAGAACTGTCATGTGCTACGTTGATGACAAGTCGATCAACAACAGAATCCACGAAGCCACCCAGGCGCCGCATTTTCTCCTCTTCTTTTAAGACGTGCCGTTCTATATCCCGCCAATGTTCAGCAGTGATATGTGAAAGAGCTGCGTGCGTTAGTTCCAGTACGTCTGGCAGCTCAACCGTCTTGTAATTTCTCGGGCCAAGTCCCTTAACTTCGCTGCAGATCAGTTCTGTTGTGTTCATATTGTGATGGTAAAGTGGCAAATGTAAAAATGCAGCGTTTTATGGTGTGCCTGATGCTGTGACAACTATTGTTTTTCATGTATCTATGACACATACACTATGTGATCAAAAGTTTCCGGACACCTGGCTTAAAATGACTTACAAGTCCGTAGCGACCTCCATCGGTAATGCTGGAATTGCCGGCCGTTGTGGCCGAGCGGTTCTAGGCGCGTCAGTTTGGAACCGCACGACCTCTACGGTCGCAGGTTCGAATCCTGCCTCGGGCATGGATGAGTGTGATGTCCTTAGGTTAGTTAGGTTTAAGTAGTCCTAAGCTCTAGGGGACTGATGACCTCAGATGTTAAGTCCCATAGTGCTCAGAGGCATTTTGAACCAATGCTGGAATTCAGTATGGTGGTGGCCCACACGTAGCCTTGATGACAGCTTCCACTCTCACAGGCATAGGTTCAATCAGGTGCCGGAAGGTTTCTTGGGGAAAGGCAGCCCGTTCCTCATGGAGGACTGCACTGAGGAGAGGTATCGATGTCGGTTGGTGAGGCCTGGCACGATATCGGCGTTCCAAAACATCCCAGATATGTTCTATAGGATTCAGGTCAGTACTCTGTGCAGGTCAGTCTACTACAGGGATGTTATTTTCGTGTAACCACTCTGCTACAGGCCGTCATATGAACAGTTGCTCGATCGTGCTGAAAGATGCAATCGCCTTCCCCGAATTGCTCTTCAATAGTGGGAAGCAAGAAGATACTTAAAACACATTGTAGGCCTGTGATGTACTAGTGCCACGCAAAACAACAAGGGGTACGAGCCCCATCCAAGAAAAACACGACCATACCATAACACCACCGCTTCCAGATTTTATTGGCGGCACTACATACGCTGGCAGAAGACGTTCACCGGGCATTCGCTATACCCACACCCTGCCATCGGATCGCCACATTGTGTATCATTTTTCGTCACTCCACACTATGTTTTTCCTCAGTTCAGTCGTCCACTGTTGACGCTCCTTACACCAAGCGAGGCGTTGTTTGGCATTTACCGGCGTGAAGTGTGGCTTATGAGCAGCCGCTCGACAATGAAATCCAAGTTTTCTCACCTCCTGCCTAACTTTCATAGCACTTGCAGTGGATCCTGATGCAGTTTGGAATTCTTGTGTGATGGTCTGGATAGATGCTGCTTATTACACATTACGACCCTCTTCAATTGTCGGCGGTCTCTGTCAGTCAACAGACGAAGTCGACCTGTACGCTTTTGTGCTGTACGTGTCCCTTCACGTTTCCACTTCACTATCACATCGAAAACAGTGGAGCTAGGCATGTTTAGGAGTGTGGAAATCTCGCGTACGGACGTATGATACAAGTGATACCCAATCATCTGGCCGCCACGTTCGAAGTCCGTGAGTTCCGCGGAACGCCCCATTCTCCTCTCTCGCGACCTGTAATGACTACTGAGGTCGCCGATAAGGAGTACCTGGCAGTGTGGCGGCACAATGCACCTCATATGAAAAACGTATGTTTTTGGGGGTGTCTGGACACTTTTGATCACAATGTGTCTACATATGTGGTGTAAAACAATGGACATAGTCCAAATAGAGAGTATTTAGTTTTTCATTTTTGCCTTATAAAATTAAATTGTTATGTTTTCTTAATTTAAGCAACCTTTATTAACAGTCTTTCATAAAATATCCATAACTGAGAATTTATATTTCAAATAAAAACAAGGATTTCCCGTGCAGTATATAATTAAAAGAAGAAGACATGCATTATTCATAAAATATGATGATTAATTTTACAGTTACGAGATGTAGCTAATTCAAATTGAACATGAAAAACCTGACTTGGGCGAGTCTTGAATCAGCAAACAATTTACTACAAAATGGTTCAAATGGCTCTGAGCACTATGGGACTCAACTGCTGAGGTCATTAGACCCCTAGAACTTAGAACTAGTTAAACCTAACTAACCTAAGGACATCACAAACATCCATGCCCGAGGCAGGATTCGAACCTGCGACCGTAGCAGTCTTGCGGTTTCAGACTGCAGCGCCTTTAACCGCACGGCCACTTCGGCCGGCCAATTTACTACAATGAGTTATCTAGCAACTACACTACCGAATTTTTTTACATAGCTCTCCCGCTTTCTATACAGATGCTGTGACCACTTTTTTTTATTTAAAGAAGGCAGGAGAAACAGAAACCTTTACTATTCACAAAACCATGGTACGTCCTTAAAAATTATGACTTTCCTGGAAGGAACCTCCCTGCCGTCCTACCATGCAGCATGACACAACAACAAAGTCAAAGTGGGGCCACCTCCAGCACCCTTTAAAAAAAAGTATTTATAGATATTAAACCAAAATTGAAAGAAACGCTCCATTGCTAACTGCAAGTGTTAGTTCTTCCTGGGTCACATATCCGCGTAGTTTTCCTTAGCTGATCACTTACATTGTCGGTTTCACAACTACAGCACCGCTGCTCATCTTTGCGCACCCGGCACTTCCCAAGTACATGGAAATTGGCACTGGAAATTGGCATACCAATCCTTGTACTTTCGTAGCCGTAACAATTTTGCGTGTCCATCTTGCAAGTATTGCCAGTAATCCAGAACGTTCAGTACGATCAGACGTGTGTGTCTATATATGTGATTGACCGTCATACCTGTGATCCACGCCACTGCGTTCTTCTTATGACGTGGAAAGTACGTTTCCTCTGGAAGGAATACTATGTCGGAAGTTATTGCTGTGTATAGTGCGCTACTTGAACGCTAGAATCTTCCTTGTCTCGCCGCAGACCAACCGGTTTTCGTATTGCTGCATTGCTGAAACATGGGTGAATCCGCTGAATGTATTGCGTACTTTTTGTCATTCGTTGGGTATTTTCGGTTCACTATAATGTACCATGTTGACCTGACTGTTGTAGGTAGGTGCGGGTGGTGTACCGTGCATCACACCACGTGCCAATTAACGGCTGGATGTTTCCGTTCCATCCTGTTCCGGGCGATCTGCGAAAGAAGCAGACAGTACACGTCCTGGGATGTCGGGACGTTGGTAAAAGCTCTCGAATGTAACTGTGTTCAACGATGAACGTGCGCACACGCGTTAACGGGCGCGATATATGGCCGACACTGATCGGGGAAAGATGCGATGTTGGTAGTTCTTCGATGATCGTCCCCGTAAGCGAGTGATTCCTGTTGCGCCACCGTTTTAACATAGTATTAGTATACATGACACGCACCTCAACGTGCTCGTTCACCAAACCAACGCCCCCTTCTCGCGCTGGGAGGGTAAGTGTGTTGTAGTGTTCCTTAAAGAGCTGTCCCAGGCTTACATAGTACCCAAAAGCCGTCTGAATCCTCACAGCCACCGTTCGCGTCAAAAGGAGAAGATGTGTCAGGTGGCACATCGTGGGAGCGGGATAAGGCTGACGACCGTAGGGCGTTTAGTCGTACTGACGTGCAGACTCTGAGCAACAGCCGTCGGTAGTTGTCCGCAGCCGTTCCCGCCGTCTCCTTATGAAAGGTGATATCCAAACATCGGAAGGTTTGCACCACAGATAAGGGTCCTTCCGTTCCTGGTTCTAGTCCACGTCCCACATGCTGAATTGTGATTTTCGAAAGTTGGCCTCACTGCCATCTGCCATCCCATAGGCAATCCACTGCTGATTGAGTCTCCCCTCATTCCGGGCGAGGAACACAATGTCATCCGTGTATGCTCTACATTTGAATGATAGATGCCTCAGGGAGATTAGGGTAAGACGGCGGCGAAGGCCTGCGAGGTACAGTCTAAGGAGATCGCATATAGGAGGATCGACAAGGGGCAACCCTGTCTGACTGATTTTAAGATCTTAAAATACTCTGTTCTCCCTCCGTTGATCACTATCGCTGATCTGGCGCCGTGCAACAGCCGCATCACTGCAGTGGCCAATAATGGCGAGACATCCATCCTACTCATCACCGCCGATAGGTACACATGATCCACTCGATCAAAAGTATAATCGAAATCTACAGCAACCAGTGCCCCCCGTAGGCGGCATGCAGCCGTGAGGGCCACGACGTCACGATAGTCTCCGAAGGCTGTGTGGATATTACTGATTCCGCCGAAAGAAGTCTGATCGGCACGTATTCGATCCGCCAGCGGCGTTGTGATACGGCTGCCCAGTATGCGGATAAAGTTCTTGTAGTCACTATTAAGGAGGATGAAGGGGCGGTAATCACAAGGCCGTTTGCCACCACGGGGCTCGGGTATCGGGATCATGAGCCCTTCCGTGAATTTAATCGGAACCGGTACTCCTTGCCGCAGAAGCTCATTAAACATGTATAACCACATCGGCGTCATAATGGTCACAAAGCACGGTAAAATTCCAACGGGAATCCGTCTGGATCTGGGGACTTGTTGGAGGCACCTCGTGTAATCGCTTCCTCCAGCTCCTGAGACGTAATTTAAGGTAACACGTCCGTTTCCCCGTTCACACGCGTCGCGTCTGGGATTTCTTTCAGGACGTTCTCCAGCTCCCTATGGCCCTCCCCGTCGCTCGCATAGAATCTGCTAAAATGATCCGTGAACGCCCGTGCTATGCCACTTTGTGTTGTAAAACGACGGCCATCGCCGAGATCGATCTCATGTATTAAATTCCTTCGTCTTCTTTTTCTTTCCTTTATCACGTAATGCATCGAGGGAATCTCGTTGGGCAGGCAATCCTGCGACCTCGTGCGTATCATCGTACCTGGCATCCTTAGCGTCGCAAGTTGTGCCAGCTTCTCCTTGACTCGGTGGACGGCCGTCTAGCGTTCTGGTGTAGGTGGTTGAGCTAACAGTTCCCGGAGAGCCGTAAAGTAAAAGTCAGTGGTCGTGCGCTGCCATTGAGAAACCTCCTTCCCGTAACATACGAGGTGCATTCAAGTTCTAAGGCCTCCGATTTTTTTTCTAATTAACTACTCACCCGAAATCGATGAAACTGGCGTTTCTTCTCGACGTAATCGCCCTGCAGACGTACACATTTTTCACAACGCTGACGCCATGATTCCATGGCAGCGGCGAAGGCTTCTTTAGGAGTCTGTTTTGACCACTGGAAAATCGCTAAGGCAATAGCAGCACGGCTGGTGAATGTGCGACCACGGAGGGTGTCTTTCATTGTTGGAAAAACCCAAAAGTCACTAGGAGCCAGGTCAGGTGAGTAGGGAGCATGAGGAATCACTTCAAAGTTGTTATCACGAAGAAACTGTTGCGTAACGTTAGCTCGATGTGTGGGTGCGTTGTCTTGGTGAAACAGCACACGCGCAGCTCTTCCCGGACGTTTTGTTGCAGTGCAGGAAGGAATTTGTTCTTCAAAACATTTTCGTAGGATGCACCTGTTACCGTAGTGCCCTTTGGAACGCAATGGGTAAGGATTACGCCCTCGCTGTCCCAGAACATGGACACCATCATTTTTTCAGCACTGGCGGTTACCCGAAATTTTTTTGGTGGCGGTGAATCTGTGTGCTTCCATTGAGCTGACTGGCGCTTTGTTTCTGGATTGAAAAATGGCATCCACGTCTCATCCATTGTCACAACCGACGAAAAGAAAGTCCCATTCGTGCTGTCGTTGTGCGTCAACATTGCTTGGCAACATGCTACACGGGCAGCCGTGTGGTCGTCCGTCAGCATTCGTGGCACCCACCTGGTTGACACTTTTCGCATTTTCAGGTCGTCATGCAGGATTGTGTGCACAGAACCCACAGAAATGCCAACTCTGGAGGCGATCTGTTCAACAGTCATTCGGCGATCCCCCAAAACAATTCTCTCCACTTTCTCGATCATGTCGTCAGACCGGCTTGTGCGAGCCCGAGGTTGTTTCGGTTAGTTGTCACACGATGTTCTGCCTTCATTAAACTGTCACACCCACGAATGCACTTTAGACACATCCATAACTCCATCACCACATGTCTCCTTCAACTGTCGATGAATTTCAATTGGTTTCACACGACGCAAATTCAGAAAACGAATGATTGCACGCTGTTCAAGTAAGGAAAACGTTGCCATTTTAAGTATTTAAAACAGTTCTCATTGTCGCCGCTGGCGGTAAAATTCCATCTGCCGTACGGTGCTGCCATCTCTGGGACGTATTGACAATGAATGCGGTCTCATTTTAAAACAATGCGCATGTTTCTATCTCTTTCCAGTCCAGAGAAAAAAAATGGGGGGCCTTAGAACTTGAATGCACCTCGTATTAACTTCCTCCGTAAAGCTGGCTTCGCGTACTTTATCCACCACTGTAGTACAGAACCGTAAGAATTTCGTCGTCGGAGGCAGCCATGCCACACGTCCTCCACCTCCTCCACCATGCGTCGGCATTCTGCATCACGCAGGTGGGAGACGCTCATCCTCCAATTATCCCTCCGTCTACATACCTGCTGTCTGTCAAGGTTAACCGTGCTAATATATGCCTCACGGTCTGTAAACGCGGTCGGTAGCCTCCTCAGTAGCCTGTTGCCGTCGATCGATCTCCTCCGCTGTTTCTGGAGCATCGTCATCGGAAGGTCGTGTCGCCGTCCCGCTGGCCACCCTTGCATCCACGCTAGACAGTTCTTCTGTATCCATAGTCGTCTCCTCTGTACCCGAAAACGCCTCAGAATTGCCTGCTGGATCAGACTGGCCGTCCTCCACCGTGAGTCGCCGCTTCTTCCGGCATTTTAGTGATCACTGTTTTCGTTGCCGAGCCTCGGAATCAGAGGTCAGCATGGCCTCTGGTTGGTCGTGGGGGACGTCAGAATCGTGCGCCGTCGAATTATCGACGTCTGAAGGGGCCGCGAGCCCCAGAACGTACGTGTCCTTCCTTCCCACACCCAGAGCATGTCCTTGATTGTCCGTCGTCGATGATATTCGCCCTACAACCAGCGATGTACAAGAATGACGGAACGTGTTTTCGGAGATCTATCCGAATTTTTCTGACGCCATTGAGGACAGGATACGTTTTGAAACTCGCCCATTTTTCAGCCACATGGGATAGGACCGTTCCGTAAGGACGCAGGGCGTCTGTGGTTCAAATTGCTCTGAGCACTATGGGACTTAACATCTGTGGTCATCAGTCCCCTAGAACTTACAACTACTTCTTACCTAACTAACCTAAGGATATCACACACATCCATGCCCGAGGCAGGATTCGAACCTGCGACCGTAGCAGTCCCCCGGTTCCGGACTGAGCGCCTAGAACCGCTAGACCACCGCGGCCGGCCAGGGCGTCTGTCACCAAATCTTCTGGCACTTCGAATGAAAGCTCAAAGACGCGGATCGTTCGTATTCCCATGCCGGCGTGTTCAACTGTAACCACTCCAACATTCCCGTCGGAATGACAGAAACGAAGTCCCTGTCGGTGTCGGAGTAGTAGTTCGTCACATGCCGCTTCGTTGATGAGCTTCACATAAACCACGCTACTGACTATAGATAAGTGTATTCCAACTAGAACGTCAGGTTCGATTTTTACCTCGTCATGTAAATAATGTTCTATCTCGTAAGCCTTCGGTGGAGCATATTCGTTAACAAAACTAAATTTCAGTGTCGATTTGCCGAACGAGAAGGCCATGATTCGTTCTAAGTATTATCGCGGCACACCGTTACACACTTAACGTAAAAACCTCTCTCGCACACGTGCGGCCGGGGCGTAAACACCGTCTGAACCGCCGCGCCGCTGAAGGCTGATTGCCGATTCTGCTATACAGGAATGTGCACTTGTGTCTCAACAGTATTTAATACAGCCCCTCGGAAAACTTCAAAGCCGATCATATCTGTAAATCTATGACAAACATTAAGAACAACCTACTTCTCGGCACTTTTTAAACGTGTTCCACACGCGTGTTTCACTACGGAACAGGAAGCAGCCTCAGCCATTTTCATACTGCGCATTAACAGTGCGACAATCAGAGCACAACAGAGCGGAGGCTGTGACTAGACACGATGTCTGAAATGAAAACTACAAAAATAAAGCGAGATTAAGAAAAACGTTGATGGCTGCTAACACATTTGATTATATTAAAGTTTCATTTAACGTTAGTTAGTAATAATATATCTAACACATTGATAGGACCTACTTCCAAGAGCGCAGCAACATCGGTGTACGTGTGCTCCGGCTGTTGTGGATTGGCAAGAGAGCCAATCCACTAAGAGAGGAAGCCGAAAGGCACGCGTTTTAGCTCACGCAGGCTGACGTGAGGTCTGGAACATGTCAAGGAAATGAGACTAGCAAAAAAAGGACGTAGCTGTGGAATACTTAACTTTAATCCATAAATGGTGAACATCGCTCTTGACGGTACATGTTTTACAGCATCAATAGTAACTGGTAATGGCGCCTTGCTAGGTCGTAGCAAATGACGTAGCTGAAGGCTATGCTAAACTGTCGTCTCTGCAAACCATCGCTAGCAAAGTCGGCTGTACAACTGGGGCGAGTGCTAGGGAGTCTCTCTAGACTAGACCTGCCGTGTGGCGGCGCTCGGTCTGCAATCACTGATAGTGGCGACACGCGGGTCCGACGTATACTAACGGACCGCGGCCGATGTAAAGGCTACCACCTAGCAAGTGTGGCGTCTGGCGGTGACACCACACCGGCGTCTGACGAATCAACGCGTTTGTGTTTGTTTACATCAGGTTTGTTCTGATGATGAACGGAGTATAGATGCGAACGTAGCAGTTTCTCACAGTCGTTGTTACAGTCCTTTTAAAACGATACGTGATGCGTGACGTCGTAATTACAACAGCCACTGACGACGGCGCTCTCTTGTTAGCTTGGCGTGTATGCGTATCGTGAAGTGGAAGATTTGAAAATGATACGGTCTTAAAACTTATTTTATACACAAGTAGTTCATTTTCGGACGTCAGTTCCTCATCACAACTTTATCTACTGAGATAAGTCCCTAGCAACCTGTAAAAGGAATTTTAAAACAGCCTTTATAAGTGTTTTTAATAAAATGTTTTAGGGGGTATCAAGACATTTCGCCTCTCCCCGCTCCTCTCACACACACAAACACACACACACACACACACACACACACACATACATACGCACACACACCCAGGTCTGCCTCTGAAGCATGGAGAGATTCAAATCGGACAATATTTATCTTTTATTAATTTACGTGCGTTTTAGCAGTGGCACGCGTAATGTCCAAGACTAATATGCTCTTTTCTGTGTCAAATTTAAGCAATAATGACATTTAGTAATCTGTAAATGGCCAGCGGGTTCCTCCAAAAAGAAAACAAAAAATGTGCTCATAGATTATAAACTGATTAATTCGTATCATTCCGATTGAAATGGTGCAAATGTATGGAATGAGATAAATAACTAATTTAGTTGGATGGGACCACAGGGAGGCATCAGATATGCAAGCTGACAAACATGGAGCCGAGCTGATAGGTGGCTGTGTTGGGTCGCCGCTTATGCAACTGCGGTGCTGGTTCCGTCCCCTGTCACCACCCTCCCCATGACTGCAGCCAGCGGGGCGGTAATTACCTCCTGTTGCGCCCATGTGATGAGGCTCGTTAATACGCCAGCTGACAGAGGGGACAACTTCGCTATCATGTCTCGTAGTCCGCTCCAGTTAGTTTTATGTGCGTAAACTATGCGAGGACTTGAAGCTGTAATTGTAGTGGATTCCCTGACGTTCGAGAAAGGAAGACACTGCACCATATGAACCCGAGTGGAGACATGCTCCATTTTATAACGGGACATATATCTTACACTCTATATTTGCATAAAGTAGGCCAAAGTCAGTCGTGGAGAGATCGGAAGATCTGACCATATTGTATTACAATGTAATCTAACCTGTGATATCAGTGGTAACATCGCTGTAGATGTGGACCTTCAACTCACATTAAGAAGTATCGATTCATGGAAGCTATATATAACAAAAATGGTGGTTCAAATGGCTCTGAGCACTATGGGACTTAACAGCTGTGGTCATCAGTCCCCTAGACCTTAGAACTACTTAAACCTAACTAACCTAAGGACATCACACACATCCATGCCCGAGGCAGGATTCGAACCTGCGACCGTAGCAGTCGCACGGTTCCGGACTGCGCGCCTAGAACCGCGAGACCACCGCGGCCGGCTATATATAACATCGCTAACCAAATGTCCCACAAGGAGATTCTAAGGTTCAGGGTATAGCAAATGCAAACAGCCGAGGCGTCAGGCAGTTACATTTTCAAATACCAGTCAGAGTATTTAAGGAGACACTGCATGTCCTATGCCGCCAATGATAAATTATCGAATTTTGTTACCCATTATGTCGGAAACTTTTCAAGAAACCAACTTACAATTTTCCATTATTATTGAATGCACCTTTCTAAATACACTGAACTAGAATTATTACTAAAATTGTATTGTGGGGCATGTTATCTTTTTTTCAAACACTCAATCTTTTGACAGAATTTTGTAAGTAAATGAACATAAAAAGAAAACAACTCAGGATCTTTTAATTATTCTAGTTCCATATGTCTTGAAGCTCACACTTGGCATGCTGTGAAAACTTCATCTCTCCACCATCAGTAGTTTTTTAGAAAATGGGTCATTTACTGCAAAAAATGTAGTTAAGAGATATTGAGGTTTAAAGTTTTTTAATTACAAATTCTCACACACACTTACATTTCTGCATTTTTTATGCACTACAATTGCACTGGCCCACAGTCTGTGTCTTCTTCAGTGTCACAACAGCCTAGTGCTTGCTTCCTCCTTTTCTTCCTTGCTTCTTTTGTCATTTGCTGAGCAGCTAACTCTGCTTCACATACACGAAGCTCATCCTGTTCTCGCAGTTCTTTAGCTGTGTTCTGTCGAAATCTTACCCCTAAACTTCTCCAGAACCTTAAGTCCTTCATAGTTTGCCACCATTAAAAGTTATTATAGCATCAGACACTGCTAACTTTAGAGTCATAAGGACAACAAATACATTTTTTGGCACACGGCACCACACATTATTGAAGGACTCATTCACATTCTGGGTTTTCCCATGTAAACACTTCTTTAGTAGCTCAGGATTTGCCAAATCTCTGTAAATAGGTTTCATTGCCTCCATGTCTGCCAAAGGAAGAGTATGTTTACGTATAAATTCATGCACGGATGCACGGTGCCAGAAAATTCAGCTTGCCTATATTTGCACCAAGTGTTTGGTGGAGGTGGACACAAAGCATGACATGGCTTTTCGTTGGTTGATATTCGATGAACTTAAGTACTCCACACAGCTCTTTTCATCTTCTTTAAATTGTCACAGTTATGGCCTATCCATAATATTCTCGTAATTCATCAATTACCTTGTCCGTGAGTCTTCCAGCACATTTTATTGTCTTGCCATCAGACCGTTTTGTGTTAGCCAGCTCGGTTCTTAGGTTACACAGACATGTTCCCATCCATTTGTTGACATGTCCTACACAAAATAAAGCAATTCAGAGCCTTCTAGACTGTGTAGTTCCCAAGATATGAATGCTCATATGCGTAGCGGCGAAATTTGACAGTCACACGTCAACATTCAAAATATTATTTGAAGGTCTCACGATTGTCTGATTTTAATGTGTTATATACCAAAATATTCAGGAAAGTCCAAAGTACATTATAGAGTAGAAAACAGCAAATGTCAAATTTCAACGAATTCCACGTACAATGTCCCCTTAATAGTGCTTAATATATTTAATGCCAAAGACTGTTCATAGCCTTGCGTTTCAAGGTCACCACGCATCATCTCGAAGGTGTAACAGACGACTTCTCCCTTCGATATTCGCAAAACGTGCCTGATTATCCTGGTAACTGAGGACGGAATGTACAGCACTCGACACGTTCCTTTTCGAAACAGATATACCTCATTCACATGCATTCAGCGTGTTTCTAATGGCAAAATCCGCAGAGCAGCACTCATCTCCAAGCACAGAGGCGTCGTGATATCCATCCCACTCTACGAGGTTAAAATCTAACCTACTTCACACACAGAATAGGTTGTAACCTAACCTAACTTAAACTAACCAACCTGACCCTCCCAAAAACTGACGATGGTGATCGAACGCACTGTGATCAAGCTGTCGGCCGTTGTTTTCGGGCGACATCTAGGTACTCACTTGGCCGACTATCGTCGGTGCCACTGTGAACCTGCAAACCCAAATAAGACACGGTGGCTGGAGCTCTACCGCCTACCACAAAAGCACAGGGCTATACCTAGGCAACTGAAATTAACAAGCAGAAATACATTAATTAATTAATAATTTACTCAGGCTTTCCATTTATATGACGTGTTCCTTAGTTGCCTGCAACAGATCCTATGAACACATCTTGTACGTATATATGGTATGATGTTCAGAAATTTATGATATTTTTAGCGTTTTGCTGTGGCTCGAGTTTTTCACCTTATGCAGTACGCAATGAAATTTAAGGTAGATTGATTCTGAGAACTCGTGAAGGTATACATGCATTATATTTGTAGTATAATTGTAGAATTTTGTCTTATCGTTTATCGAATCATTAATATTTTTTTCCTACACTACTACTATTATACAAAGCTAAAAATATCATAAATTTCTAAGCATGATACCATATATACGTACAAGATGTGTTTATAGGATCTGTTGCAGGCAGATAAGGTATACGTCATATAAATAGTAAGCCTGAGTAAATTATTAATTAATTAATGTATTTCTATGAGAGCTTGCTGAAAAGTAGTGCCTAAGAATTTTTATGTGAAAATTATTAATACTTTTTAAATAAAACAAACTTTATTAACATTGTACGTCATTATTCTCCCTGGCTAAATATTTATTTTTCAATATAGCCACCCTGGGGCCAACACTTTTCTCCCAGAGCTGGACCAGTTTCTTGATATCGTCACTGTATAATGTTTGACTTTTTGACGGTGCCACAACCTCTTCTTTGACTGCACCGCTTCATCACTATCAAAGTGAAGTTCTAGTAGATGTTCTTTGAGTTTTGGAAACAGATTAAAATCTGATGAGGCCAATACGGGACTGTGTAGAGGATGCTCAGTGACAGTGAACGCAAAGAGTCGCACTGTCGCAGATATCGCAGTCCTCTGTGTGGTCTGATATAGTCATGCTGAAGGAGAGGGTGCTCCATGCGTCGACGAACTCTTCCAATTCTAAACTCAATTACAGCACCCGTTTCTCACGCAACGATGCAGTTAGGTTACTCACTGCCATGTTACACCTTGCAATTCGGAGCTCTCTAGAACCACAAGCTGCAAATATGTAGCCATGAAACGTTCGTTTTATTTAAAATACTGTAAGAGTTTTAATGTAAAACATACAGAAGTATTACTTTTCAACACGTCCTCTTAGTTGCTGAGAAAGTACCTTTATCGAATTCAATAAAAACGTCGTTAATGTCAGCAGTAGGCAACCACTGTCAGATCACCCATCTATTTACTCAGCAACTGTATTCACTAAATTAACCAACTTGATCGAATACAGATACTACATACACCTAAATTTTCGACAGTTGGTATCACTAGATTAACCTCTTTGTTTTTTTTTTGTAAATAAAAAACGCCCTTGCAAAACCTAAGTATGTTTTTATGTTCCTAACTTTTTTCATCCAATTTTCATCTTTTTAGTCCTTATTATTGTGATGCAGTATCAGTCTTCTGTCACCAATTATATATATTTGATCTAAAATTGTGATTTCAAGATGTAAGATCTGTGAGTTCACTATGTGTCTCATTCTATTTGTTTGTTTACGTACATGTTGCCAACATAACGAAGTGTATGCTGAAAACTAACGTCTGTTCATTTCTGTTATGTTTATATCTTTGTGTGTGTGTGTGTGTGTGTGTGTGTGTGTGTGTGTGTGTGTGTGTGAGGGAGGGGAGAGAGAGAGAAAGAGAGAGAGAGAGAGAGAGAGAGGAAGAAAAAGAATATATGCTCGGATTTTTTTCTTGGTTTTTTTGGGGGTTGGCGTATTGGTGGTTATTCAGTGCGAGTTGTAGAATGTTGAACATGAATGTAATAGCTGTCAGAGAATGGTTGAAAGTTTTTGTGTTCAGCTGTTTAAATGTTTTGTGGAGAGGTTCATGGACAAGTGAGGGGAAATGGGTTGACTGCTATTATTGTTACCATTATTATTATTATGATAATAGTCCCCTGTTGTGCTGTTATTCTATTATTTTATCTGTTAGTGTAAACAATGAGTTGTTTGGCATGTGTGCTTGATCATTCAACAGGGTTTTCTTTTCTGTTTTGGTTTTCTGTATGCGTCAATTTTCTTGCAGGGTTAGGAGATGTTTTTTTGTTAGATCTAATTTTTTTCACGTCTTCTTCTCCAATGGTTCGTTTGTGATTGTGTTCACTTGGGTGCTCTTCAAATGTGGAGTGGTTATCCCATATTTCCACGCTCTTGTTTGTTCTTTGTCTCTGACATCAAATGTTCTGCCTGTTTGTCCTGTGTGTCTGCCATCACAAGTGTTACGCTGTAATTGATATATACCTGCTTTCTGGTATATGTCTATCTCTTTTGTCAGTTTTGGGGGTGTATTTTTGGGTGGAATTGTCTGTTGTGTAGGCTATGGTTATGTCCTGTATTTTAAAAATCTTGGCGATTTAATGAGTGAGTTTGTGTTTGTATTTCATAGTGTACTATCTTGTGTTTCTTCTTATATTTTCCAGGGTGTTCTGTGTAATTGTTATGGTACTGTGTGTCTGTGATTGTGTTTGGTTTTGTTGTTATGTTGTCAATCGTTTTGTGCTTTCTGCATTTATTTTACTTTTACCTTTGCTGTTTACCTTGTGACTGTGTTACTACTGTAACCATTGTTTCTGGCTAGCTGAATTATTATGTCAAGTTTATTTTGACTGTTTTATTTGTTGAATGGCACTGTGTTGAGTCTACGGAGCATGTATGTCAAAGTGCTGCTTGCTGATGTGAGTCTGGAAGGTTCGAGGACTGGGGAATGATAATATCGGTGCTGTGGGTTTATACTAACATCTACATATATATCTGCGTGATTACTCTGCTATTCACAACAAAGTGCATGGCAGAGGGTTCAATGAATGCCTGTTGTTTTGTTTTTGTACTGTCTTATCCAGACAGTTAATTTGGTTATTGTAACCTCTTTCATTCGGGGATACTATATTTTTACGTGTCTTGTTGATGTCAGTATGTAGCTTTTCAATTTTTGTTTGTGGTTCGTCTACTAACCAGAAGATGCCATCCATATACCTGAACCAATATTGTATGTTGTATTCCTTTGTATTATTTTTGTGAAAATCGTCTGTTCAGCGTGGTTTACAATAATATTTCCTAAGGCTCCTGACACTGTGGATCCCATTGGTAACCCATCTTCATGTTAATAAAATTTATTATTGAATTGTAAGTAATTTTGTTGTGTAATGAGCTTTCTTAATGTGTGTTACTCTTTTCATTGTTACTCTTTTCATCACGGAGTTAACTATGTGTTCTCAGGTCTATTGATTCTGGTAAGGGTCTGTTGGAATACGTGCTGTCTATATCAAATGAGAGGAGTGTTGCTGTTTCTGAAGTATTTATATCTTTTATTTGTTATTTTAGCTGTGTAGCGGGTTTAATGGTTTCACCTACTTGTACTTCGAAATTTTCAGACAGTAACACGTATCCTGCACACTTGTGAGTGGGGTATTTTCTGAAATCTTGTACTGGTGTCACAGAAAGAGTCAGTTTGGAGATCTTTGGTTAGCTTTGGAGGACAGGTGCAGTGGGATTAATCTGTGTCATATTTATCAGTGTTGTCCACTATGATGTATATATTTTCATAGTATTTTTTTTTCCTTTTGTCTGGAATCTATTTGGTGGGTTTGATTTTAATTTTGTGATGTTGTTTTATGAGATGAATTCTTGTGTTTATTTTTTCAATATATTGTTTTTTCAGAATGAGATTTTCACTCTGCAGCGGAGTGTGCGCTGATATGAAACTTCCTGGCGAATTAAAACTGTGTGCCAGACCAAGACTCGAACTCGGGACCTTTGCCTTTCGCGGGCAAGTGCTCTACCAACTGAGCTACCGAAGCACGACTCACGCCCGGTCCTCACAGCTTTACTTCTGCCAGTATCTCGTCTCCTACCTTCCAAACTTTACAGAAGCTCTCCTGCGAACCCTGCAGAACTATCACTCCTGAAAGAAAGGATATTGCGCAGACATGGCTTAGCCACAGCCTGGGGGATGTTTCCAGAATGAGATTTTCACTCTGCAGCGGAGTGTGCGCTGATATGAAACTTCCTGGCAGATTAAAACTGTGTGCCGGACCGAGACTCGAACTCGGGACCTTTGCTTTCGCGGGCAAGTGCAGATCATTGTTGTAGAGTAGTAAGGATAGCAGCATTTAATTTCTACACAAAATCTTGAACGGAGTACATTCAAGAGACCCTTCTGTATGCTCTCAGTGATAGTAATTTAAAATAGTCTACTTGACTAACTGTATGACTATCTTCAGAAACTGAAACTTAACTTTTACAGGAGTGCCATGTCAGAAACTATATATATAGAGTTTTGCTACAGTCAATCGATAATCTCTTTTCTGAAAGCCACGTGCTGCTCTTACTGGCTATTCTATGAGCCACATCATTTATATCATGTTCCACGTCTTTCACAATATGACTTGTGTCATCTGCGAAGAGAACATTTCCTCGATCACGTGTCATGTTTAGCTGCAGATCATTTATATATGACACGAAAAGCAATAGACATAAATAGAACCTTCTGGCATCCCTACATTACATGAGCCCAGTCTGATACAAACCTGTTACCTGCTGTTTGACGCTTATAAAGTTCCACTGTAATATATAGCGCTCTACATTAAAAGTTCAAAGATATTGCAAATAAATAAGCAACTCTGATAATGCTTTACTTACGTAAATGTTTTAAGAGGAGAAATTTATATCAAAGTTGAATTTATTTATCTTGCAGCTGGTGTCAGCGTCTAGGGCTCTTGTCCAGTTGATAACCTTAATGAAACCACAAGTTGTTTCAACAGTGACTTGAGTACGAGGGGAGTTCAGTAGGTAATAACAACACTTTCTTTTCTGGGCCAATTTCGGCTTAAGAAAATGTGGAAATTGTTGTGGGACAGCGTAAATAATACACGCTTCAGTCCCTGTAGTTTCATGAAGTTCCGATAGGTCGCGGCGCTATACGTAGCCTTCAAAGTGACGTCTGTAACGGTGGTGTGTTCCAAGCAGAAAGCAGTCATTGAGTTTCTTTTGGGGGGAAACCAGAGGATCGCAGATCATAGCCGCTCGTTGAATGTCCACGTAGGCCTGGCAGTGAACAAAAGCACGGTGAGTCGTT
Source organism: Schistocerca piceifrons (assembly GCF_021461385.2). Lineage (NCBI taxonomy): Eukaryota > Metazoa > Arthropoda > Insecta > Orthoptera > Acrididae > Schistocerca > Schistocerca piceifrons. The sequence goes on from NC_060149.1 coordinate 664,287,503, forward strand.
GGGCGAGGCGTGTCATTATCGCAACAAGGTCGCGCAAACCTGTCCGATGTTCCGCGAGCCGGTCGGCAGCTAACAGCTGTGACTTCTGCAATGCTGGATGTCGCCAATACTCTCACTGGAGGTGATCGATAGATCACAATCAAACACCTAGCTGCTCAACTGGACGTCTCTGTTGGTAGTTCTGAGACACTAGTCCACCAGTTGGGTACTTAATTGTTTGTGCCCGTTGGGTTCCTCGCTGCCTAACAAACGATTATAAAGAGCAATTAAGAGGCACACATGAGGAATTCTTGCGTGTTACGACTCTGATGGTGACAATTTTTGTCGAGCATCGTCACAGGTGATGAAACATGGGTACATGGTTTCGAATCGGAAACTAACGGCATTTCATGAAGTGGCGCCACGTCACTTCTCCTTTGAAGAAAAAGTTCAAAGCCGCACTCTCGGCCGGTAATGTAATGCCGACGGTCTCCTGGGACTCTGAAGGAATTATTCTGTTTGGTGTCCTCCTTCATGGTGCAATGATCAACTCTGAAGTGTACTGTGCTACCCTCAGGAAACTGAAGAAAAGACTTCAGCGTCTTTGTCGCCTCAAAACTGCAAACGAACTTCTCTTTGTCCATGACAACGCAAGGCGTCACAGAAATCTGTGCACCCGAGAGGAGCCCACAAGGCCTCAGTGGACTGTTCTTCCTCATCCACTCTATAGCCCGGGTCTCGCATCTTCCGACTAGCATCTGTTTGGCCCAATGAAGGATGCACTCCACACGAAGCAGTACGAGGATGATAGGGAGGTTGCTGATGCGGCAAGACGTTGGCTCCGACGTCAACCAGTACAATCATATCATGTGGGAATACAGGCCTTTCTACTAAGGTAGCATAAGATCGTCGCACTGAACGGACATTAGGTTAAGAAATAGGCTTTTGTAGCCAAAAGAATGGAGAATAATATCGTGTGTTGGAATTCTGAATAAAACTAACATGCTTTCAGGAAAAAAGTGCTGAATTGCTTATTGAACTACCCTCGTGTAATTCATTCATTTTTGCATACCCATTTTAATAAGCATTTTTTCCAATTCCGTAGATATATCACAAACATTTTCCATGACAAATTAAGTCAGAGTTGGCATATCATAACTTTGTTCATAATAGCTCTTTGTTCACACCATTCAAGGCAAAGAGTCTCGTGAACTGTCCTCGAGCATAGTCGGAAAACTAATGACGAACTGACTCTCTCTCTTTGGCGCCAATTTGCAGGATATCGGTCGTATAACGTTCTAAAAGCATCCAGAACTTTCTCTTTTATTATTTAACAAAATTAAAAATATTTGTTGTCTCCCACAGATGAACATTCTTTAAATTTGTGAGGTAAATAAAACATATTTGCGAAAATGACAAAATAAATTAAATATTTTTGAAAAATACAGATGTTAAAGCCACATCAAAAATTCAGTGTAATATAGACTGGTAAATTGAACAGATATGAATGGCGTAAAATTGATTTTATAAAACAAGATTGGAAACAATGTTGAATTTTGTTTTCTGTTGTGACATTTATAGTAAGATTAATTTTCGTGGCATAGTCCAGTGACATATAAAATTATCGATATATACTTGACTAACTTTACGAATGGCAGACTGTTACAGCATTTTCTAAATACCGAAAATCTTGAATCAGACACTATATATCCGAAAATAGGTACAACGATGGCTGAAAATAAGATGATACCGTAACTTTCCATAATTTGAAAAAGTTACATAAGACCTTGGGTAATTATGCACCAAACAACCTCTTGATTCCTACTTTTTAGATATGAAGTGAACCATTGTAGATCAATTCCGTAATATCATAATGTTTTAACTTATGTAGAAGTATTGCATGTTCCACAAAATCCAGTGCTTTTGTTAATCTGAAGAAAGTACGTATTATCCTCAATCTTTCGGTTAGCTCTGCTAATGTCTCACACAGAAATGAATAAATTGAATTGTTTGTGGATGCTCCTTTCCTGAAATCAGACGTCGATAACAAATTACGTCTACTATGATGTATCACTATTCTCCTGTACATTGCTATCTCAAAAACTTTTAATAACACTGGTAGCAAAGAAACTGGCTCGTAATTGTCTATGTCGTCTTTCTCGTCCTTATTATAAAATCGTTTCAATAACGAGAATTTCCATCTGTCAGGAAGCTGAGTACACCTGACAGACACATCGCACAGGTGACTAAGTAGAGAACTAATGTATGGTACACTATATGAAATTTTATCATATCCACGGGATTATTTACTCTTTAATGATGTAAAACTTAATTCAATTTCTTCTTTGCTTGTTTCCTATACCTGTAAGTGCTGTAGTTGTCTCGGAACACAAGCTTACATGAGTTCTACGTATTTACCTGTACCAATAAATTCTGATTGAACTTGCCAACTATTGACAAGAAGTAGAATGAAATTTTCACTCTGCAGCGGAGTGTGCGCTGATATGAAACTTCCTGGCACATTAAAACTGTGTGCCAGACCTAGTCTCGAACTTGGAACTTTTGCCTTTCGCGGGCAAGTGCTCTACCATCTGAGCTACCCAAGCACGACTCACGGCCCGTCCTCACAGCTTTACTTCCGCCAGTACCTCGTCTCCTACTTTCCAAACTTCACAGAAGTGGGTGGGTACGCGGTAGCAGCAGGAAGGGCATCCGGCCATCCCTTCAAATTAAACGTACGAAGTCCAGTTGTAACCATGCCGACCCTGCGAAAACTGCGGGACAAGGTGCAAGCAAAAGAAGAAGAAGAAAGATTTGAATTCAGTATTTGTTTGTCATACATCTATATGTCTGTAGTAGTTGTTCTAAATCAGGTGTAATTCTTTTCTTAAAAAATTGATAAGACATTCTACTGCCCTCCGTTCTGCTTGAACTAGTGGAAGATTATCAGTTGTATCAGCGGATTAAAAAGCTCCTGGCAATGTAAGAACACCATTGTCATCTAAGTTGATGCACAACAATGGAAAATTGTATCGGACATGAATGCTATACCCGGCAGTGTCCCAAAGTGAATAACATATCGAATTAATTAATTAAAAAAAGAGACCATAACATACACGATAGGTAGGTGCTATAACTCACAAAAATGATAAAGATAAAGAGCTCATCAAACAACTGAGTGAGACAATGGTCACTATAGGGTCCTATTTATTGGAAGTCCCTATAGACTTCAAGTAAATCACAAAGTGCACAAATAACAAAGAACAAATACACTGAGGTGGAAAAGTCACGGGATACCTCCTAATATCGTGGCGGACTTCCTTCTGCCCGGCAAAGTGCAGCAACTCGGCGTGGCATGGACTCAACAAGTCGTTGGAAGTCCCTGAAGAAATATTGAGCCACGTTGCCTCTACAGCCGTCCATGATTGTGAAACTGTTGCCGGTGCAAGATTTTGTGCACTAACTGACCTCTTGCTTATGTCCCATAAATGTTCGACGGGATTCATGTCGGGCGATCTGGGTGGCCAAACCATTCGCACGAACTGTCCAGAATATATGGTCCGGTGATATGTTTGGGAATATGAAGTCCATAAATGGCTGCAAATGGTCTCCAAGTTGCCGCACATAACCACTTCCAGTCAATGATCGGTTCAGGTGCACCAGAGGTCCCATGTAAACACACCCCACACCATTATGGAGCCACCACCAGCTTGTGCAGTGTCTTATTGACACTTGGCTCCATAGCTCTGTGGGGTCTGTGCCATGCTTGGTCCCTACCATCAGCGCTTACCAACTGAAATCGGAACTCATCTGACTGGGCCGCGGTTTTCCAGTCGTGTAGGGTCCAACTGATATGGTCACGAGGTCAGGAGAGGCACTGCAGGCGATGTTCTGTTAGCAAAGGCACTCGCGCCGCCAAATCGCACAGAGCTGTGCTAACGGATACGTTCGTCGTACGTCTCACATGGATTTCTACGTTATTTCACCCAGTACTGCTTGTCTACTAGCACTGACAACTCTACGCAAACGCCACTGATCTCGGTCGAATTGAAGACTGTCGGCCACTGCGGCGTCCGTGGTCAAAAGTAAGGCTTGAAATTTGGTATTCTCGGCACACTCTTGGCACTTTGGATCTCGCAATATTGAATTCGCTAAAGATGACCGAAATCGAATGTCCGATGCCTCCAGTTCCAATTACCATTCCGCGTTCAAAGTCTGTTAACTACCGTCCTGCAGCCATAATCACGTCGGAAATCTTTTCACATCAGTCACCTGAGTACAAATGACAGCATTGCCAATCCACTGCCCTTTTAAACCTTGTGTACGCGATACTACCGGCATCTGTATGTGTGTAAAGGCAAAGGTCGGATAATGGTTGTAGAATTAAAAAGTTCGCGTCAGCGTACATATAGGGAAGTAAGTAAGTTCGCTGAAGATTCACAGTGATTGCCGATTGTTAATCAAGAACAAAGGAAAGATGAACTGAAAGAATCACGCATGCACCTGCTGCCTTGACTGAGCGCATTGGAGAGTTTGATTGCTTATCAGCGTACTTGAAATTAAGTGCGAAAGTCCTAATGTTGATCACTGGTCTTCGCGTACATCCTACAACACGGGGAACAAACGGTTCTGTTGCTCATCATACTTAGAGTGTCTGGTAGCTGTGAGTGGCTGCTGCGGTGGCTACAAAGTTCTTAAGTTGTTTCTCCTGAACTGCAGACTGTTCTCCATCAGAGGCGGAGGCGAAGCCCCCTCTAGGCTGAAGTGTCCCTTGTCGAGTCTCGGATTGTAGTGTCCTATATAGCGCTCCCAGCGAGAAGCGAAATTTTACTCTTGTTCATAATTTTGATCACCAATGACAGGGCTTCTTCAGAGTGCTGACCGATTAGATACGTTCTGTTGTTGTTGTTGTCTCCCTGTGCAAGCTTCTTCATCTCCCAGTACCTACTACAACCTAGATACTTCTGAATCTGCTTAGTGTATTCATCTCTTGGTCTCCCTCTACCATTTTCACCCTCCACGATGCCCTTCAGTAATAAATTGGTGATCCCTTGATGCCTCAGAACATGTCCTACCAACCGATCCCTTCTTCTAGTCAAGTTCTGCCACAAACTCCTCTTCTCCCCAATCCTATTCAATACTTCCTCATTAGTTATGTGATCTACCCATCTAATCTTCAGCATTCTTCTGAAGCACCACATTTCAAAAGCTTCTATTCTCTTCTTGTCCAAACTATTTATCGTCCATGTTTCACTTCCATAAATGGCTACACTCCATACAATTACTTTCAAAAATGACTTCCTGACACTTAAATCTATACTCGAAGTTAACAAATTTCTCTTCTTCAGAAACGCTTTCCTTGCCATTGCCAGTCTACATTTTATATCCTCTCTACTTCGACCATTATCAGTTATTTTGCTCCCCAAATAACAAAACTCCTTTACTACTTTAAGTGTCTCATTTCCTAATCTAATTCCCTCAGCATCACCCGACTTAATTCGACTACATTCCATTATCCTCGTTTTGCTTTTGTTGGTGTTCATCTTATATCCTCCTTTCAAGACACTGTCCATTCCGTTCAACTGCTCTTCCAAGTCCTTTGCTGTCTCTGACAGAATTACAATGTCATCGACGAATCTCAAAGTTTTTATTTCTTCTCCATGGATTTTAATACCTACTCCGAACTTTCCTTTTGTTTCCTTTACTGCTTGCTCAATATAGAGATTGAATAACATCGGGGAGAGGCTACAACCCTGTCTCACTCCCTTCCCAACCACTGCTTCCTTTGATGGCCCTCGACTCTCATAACTGCCATCTGCTTTCTGTACAAATTGTAAATAGCCTTTCGCTCCCTGTATTTTACCCCTGCTACCTTCAGAATTTGAAAGAGATTATTCCAGTCAACATTGTCAACAGCTTTCTCTAAGTCTACAAATGCTAGAAACGTAGGTTTGCCTTTCCTTAATCTTTCGTCTAATAGAAGTCGTAGGGTCAGTATTGTCTCACGTGTTCCAACATTTCTACGGAATCCAAACTGATCTTTCCCAAGGTCGGCTTCTAGCAGTTTTTCCATTTGTCTGTAAAGAATTCGGGTTAGTATTTTGTAGCTGTGACTTATTAAACTGATAGTTCGGTAATTTTCACATCTGTCAACACCTGCTTTCTTTGGGATAGGAATTATTATATTCATCTTAAAGTCTGAGGGAATTTCGCCTGTCTCATACATCTTGCTCACCAGATGGTAGAGTTTTGTCAGGACTGGCTCTCCCAAGGCTGTCAGTAGTTCTAATGGAATGTTGTCTACTCCTGGGGCCTTGTTTCGTCTTAGGTCTTTCAGTGCTCTGTGAAACTCTTCACGCAGTATCATATCTCCCATTTCATCTTCATCTACATGCTCTTCCATTTCCATAATATTGTCCTCAAGAACATCGCCCCTAGGAATTGCATACACCGAGTACATGACGTGCTCTGTCAGTCGCGAAAATACGTAAAATTTTACATGAAAGTAGTCATTGTCAGATGAATTCCTATTGATTTGGCCAGAGAAACCACTAGTCGACAATGTCCAAATAGAATGCTTGTCTTCCGGTACCGACACACAATCTGAGTACGCAGAAATCAAGACACAGCAACAGAGCAGTCTGGCAGCGATTCTGAAATTGCGTCTATAGAAGCTCCAATATCTGCAAATCGTGATGGATGGAAAACGAAATTTTTCAACCATAAACTCCCCCTCAGAAAGAGCTGCTCGTCAAAATTTTGTTGTGCCATATCCAGGTACAAAAGGGGGAAACAAAAAATTCGAAAACAATTATGGACTGTTGGAAAATAACATCTTGGGTTGTCGGGTGTTCTGCCGGATATCAGCGTCGTACTTGCACGATATTTCGGTCACGTAGCTCGTGGCCTTCATCAGGTGCGACCTGAGACTGGAAATATTTTTTCCAGACATTTTAATTGACCATTCTGAACAGTACTCAAACGAAGAATTATTAGACAGAATCCCAGCAGCTTATCCACAAAGTGCTCGAGACTGCCCGCAAAAATATGCTGATGAAATATCGGCTTTCCTTTGTGTTTTATACGTACCTAACAAAAGAGAAAAGTCACAAGAAAGTGGATCTGACTGAGTCTGATAAAACGGGAATCAAGTTTACTTTAGTTGCTCATTTTGTCGAAGAGCCGGAAGGATAGATTTTACGAAGGTGATGCAGAACTGTTTGTAACGATTGCATACGGAAATATTTTCTGTTCAGCAATACACATGTTTCCTTTAATGGTCACACGTATTTATAATGTTTTGGTAATAATGAAGACGATATTTGCTTGACACATGTAGATTTTTGTGCAGCTACAGCTAAAAGAAAGGAAAAGTTATCTTTGTTATAAAATCGAACACTGGAGTTATTGTGTGAGAACAATAAGTGCGAGACATCGCGGGTTACTGTGATTAACCAATAGTGGGGAGTTTTAGTGCTGGAGCTCATAAACAGGCAGCGTTCGAGTCCCACTATGGTCATGTTTCGTGTTCCAGCCAATAACGTCTCCACTATGTATACACAGCCGAGCCCCATTCACCCACTCCAAAGTTAATTTATCTTATCCAATGTTGGCTGCTCTTACTGGTTTTTCACAAAAATCAACAAGCACAGTTAGCTTGACACCAACCAGACAGCTGGTGAGGACATGCTCTCAAGAACAAATGTGCAGAATGGCGTTTCTCATTCCATCTCTCAGATCTTATTTCTAAGGTGTCCTTTGTCCAGCGTTTTCCATAACACAGGACTCTTTCAGGGCTCAGTTACTTACAAATGGTTCAAATGGCTCTGAGAAGTATGGGACTTAACATCTGAAGTCATCAGTCCCCTAGAACTTAGAACTACTTAAACCTAACCAACCTAAGGACATCACACACATCCATGCCCGAGGCAGGACTTGAACCTGCTACCGTAGCAGTCGCGCGGTTCCGGATTGAAGCGTCTAGAACCACTCGGTCACAGCGGCCGGCAGTCATTTACAATTCCGCATGCCCCGATGCTGTTAACTTGAGGGAAAAGTCATGGCACAACCCTGGCACTGGTGTACACACCTCATTCAGAACAGTTTTTTGTGACTCAATAGGACACAACCACTATTGCCATCCGAGAAAGTGCGGACGGCACCTGTCCGATGGGGATCTGCTCACACACACACACACACACACACAGGGCCTTGTGGTGTGGTTTCCAACGTAGCACAACGCTTCCTTCTGCGGTGGCTGCACTTGCTACTTGAAAAGAATCCGTAGCCCCTCGGAAGTAATGGCTTCATATTGACCGTCCTATCTCTGCTCTGTGAGGCTTCGATCAACATGCATTCAATGAGGCTCTTTACTATTCACTTAAGTAATCCTCCAGAAGAAAAAAATAGCATGGAATTTTAGTAGCTACATGTGACAACCACTGACATTAATTTTATCCTTTCTCTACAAAAATTAATTTAGATTAGCTGGGTTTATCAATTTAATGGAATTTGATTATAATGAATGACAGTTTTGATAAAAACTCTCGCCTATCACTGCCTTATACAACCCAGCTAGCTAATATGCTGTTGATGAGCGCTGCAACACTACCGTTCATTGCACTGATTCAGAAAGTGTTAAAGTCTTTCTGACACTCAGTGAAATGGGCAGTTGAAATTATGATTCTCTTAATTCTGATTTTGGTTTCAGCCAGTATATATCTGTTTACCAGGCTATTTCGTAAATTAAGTGCCAGCGAAGACGTCCCATTGTTTTAAGGCACTGAGATAATCGTAACGGGATGTTAGAGTTTTAAAATTCATGACTCAGATTTCTGCTCTCTATAAATTTTTTGTAACTGTGGCGTATGCATAATTTCCTTATGTAGCAGTATAAAAGGTAAATGTCTGGAAAACAGCGACAATTTTGACTTTCGTATGATGGCTGTAAGTAATGCAGCTGAAATATCAGTGGAGTAAGGCAAGCAAATCCACCTGCAGGTTCGAAATATCGTCGACTGACCAAATGAGTATCCTCAAAACTCTTTCCAGGAAGTACATTGATGAGCAAATAAGTGAAGGTCACTTACGCAGGAGCCTATAGCATCACCACTCGTCCACAAGACGACTGCACAACGCGTCACGACACGGACTCTACGAGACACCGAACTCTTGGGGCATCCACTCTGATCCGTGAAATCTTCATAACTCAGGAAATTTGGTCAGAGCTGGAGGAAGACATCAGTATCTCGCTCGCTGTCGTCCTTGATGCGGGCAGTAAAACTAAGATCTGATAGTCTGGACCGATAGACAAGTGTCTGTTTCGCAAAGTTTTATGACACAATTGAGGAGCGATTGCGTGTTGCAATATGACGCTTCGAATCATTCATCTTTCGCCGGTCAGAGGCGATGTGGTAGGTATCCTACCAAACAGACCCTATTCAACAGTAAGATCACTGGCCAAAACATTAGTCAACTCATTAACGGAGCATAGTAGAGCGCCGTAGAACTGGTACCATGTGACCTCCCACCGCTGACCTAAATAAGTCACGGCTGTGAAGTGGTGTGGATTTGTCAGTCGCTGGTTTGGAATCGGCACAATAACATGGACTGACGTTGAGACGTGACAGAATGGTAGAAACTAGCTACAGTATTTGGAGGTGCCGATAACCACAACTTTGATGAAGTTGCCCGATTTATTCGAGTATCAACGCGGATTGTCCGACGTGTCTACAAGGAATGGTGTACTACATGCAACCATGTAATACGGCGTACAAACAGGGGTCGTGAAAAGATCCCAACCGAAATGGACCCGTGATAAATGTCGCGCCTTAATAACAATCGGTTTCAAATTAGACCGCAAATATTACTGTTAGTGTACTCAGGTTCATCTCAACCAGTTTCCGAGCGAACATTGCGAAGGATATGCAATGGACATTTTATGTCTGGCGCCTTGCAAAAGTCTATGGCCTTCAGCGCCACATTAATCTGCAAATATTCAACGGACCAAACAACACAGAAAATGAATAGTAGCCTTTTGAAAACGTGTGGTCCGACGAGTCAAAATTATTACTCTTTTCAAATTATGCAAGGTGTTCAGTGCACCTATGGCCCAATGAAGCATTTTACCTGCAGCGTGTTGTGGCTCTACTTCAAGCCGAAGGTAATTACATAATGTTTTCGTACAAAGATCGCCCTCATTCAGGTTAGCGCGTACATGAAACTGGGCGTTTATTGCAAAATTCTCGTTTTCTAATTGTTGTCGTTTCTGCTACAGCTTCATGATGAGTATGCCAGGCACAGTCGGGTCTTCCAAAATGGCAACACTCGTACACTGATAAGTCAAAATATTATGACCACTGCCCACCGCGAGGTTGTATGCTGCCTTGTGGCACTGGTGGTATGTGACGCTGTAAGAGAAGTTTATGAGCAGAACAAGGGCCGAATGGGGAATCATTCTAGCGACGATAAGTGGCGAAAATGGGCAAATTCGTCCGACTTAAGTGACTTTGACAAAAACCAGATCCTTGTGGCCCAGTGCCTGGGAGCGAGCATCTCGGACCCGGCAAAGCTGTTGGCGTGCTACTGTCGTGAGTACCTGTGAAAAGTGCTTGAAAGCTGCTGAAACCACGACCAGGCGACAAGAAGCTGAACGTTCACACCACATCACAGAAGATAGGGATCGGAGGCTTGTCCGCTCCCTATAAAACCGCACAGGCGGCGATCTCGGGCAGATCTGACTGCGTGGTTGGTCAATACAGGAGCAGTTACTGCTGGTTGTGCATGACGCCAGAGTTGTCGTCCGATAACGTCCCATATGTGCTCCAATGGAGAGAGATCTGGTGATCGAGCAGGCCAAGGCTCTCTGTAGAGCATGTCGGGTTACAACGGCGGTAAGTGCGTGAGTGTTATCCTGTTAGAAAACATCTCCTGGAATGCTGTTGATGAATGGCAACACAATATGTCAGATCACCAGATAGACATAGAAATTTGCAGTCAGAGTGCATGGGGTAACCACGAGAGTGGCCTTGGTGTCCCAGGAAATTGCACCCCAGATCATAACTCCCGGTGTAGGTCCAGTGTGTCTAGCACGCAACAGTTTGGTTGCAGGACCTCAACTGTCCTCCTTCTAACCAACACGCAGCCAGCACTGGCACCGAGGTAGAACCGGCTTTCATCAGAAAACACAACAGACCATCACCCTACCGTCCAATCAGCTTTTGCTTCACACGACTAAAGTTTCAAATGGCGGTGGTACAGTGTTGGCGCCGGTGCAAGGGTTTTGAAGGACTCTGTTCAGCCACAGTGTCCAGTATGGAGTTCCGCAGCATAAGACCCCTACGTGTGCCCATGTTTACCCCAAAACATTGTTAATTATGACTACAGTGGGCACGAGATCATCGAGATTGGACAGCGGATGTATGGAATTGTGACTTCTAATGGAATGGATCCCGTTTGTTGTGAAGCCAGGTCAGTGGTCCTGATCAGATATGCTGTCATCCAGACGAGCGACTGCTGGATACACGCTGCACACCACGGACGCCGACTGGTGGGAAGCAGTATTATGTTACAGGACATTCACCTGGGCTTCCATCGGACCTACGGTAGTAGTCGAAGGCACCATGACAGCTGTGGACTACGTGAACATTATTAGGGACCACCTGTATATTTGATGTCTTCCTCAACAGCGATGGCATCTTCCAACGGGATAATTGTCCGTGCCTCAAGGCCAGAATTGTGCTGCAGTGGTTTGAGGAATATGATACTGAACTCACGTACGGGATAATTGTCCGTGTCGCAAGGCCAGAATTGTGCTGCAGTGGTTTGAGGAATATGATACTGAACTCACGTTGATGTCTTGGCCATCAAATTCGGCTTATCTAAATCCGGTGAAACCCAGATGGGGCGTTATTGGGAGCCAGCTCCGCGCAACAAACCAACCGCCCATAAATTATAGGAAGTTTGTGCCCCGTGCGTAGGCATCTGGTGCTACAAAGCTCTGGAAACCTATCAAGTACTTTTCGAATCCATGGCACGTAGAATCACTGCAGAATTGCTTTCCAGAAGTGGTCCAAAAGTAGATGATCATAATGTTTCGTTCATCACTGTATACTCCTTTGGTTTAACGAATCGGGAATCCTATCTCACCCCGACTAACCCGCTAAATCACCTGATCTTAATTTTGGGTGAATCATAGCAATCAACATCCCCGCAGTTTGGTAGCTCTACGGGATATAAATAGAAAGCGGATGCAGCTGGATGTGGCATACCTGAAGAAATTCGTGGATTCTCTCCCTCGTCAGTATGAGAGCATTATCAAGGCTAGAGACGGTGTTGTACGGTATCAGCGTGATATCGACTGGGAGTGACTAGTTTTTTGTCTGGTATGCTTTCACAATACACTTGAATGGTGCTCTGTTGGTGAGCATGATACACTAAATACTCAACTGAACAGCCTTATTGTCGGTGTGATCCTTTTTTACACCACAGTTCATTACTCACAGCGACCTTTTTCCATGCTTCTAGAATGGCCTTCTTCCATGCATTTAGAGCTGAACAGCATGCAAGCTAATTTCTGTGATCCGTGTCGTGCGGTGGCCAGCGTACGCTTATAAAGCATGGCGGAGTAGCGAAGGATGGGCAAGATGTGAGATTTGAGCGAACTATATCACGAACAGAAAACGGGTTTCGGTTCCACGGGACACATAGTTTATGAGGTCTTGCAGGCTGCATCTACATCAGTACTCCGCTAGCCATATGACTGTGTGCGGTGGAGGGTACTTCTGGTAACACTATCTTATCCCTCCTTCCCTGTTCCATTCCCAACAGGCGCGTGAGAAGAATGTCTGTCAGTAAGCCTCTGTATTAGTTCTAATGTCTCGGATTTTCTCTCACCTCGACTGCACTGACGGACAAAAGTACAACACCAAGAAGTTAGTAGTCTTGTTTCTACATTTGGAAGATGTTGTCTGTTCAAATTTCGCACCAGTCGCATAAGAGTGACGCTGGCAGCGCCAATATGAGCATGCAAATCCGGTTTCCTTTAAATACACGCTGTAACGGTCATGAGCGTCGGTTTCCTTTGAGATTGGACATGGTGAGCTGATGTTAATCAAGAATTACTTTAAGCAAACAAAGACGCCACCATTTACACCTCACTGAGTTTGAACGAGGTCGTGTAATAGGGCTACGAGAAGCTCGATGTTCCTTCTACGATACTGAAGAAAGACTTGGCATGAATCTAGCCACTGTACATGATTGCTGGCAGCGGTGGTCGAAAGAAAGAACAGTCGCAAGATGACCGGGCGTTACCGTGAGGGAAGACCATCATGTTCGGCGTATGGTTCTGGCGCATCGTATTGCATCTGCAGCAGCAATCTGAGTAGTAGTTGGCACCACAGTGACACAACGAACTGTTACAAAACGGTTATTTCAAGGACAGCTCCGAGCCAGACGCCCTGTAGCTTGCGTTTCACTGACCCCAAACCACCGCCATTTGAAACTTTAGTCGTGAGAAGCAAGAGCTGATTGGAGGGCAGGGTGAAGGTCTGTTGTGTTTTATGATGAAAGCCGGTTCTACCTCGGTGCCAGTGCTGGCTGCGTGTTGGTTAGAAGGAGGACAGTTGAGGTCCTGCAACCAACCTGTTGCGTGCTAGACACACTGGACCTACACCGCGAGTTATGGTCTGGGGTGCGATTTCCTGTGACACCAGGGCACTCTCGTGGTTATCCCATGCACTCTGACAGCAAATTTCTACGTCAATCTGGTGATCTGATTTGTTGTGTTGCCATTCGTGAACAGCATTCCAGGAGGTGTTTTCCAACAGGAAAACACACACCCACATACCGCCGTTGCAGTCCAACACGCTCTACAAAGTGCCTTGGCCTGCTCGATCACCCGATCTGTCTCCATTAGAGCACATATGGGACGTTATCGGACGACAACTCTAGCGTCATATGCAATCAACATTAACTGCTCCTGTATTGACCGACCAGTGCAACAGGCATGGAACTCCATCCAACAAACTGACATCCGGCACCTGTAGAAGACATACACGTTTTCATGCTTTCAGTCAACATTCTGGCGCAACACCGGTAGTTAATGTACCAGAATTTCACACTTGCTACGGGTTATCTCATGCTTACTTTAACCTGTGATCTTGTAATGTTAATCTCTTAAACATGTTACCTAGACTAATGCATTCCAGAAAATTCGTTACTCTACATGTAATTATCTTCTGGCGTTGCTTTTTTTCCGTCAATGTATGTTGTCTGTCTCTTCCTAGAATGTACTCTCTCAAAATTGCAGTAGTAAATCTCTCCTTAATGCACAACGCCTCTGTTGCATCGTCTGGCACTGGAGTTTGTTGAGCATCTCCGTGACGTTCCGCACTGATTACACGATTCCGTCGCGAAACAAGCCGCTCTTCTTTGGACCTTCTCTATCGCTTCTATCAATCTTAACTGGTAAGAATCCCAGACTGATGAACAGTACTGTAGAATCGGTCGAACAAGCGCCATGTAAGCCACTTCTTTAGTGGGCGAATTACATTTAATTAAGATTCTTGCTACGAACCTGAGTCTCGCATCTGCTTTTCCTGCTATTTGTTTTATGCGGTCATTCCACTTAGCAGCGCTCCGGATGGATACTCCTAGATATTTTACATTGGCTGCTGTTTTGATCAATTTGTCATAAATACTGTAGCTGTACAGGAACGAAATCCCTTTCCCATGTTTGCGCAATATGTTACATTTATTTACGCTCAGCGTCAACTGCCAGTCCCTGGACCATTCATCAGACCTCTCTCCATTCTTCCGCAAGTCGTTATTGTCTTCTGGCATTGCAACCTTCTTATAGACAAGCGTGTCATCTACGAGATGCACTCCATGAGCAAAGCACGTCACATGAATCAAATTGGGAAATTGGGATTAGCCGGCCGCAGTGACCGAGCGGTTCTAGGCGCTTCAGTATAGATCCGCGCGACCGCTACGGTCGCAGGTTCAAATCCAGCCTCGGGCATGGATGTGTGTGATGTCCTTAGGTTATTAGGTTTAAGTAGTTCTAAGTTCTAGGGGACTGATGGCCTCAAATATTAAGTCCCATAGCGCTCAGAACCATTTGAACCATCAAATTGGGATTAAATACTTGGAGGGCTTTTCCTGCTTTGATCATATAGGAAGCAGCATCTGGGATAAACACAAACACGCTTTAATCTGCAGAAGAGTCTGGAAATATTTTTCTAATACCTTCATTCACAAATTTGGAGATCGTAGAATGATTTACTTTTTCAGGTTTTTTGCAGGCAGCTAAATAGGAAGAAGGCTCTTCTTTTAAAGCACCAACAATTCAATTTGCAATGCAACGGCCACAATTGTCTGTAGTTTCATCAACTGAAATCCAGAAAATGCTGTCGTTGAGTTCATTGCTTATTTCTTTCAAAACATTTACGTAAATTGCCAGTATGTAATTTTTACGCAATGTTGATTCATCTGGTATATTTTGATTTAAGGAATATTTGCGCAGGAAGTCTTTGAGAATACGGTATGTAAGTTTGTGAAGAGGAATATTGCTTGCAATGAATGCCTCAGATAGATCCACGATAAACCGAATTTTTTGGTTACCTTTGGACAAGTCCCTGCTACTGCAACATGCTGTTGTTAGGAGTTCTTGTCGTGGTCCTTTCTTCTGCATTCCTGCGATACGAAGACTTGTCTTGACATGCTGATCTATTTGAAACGTCTTTTTTCACGAAACGTATTTTCTCGAAAATTGGACAATATAAGACAATTCCGTCAAATATAAAACTTCCAGGATGGTCAGCTATCCACGAAACGACGTTTCTTTTTTCGGCGGCAAGGCGCACAACACGTTACACACTACACGTTGTAAACCTGTTCAACTGTGCACATGTAAATAGAAGGCTAAACTGAAACAATGGAATTGCGACTAAAAGCTTGCGTACTTTAATTTAATTGTTGCCGACGCGTACGGTATGACAGCGAAGGAGATTATGCGCCCTTTCGACAGAGTGGTTCCAGATTAGCGTACTGCGACATTAATTTTATCGACGTGTAGTAAATGGGACAGTAAAACACGATAAATAACGAGTACGCTAAGTGCGGCTGTATGGCGACAGCAGTCAGCGCAGCCAGAGCGGCGCCGTTCCTGCTAGAGTTCTGAATATTCTTCGTGTTTTACTCTTCCTGTTAGTACATGTCGATAAAAAGAATATCGCAGTAGACTAATGTGGGTCAGCTCTGCCGAATGGGAACGTAAAATACCGAATTAAAAATAATTTTCTTTGCAACGGGAAGCAAAACGATGATTTCGGTCCGACGCTGGGCATCGGATGAAACACATGACCACCAGTATTATTTGGGCTGACTTCAGCTAAACTTCGCAAAAACGGAACTGCAAACATCTGCCGAAACACCAGAGAAAATGCGCCTGACGACTCGTAGATGAGAGAGCCTGTATGTACATTACTGGCCATTAAAATTGCTACACCAAGAAGAAATGCAGATGATAAACGGATATTCATTGGACAAATATTTTATACTAGAACTGACATGTGATTACATTTTCACGCAGTTTTGGTGCATAGATCCTGAGAAATCAGTACCCAGAACATCCACTTCTGGCCATAATAACGGCCTTGATACGGCTGTCCATTGAGTCAAACAGAGCTTCGATGTCGTGTACAGGTACAGCTGCCCATGCAGCTTCAACACGATACCACAGTTCATCAACAGTAGTGACTGGCGTATTGTGACGAGCAAGTTGCTTGGTCACCATTGACCAGACGTTTTCAATTGGTGAGAGATCTGGAGAATGTGCTGGCCAGGGCACCAGTCGAACATTTTCTGTGTCCATAAAGGCCCGTACAGGACCTGCAACATGCGATCGTGCATCATCCTGCTGAAATGTGGGGTTTCGCAGGGATCGAATAAAGGGTAGAGCCACGGGTCGTAACACATCTGAAATGTAACGTCCACTGTTCAATGTGCCGTCAATGCGAACAAGAGGTGACCGAGACGTGTAACCAATGGGACCTCATACCATCACGCCGGGTGATACGCCAGTACGGCGATGACGAATACACGCTTCCTATGTGTGTTCACCGCGATGTCGCCAAACACGGATGCGACCATCATGATGCTGTAAACAGAACTTGGATTCATCCGAAAAAATGACGTTTTTCCATTCGTGCGCTCAGGTTCGTCTTTGAATACGCCATCGCAGGCGCTCCTGTCTGTGACGCAGCGTCTAGGGTAACCGCAGCCATGGTCTCCGAGCTGATAGTCCATGCTGCTGCAAACGTGGTCGAACTGTTCGTGCAGATGGTTGTTGTCTCGCAAACGTCCCCATCTGTTGACTCAAGGATCGAGACGTGGCTGCACGATCCGTTACAGCCAAGCGGATAAGATGCCTGTCAACCCGACTGCTAGTGATACGAGGCCGTTTGGGATCCAGCACGGCGTTCCGTATCACCCTCCTGAACCCACCGATTCCATATTCTCCTAACAGTCATTGGATCTCGACCAACGCGAGCAGCAATGTCGCAATACGATAAACCGCAATCGCGATAGGCTACAATCCGACCTTTATCAAAGTCGGAAACGTGATGGTACACATTTTACCTCCTTACACGAGGCATCACAACAACGTTTCACCAGGCAACGCCGGTAAACTGCTGTTTGTGTATGAGAAATCGGTTGGAAACTTTCCTCATGTCATCACGTTGTAGGTGTCGCCACCGGCGCCAGCCTTGTGTGAATGCTCTGAAAAGCTTATCATTTGCATATCACAGCATCTGCTTCCTGTCGGTTAAATTTCGCGTCTGTAGCACGTCATCTGCGTGGTGTAGCAATTTTTATGGCCAGTATTGTAAATGGTAGTAAAATGAGGCTGAGTGCAACTGATTCTTCTCTAACTAATATCTGCTTATGCCTACATTGAAATAACTGGCAGACACTAATCTTAAACGAGGCTTCAATACAGCGTGGGGATGTCTCACTTCAAGTGCCATCGTAAGATATCCTCCAGCATCTTCCTAGGTTTACTTTATTAACCCTCTAACGGTGTGGTGACTTCTGTATACCATAAATGGGGTCCAGTAGGATACCAGTTTGTTTTAGCTATGAAAATTAAGTTATTTTAGTTTCATCACAAATATTTATTCACAAATTTCACATTTGCATATATTTCAATAGAAAACATTATCTGGGAGTACGCATTAGGAGTGATTTAAAATGGAATGATCATATAAAGTTGATCGTCGGTAAAGCAGATGCCAGACTGAGATTCATTGGAAGAATCCTAAGGAAATGCAATCCGGAAACAAAGGAATTAGGTTACAGTACGCTTGTTCGCCGACTGCTTGAATACTGCTCAGCAGTGTGGGATCCGTACCAGATAGGGTTGATAGAAGAGATAGAGAAGATCCAACGGAGAGCGGCGCGCTACGTTACAGGATCATTTAGTAATCGCGAAAGCGTTACGGAGATGATAAACTCCAGTGGAAGACTCTGCAGGAGAGACGCTCAGTAGCTCGGTACGGGCTTTTGTTAAAGTTTCGAGAACATACCTTCACCGAAGAGTCAAGCAGTATATTGCTCCCTCCTACGTATATCTCGCGAAGAGACCATGGGGATTAAATCAGAGAGATTAGAGCCCACACAGAGGCATACCGACAATCCTTTTTTCCACGAACAATACGAGACTGGAATAGAAGGGAGAACCGATAGAGGTACTCAAGGTACCCTCCGCCACGCACCGTCAGGTGGCTTGCGGAGTATGGATGTAGATGTAGATGTACAACATCAGTTTAACACATTGGTTGGTGTTTTTCTCACTGGCAAGAAGACACAGAGCACATCGTTTCCTCTTTGAATCCCGAATGGTTATTTGCGATTCTGGGAGAGGTTCCTTCAAAACTACTGAGATTGTTATTGTTAGTTCTTTTGGCAGTCTGCCATTGATCAGCCTCTCGTTGAGATAGTGTTCATTGAGCTGCCTGGCTAGTGTTTTGATTAAGTCAAATCAGAAAATAGGTATGTACTTCTTGCAGGATGTTTGTATTCCGACTATGTTCAGAATTGCATAAAACACAGCAAGAAGCCATCTGCGTGTTTGTCTGCTTGCGCTGTAGGTAGCACACTTCTGCACAAGAGAGTCTACTCGAACTTTCGTGCTGTTGTAAAGGGAAATTATTTCTGGTTTTTTCTGTTTTCGGATATGTACTTTTTTAATGATGCGTACTGGAAATCAAAATGACAGCTTTTCCTTTTTTAGGGGCACAAGAAATCAATGTTCTGTCATTCGTGAAGCCATAAAGTGTTGAACCTTCTACACACCTCTTAGATGGCTGGAATTCAGATGGGGTTTCCTTTTCGTTTTTCCTCGGTGTACCAACTTAGGTCAACTTCCGTTCTTTCAACTCCGAAACTAATTCAATATAGCGAAACTAGTAGTAGCTTGTACCATAACTGGGTTTGCTATTGAAGGGACAGACTCAGTAGGCTTCTGAAAGTCCTGATGTCAATCCAGCACCATCAACGTCTTTACCAGTGTATACATAGGCATTCAGAAGGTGATTCGTATGAGCATCAGCTAAATTCATGATTTTTCAGCCCATTTTTCGCTGGTTTACTTGCCATATAAACCCTAAATGTGCATCTCCCACGACCAACCAGCATTTCATCCAAGCATACATGGGAGCATATGCTATGACATACCTGAGAACTGTGAACCATTCTTTCAATAATTCAAGAAAACACCGCTGCACGCTCATTTTTCTTCCTCTCATCTCTGCTAGTTAAGTCATCACATCTAAGGCAGTACTGCAATGTTAGCACTCTCTTCGTTGATAATGTGGCGCGGAAAATATCTCCTGTGTTTCCGCCTGTTGCAAACATAGACTCAAGATGTTCATCATTAGATTTCAAAATGGCACTAAAGTATAATAATACAAATAGCGCCCTAAGTTCATTGACGTTCATGTCTCGAAGTCCCGTGTGCTGTTGATCAGAAACATTTGATCTGTATGAAGAAATTTTCACATTGGTGTGACTCACAATTTCTTCTAACATACCTCTGGTAAAAAAAAACACTCTCACGCTTCAAATGGACTGCATGAGTCTCCTAATATGCTTGCAGGGCCTTACAGTATAGGAACTTTTATGATCAAGTTGTGGGCTGGTGTCCTCACACTTCTTTGAGGTTCAAGAACGGACCACTTATACCTTTTTCTGCAATAGAAATTAGATGCTTCCCTTCTATGTTTATTTCTCTTTATATTATCTGATTCACTAGAGTCACGGCTTTGATCTGAAGCAGTTTCATTTTCACTATTGTAAGAAGGGTCATTTTCATCTTCAAGATCTTTGCATCACTACCTTCTTCTTCTTCTTCTAGTTTCTCTAGCGTTTTTTCTCACAAGTCCGGAAAGTTTTGATCAAGCACTGACATACGTGAATGAGAGCTCGAAGCTGCAGTAACACTGAAAATAAGTGAATACACTAACTAAGCCTAAAAATAAAATGATATGTAGTTGATAAGTAAATTTTGAGCATAGGGAGAACAGAAATGCTTACGGTGTCGTGGGGTCAATAATGGCTCCACGCAAAATTTACAGCTGGAAGAGTCGACAATGGTGCTAGTTTGTCTGCAGATCGATTGCCAACTGCCAACAACAGAATGGCCAGGGGTGCACACTTTCACTGGTACCGAAAAGGACGCCATAGATCCGTCTGAGGCTTAACTCTGTTATCCATTGTCACACTGAATTACAACGCTGTATTAGTTGTCTCGGGGAAAGAAGTAAGGAGTAACGAGTGGGGTCCCCGTCGTTATTTATCTATCATGAAAACGTAAGAAAACAATGACACATTCCTTCACACCGAGTGACAAAGCAAGTAAAAAAAAAAAAAAAAAAACAGAAAAATATATGAGAGGGATCTGACGGGTTTCTCTCAACATGACAACAAGCACAGAACAAATTCAAAGAAGCGCAACAGAGAGCGTAACATTTCGGTATAGCTCACATTAACGTGTTAACAGTAAAGCTCGGAGGACTTAAATGGGAATCGTTGGAAGAAGGATGACGCACCCTGTTGCGTAAATTTAGTTCTGTTGCGTCCGTGGTACTTGTGCAGCGAAAGACTAAGGTAAGAACTAACTGATTGTGGCCGCAATGGCTACATTTGGGCACCGTGACTCTGTGGAATAATTATTTATTTTATTGTAAGAGCTTGGGATTGGGTTGTTTTGGGGTAAGAGACCGAACAGCGAGGTCATCGGTCTCATTGGATTAGGAAAGGAAGTCGGCTGTGCCATTTCAAAGGTACCATCCCAGCATTTGTCTGGAGCGATTTAGGGAAATCACGGAAAACCTAAATCAGGTTGGCCGGACGCGGGATTGAACCGTCGTCCTCCCGAATGCGAGTCCAGTGTGCTACCACTGCGCCACCTCGCTCAGTTGTAAGAGCTGTTACATTGGTTATAGTCATATATGTAGTCGTTCCTACCCCCATGAACCATGGACCTTGCCGTTGGTGGGTAGGCTTGCGTGCCTCAGCGATAAAGATGGTGCAACCACAACGGAAGGGTATCTGTTGAGAGGCCAGACAAACGTGTGGTTCCTGAAGAGGGGCAGCAGCCTTTTCAGTACTTACAGGGGCAACAGTCTGGATGATTGACTGATCTGGCCTTGCAACACTAACCAAAACGGCCTTGCTGTGCTGGTACTGCGAACGGCTGAAAGCAAGGGGAAACTACAGCCGTAATTTTTCCCGAGGGCATGCAGCTTTACTGTATGGTTAAATGATGATGGCGTCCTCTTGGGTAAATTATTCCGGAGGTAAAATAGTCCCCCATTCGGATCTCCGGGCGGAGACTACTCAGGAGGACGCCATTATCAGGAGAAAGAAAACTGGCGTCCTACGGGTCAGAGCGTGGAATGTCAGATCCCTTAATCGGGCAGGTAGGTTAGAAAATTTAAAAAGGGAAATGGGTAGGTTGAAGTTAGATATAGTGGGAATTAGTGAAGTTCGGTGGCAGGAGGAACAAGACTTTTGGTCAGGTGAATACAGGGTTATAAATACAAAATCAAATAGGGGTAATGCAGGAGTAGGTTTAATAATGAAAAAAAAATTGGAGTGCGGGTAAGCTACTACCAACAGTATAGTGAAGCTGAGGCCAAGATAGACACGAAGCTCATGCCTACTACAGTAGCGTTTATATGTCAACTAGCTCTGCAGATGATGAAGAAATTGATGAAATGTATGATGAGATAAAAGAAATTATTCAGGTAGTCAAGGGAGACGAGAATTTAATAGTCATGGGTGACTGGAATTCGAGAGTAGGAAAAGGGAGATAAGGAAACATAGTGGATGAATATGGATTGGGGGAGATAAATGAAAGAGGAAGCCGTCTGGTAGAATTTTACACAGAGCATAACTTCATCATAGCTAAGAAGGTTGTATACATGGAAGAATCCTGGAGATACTAGAAGGTATCAGATAGATTATGTAATGGTAAGACAGAGATTTAGGAACCAGGTTTTAAATTGTAAGACATTTCCAGGGGCAGATGTGGACTCTGACCACAATCTATTGGTTATGAACTGTAGATTAAAACTGAAGAAAATGCAAAAAGGTGGGAATTTAAGGAAATGGGACCTGGATAAACTGACTAAACCAGAGGTTGTACAGAGTTTCAGTGAGAGCATAAGGGAACAATTGACAGGAGTGGGGGAATGAAATACAGTAGAAGAAGAATGGGTAGTACTGAGGGATGAAGTAGTGAAGGCAGCAGAGGATCAAGTAGGTAAAAAGACGAGGGCTAGTGGAAATCCTTGGGTAACAGAAGAAATATTGAATTTGATTGATGAAAGGAGAAAATATAAAAACGCAGTAAATGAAGCAGCCAAAAAGGAATACAAACGTCTCAAAAATGAGATCGACAGGAAGAGCAAAATGGCTAAGCAGGGATGGCTAGAGGACAAATGTAAGGATGTAGAGGCTTATCTCACTAGGGGTAAGATAGATACTGCCTACAGGAAAATTAAAGAGACCTTTGGAGAAAAGAGAGCCACTTGTATGAATATCTAGAGCTCAGATGGAAACCCAGTTCTAAGCAAAGAAGGGAAAGCAGAAAGATGGAAGGAGTATATAGAGGGTCTATACAAGGGCGATGTACTTGAGGACAATATTATGGAGATGGAAGAGGATGTAGAACAAGATGAAATGGGAGATACGATACTGCGTGAAGAGTTTGACAGAGCACTGAAAGACCTGAGTCGAAACAAGGCCCCGGGAGTAGACAACATTCCATTGGAACTACTGACGGTCTTGGGAGAGCCAGTCCTGACAAAACTCTACCATCTGGTGAGCAAGATGTATGAGACAGGCGAAATTCCCACAGACTTCAAGAAGAATATAATAATTCCAATTCCAAAGAAAGCAGGTGTTGACAGATGTGAAAATTACCGAACTATCAGTTTAATAAGTCACAGCTACAAAATACTAACGCGTATTCTTTACAGACGAATGGAAAAACTGCTAGAAGCCGACCTCGGCGAAGATCAATTTGGATTCCGCAGAAATGTTGGAACACGTGAGGCAATACTGACCCTACGACTTATCTTAGAAAATAGATTAAGGAAAGGCAAACCTACATTTCTAGCATTTGTAGACTTAGAGAAAGCTTTTGACAATGTTGACTGGAATAATCTCTTCCAAATTTTGAAGGTGGCAGGGGTAAAATACAGGGAGCGAAAAGCTATTTACAATTTGTACAGAAAGCAGATGGCATTTATGAGAGTCGAGGGCCATCAAAGGGAAGCAGTGGTTGGGAAGGGGGTGAGACAGGATTGTAGCCTCTCCCCGATGTTATTCAATCTCTATATTGAGCAAACAGTAAAGGAAACAAAAGAAAAGTTCGGAGTGGGTATTAAAGTCCAAGGAGAAGAAATAAAAACTTTGAGGTTCGCCGATAACATTGTAATTCTGTCAGAGACAGCAAAGGACTTGGAAGAGCAGTTGAACGGAAAGGACAGTGTCTTGAAAGGAGGATATAAGATGAACATCAACAAAAGCAAAACGAGGATAATGGAATGTAGTCGAATTAAGTCGGGTGACGCTGAGGGAATTAGATTAGGAAATGAGACACTTAAAGTAGTAAAGGAGTTTTGCTATTTAGGGAGTAAAATAACTGATGATGGTCGAAGTAGAGAGGATATAAAATGTAGACTGGCAATGGCAAGGAAAGCGTTTCTGAAGAAGAGAAATTTGTTAACATCGAATATAGATTTAAGTGTCAGGAAGTCGTTTCTGAAAGTATTTGTATGGAGTGTAGCCATTTATGGAAGTGAAGCATGGACGATAAATAGTTTTGACAAGAAGAGAATAGAAGCTTTCGAAATGTGGTGCTACAGAAGAATGCTGAAGATTAGATGGGTAGATCACATAACTAATGAGGAGGTATTGAATAGGGTTGGAGAGAAGAGGAGTTTGTGGCACAACTTGACAAGAAGAAGGGACCGGTTGGAAGGACATGTTCTGAGGCATCAAGAGATCACAAATTTAGCATTGGAGGGCAGCGTGGAGGGTAAAAATCGTAGAGGGAGACCAAGAGTTGAATACACTAAGCAGATTCAGAAGGATGTAGGTTGCAGTAAGTACTGGGAGATGAAGAAGCTTGCACAGGATAGAGTAGCATGGAGAGCTGCATCAAACCAGTCTCAGGACTGAAGACAACAACAACAACAATGTAGTCGTTTCCCCACTGCTCAATACAAGGGTTCAAGAGCAATCAATAATACTTGTACAGTGTACCCTTCACCATGCATTGTATTTTGGTTTGCGTAATGTCTGTGTAGACAGATACATACGTAGAGCTAGATTCGTCTACCGCATTCTACAGCCTGCTCCCTATTCGTTTTGAAACTCCCCTTGTTTGTGCCGTGCGTGGCTATGCGAATTATGTGGATATGGTCGTCTCTTTTTCAAGTAAGAGGCTAAACAAAGGGTTTAAAAGAGTCAGCACAGATTCTGTGTAACGTCCTTCATCCTGGAAATAACATTCTCTGAAAGAAACAAAGAGCTGCAGATATCTCCTGGTAAATATTCAACTGAATGCAGTAAATAGTGGGACAAGACACGGTGAAGGCGGTTGCGAGTCTGGGAGCGCACACAGTGGAAGCGGCCTGAGAGCGGTTTCCGTGTTGTTTGGAGCGGGCCCAGTCCACGGTCCCCTTTGTGTGCACCGCTAATTTATGCGGCCAGCATCTGGCGCACTCGCGCTGCCGCCCGCCGACCGCACCCGAGTGCTGACGGTGGCAGCCGAACGCAGTCGCCGGCCGCCCCGAGACTGCAGCAGTGGACGTCTCCATGTGTGTGCTGCGCAATACCCAGGCACCGAGAGGGGCCCCTATTTCCGCGGCTGTCCAGCTGTTCATTTCGCGCGCCCTAAAAGCTTCCTTTGCACGGGAACATGCAACGCGCTGACGTCACTATCACACAGCTGATCACTCAGAAGCTATCAGGCTTTCTCATGCGGTACGCGTACTGCGTAGTGATCAAATGCGACAGCGGCGATTATGACTACAGGTGACACTCGCGATCAACACATGGGTTCTCGAAATGGACAGCCAAAAAATAGACTTTCACTTTGTCACAGACCCTATAGATAACATCTGTGTCTCAATGTTTAATTTGTACTTCTGACGTTGTAGAGACAATGGTTTTCTTTAAATGCATCTATCGACACACGCACTTCTTGCCGTGTCTAGGCCGGCATGATGCCCTCTCCATTGAAATGGGAAGCGACCCGGACATGACGCAGGTGGCATCCTTCCATTTCATCGGTCCACGTTCGAATGCGCGACCAGAGTATCTGACATGCTTGATATTTTTCTGTACACCCGGAAAGACTTCGCAACGTGCTGTATCCGCGCTATGACGTTAGAAACTCATCACGTTGCAAGGTGACGTTATCTGCGTTATTATGTCAAGTTCTTTCTGGTAGTTTCTTTGTTGAGTGGCACTATGTTGAGTCTGTGGAGCATGTGTCGAAGTGCTGTTTCCTTTTGTGAGTGTCGGTTGTTTCGAGGATTGGGGAATGATAATGTCAGTTTCTGTGGCTTTATGATCAATTTCAAACATATGCTTATGTTTTGTTGTTTGATTGTATATCCAGAAAGTTAATTTGCTTATTCTGTTCTCTTTCAGTTGTGAATTTTATATTTTTATGTATCTTGTTGACGTCAGTTTGTAATTTTTCAATTTCTGTTTGTCTATTAATGAGAGGATGTTATCCATATACCTGAACCAAAATAATGTTGTTGTTGTTGTGGTCTTCAGTCCAGAGACTGGTTTGATGCAGCTCTCCATGCTACGCTATCCTGTGCAAGCTTCTTCATCTCCCAGCAACTACTGCACCCTACATTCTTCTGAATCTGCTTAGTGTATTCATCTCTTCGTCTCCCTCTAAGTTTTTTACTCTCCATGCTGTCCTCCAATACTAACTTCGTGATCCCTTGTTATCTCAGACAAAGTGACACTGAAAATCTACGCTGTGCATGTGTCTGAGCTTCAAATGAGATGACGAACTGTTTTGTTGTTGATCTAGATTAAAGCCTGTAGGCATTGTTAACTAAGGAGAATATTCGTACCTGACTGAGTCTCAAACTCAGGACCAACTTTCGATGTTGACGAGGCACAAAGACGCGTGATGTACCTCACTTTTAGCCCGTGCCATTTAGCAAATGTGAAGTTAATTCCACATGACAAAAATTTTTGTACAGGACTGAAACTCCTATGCAGTAACTATTGTTCCTGTTAACTAAAGGTTTTAAAAATGCTTTGATTCGCAAGTAAGAAACTTGAAACGACGTGAGATAAAGATTTGTGTTGGACGGTGTTTCGAACCTGGCATGTAATCGGATTGTTGACTAAGCACAATCGAATGTCAGACATCGAATTTTCTCTGCAGTAGCGACATCTTTGAAACTGTAATGTCGAGAAAAAAACAATGATTTCTGTCTTCCCAGGATTCGAGCCCTGCACGTACCGTTTTTGTTTTCTAGCCGTGAATGGACATTACATATAGGCTGCGTTCACCATTAGGGAGACGTGCGCATCTTTGAACTACAAATAAGGCAACAACGAGGTCACTGCTGACTGGTAGCCGAATCCTTCACATCTCGTATATGATTACACACTAAGAGACATTAATTGTCGAATTGTTTTTTACCATTAGCTAGGAGAGTGTGTTTGTGCTTGAAATGATGCGAGGAAATGTTCTGTGGCTCAGTGGGAGTCGATACCGTCACATATCGTTATTGCTATCGATGAATGGAGAGACATTAAAAATTAGAATTATTTTCTACCTTCAGTTAGATGTACTCGTACTAGAGCTTGAAAAGATACGATGAAAGCTTTTGTGCCTGGCCAGAATTCGAACCCAGTCATGCACCTTACATGAACATCATGTTTACTGTAAATGTGTAACCACAGTTACAAAAATGGTTCAAATGGCTCTGAGCACTATGGGACTTAACATCTGAGGTCATCAGTCCCCTAGAACTTAGAATTACTTAAACCTAACTAACCTAAGGACATCACACACATCCATGCCCGAGGCAGGATTCGAACCTGCGACCGTAGCGGTCACGCGGTTCCAAACTGAAGCGCTTAGAACCGCACGGCCACACTGGCCGGCCCACAGTTACAGCAACTCATACTGATAAATGCATCTACTGGAACTGTAGACCTTTCATGAAAAGTCCAGTCACTCTTTCAAAGCGCAAGAAGTGAGACACTCATCCGCTCCGGTGTAGTCATCTTGTTCAGAATGTGTTCAATTGAGGAGATGCTGGTGATAAGCAGGGGAGATTTTAATAAGTGTACTACATGTAATCACACAGCTGAGGGCTGTGTCTATAGATTCCCACACAACGAACGGAAGAGGAAGATTATAGATGAGTGTAAGAAGAATACTTTTCAGCAAATAATGGTGATGCATTGTGATGGGTTGAAGATAAATTCCGCAACTTGTGCAGATGGCTGCTTGTGCTATAACTGTCCACCTTTTCTGAAATTCCGTATCAATATGTCCGTAGAAATATAGGAACACGTGAGGCAATACTGACCCTACGACTTACCTTAGAAGCTAGATTAAGGAAAGCCAAACCTACGTTTCTAGCATTTGTAGAGAAAGCTTTTGACAATGTTGACTGGAATACTCTCTCTCAAATTCTGAAGGTTCAAATGGTTCAAATGGCTCTGAGCACTATGGGACTTAACATCTGAGGTCATCAGTCCCCTAGAACTTAGAATTACTTAAACCTAACTAACCTAAGGACATCACACACATCCATGCCCGAGGCAGGATTCGAACCTGCGACCGTAGCGCTCATGCGGTTCCAGACTGAAGCGCCTATAACCGCACGGCCACACAGGCCGGGAAATTCTGAAGGTGGCAGGGGTAAAATACAGGGAGTGAAAAGCTATTTACAATTTGTACAGAAACCAAATGCCAGTTATAAGAGTCGAGGGACATCAAAGGGAAGCAGTGGTTGGGAAGGGAGTGAGACAGGGTTGTAGCCTTTTCCCGATGTTATTCAATCTCTATATTGAGCAAGCAGTGAAGGAAACAAAAGAAAAATTCGGAGTAGGTATTAAAATCCATGGAAAAGAAATAAAAACTTTGAGGTTCGCCGATGACATTATAATTCTATCAGAAACAGTAAAGGACTTGGAAGAGCAGTTGAACAGAATGGATAATGTCTTGAAAGGAGGATATAAGATGAACATCAACAAAAGCAAAACGAGGATAATGGAATGTAGTCGAATTAAGTCGGGTGATGCTGAGGGAATTAGATTAGGAAATGAGACACTTAAAGCAGTAAAGTAGTTTTGCTATTTGGGGAGTAAAATAACTGATGATGGTCGAAGTAGAGAGGATATAAAATATAGACTGGCAATGGCAAGGAAAGCATTTCTGAAGAAGAGAAATTTGTTAACATCGAGTATAGATTTACGTGTCAGGAAGTCGTTTCTGAAAGTATTTGTATGGGATGTAGCCATGTACGGAAGTGAAACATGGACGATAAATAGTTTGGACAAGAAGAGAATAGAAGCTTTCGAAATGTGGTGCTACAGAAGAATGCTGAAGATTAGATGGGTAGATCACATAACTAATGAGGAAGTAATGAATAGGATTGGGGAGAAGAGAAGTTTGTGGCACAACTTGACTAGAAGAAGGGCTCAGTTGGTAGGACATGTTCTGAGGTATCAATGGATCACCAATTTAGTATTGGAGGGCAGCGTGGAGGGTAAAAATCGTAGAGGGAGACCAAGAGATGAATACGCCAAGCAATTCAGAAGGATGTAGGTTGCAGTAGGTACTGGGAGATGATGGAGCTTGCACAGGACAGAGTAGCATGGAGAGCTGCATCAAACCAGTCTCAGGACTGAAGACCACAACAACAACAACATGTCTAACGGACGAATGTGTGTTCTTCATCAACAAACCCAGACCGACTGAGCTAGTGCACGAAACTGCCACAGAGGGTGCTTGAAGTAGGATTTCCTCCCTCACCATTTCCTCTCAGGGAACTAATAGGAACACAGCATTCTCCCCTCCCCACCTGAAAATTGGCGGGATCCAATAGGAATGCTACATCTGGTCATATGATAGTGATGGCAGGGGTGATATAAAGTTAACACGGCAGTCCACCAGTCTCAGTCAGTGGAGTAGTGGTAGCAATGAAGGCGAGATCCTCATCTGCTTCCGTCTCGGAGAAGAAGCGGAAGAGTAAGTATTCATTACATGTCTTTACTACTATTACCGCACATAGCAGTTCTTTATTCAACTCCATGTCTTTGTCTGTGGATGCTCATTGTTTCTTCTACTTCTTTTTTCCAGCAGGTCCCTGCATGTCCGGACCAGCAACAGCACCCACTGGGTTGTCGGAAACCACAGTGACCTCCGCCCTGTCCACACCACCAGCAGCGGCAGCCAGCAGCTTGTCGAGACCTGCAGCAACATCAGGACCGAGGGATACCGTAGCACATCTGGCTAACATGCCGGAGCAGGCCAGTGAGTTGCTGTTATCCAACCCGTTCGTCGATTTGTGCACTGAAAACACCCAGCCAGACCCTGAAACTCTACCCAAGTGTGGTAGTAGGCCTACCACACACGGTGCACCATCCCAAAATATTCCGACATTACTGCAAGGACAGGATTTATATGTACTGGATGAAAAACTGCCAGTTCATCCCAGTGCTCTGATGCTATTCAGTTCAGATTATACTGTAACAGCTAGCGCCTCAAAGCCCTTAAATATTGGTACAGAAGCATTAGTGGACAGTGACTGGCATGTTGTGACAGAGATTGCAAATGCGCTGAGAGGTGTTAAAGTGAGGTTTACGGAGTGTAATGCAGAACATACATCAGTCAACAGATGACCACAGAGTATGACCCATCTGACTCTCCCCCGGAGATTTTCTGTGCCTGTCTGATGTTACCCGTAGCATCAGACAGC
Organism: Schistocerca piceifrons; assembly: GCF_021461385.2. Taxonomy (NCBI): domain Eukaryota; kingdom Metazoa; phylum Arthropoda; class Insecta; order Orthoptera; family Acrididae; genus Schistocerca; species Schistocerca piceifrons. Next base: position 664,318,033 of record NC_060149.1, read on the forward strand.
ACTGCATTCATGCTCAGATCAGGCGGAAGGTCCACTTATTTTGTAGCACTCTGCCATTTCAAACTTGTTCGGTCTATGGATGGTGTTATCCACTGAGTTGCAAAGGTTGAACAGCTCCCATGTATGTAGTGTGCATGTTGCAAGAAGCCCCAACTCGTACCAAGTCTCCAGAAATGTCTCAGTTTAGCCGCTGAGTCCATAGAAGGTGGTATAAGTGGCACAAAGTATAACTGGCCACACTTTCCCACCTGAGTTTTGCGATAATTGAGCCAGTCCATCGTTGAACTGCCACGTAGGAATTCTTCCTACCTGTTATGTGGAGATGCTCTCGTAATTTTTATGTCCCCTTGCAGAGCCGTAGGAGCGCCATCGGATTCTGCAAGTGCAATACTACTGTCTATGTTTCATGTAATGAAGTGGGAAGAAGCTTTTTTTTGGGCAAATAACTTTCACACAATATCCAATTATGGTGCATTTGTTTAAGAGAAAACGTAAAATGAACTTGCTCACACTGACTACAAGCTAACTATTAGCAGTACAAGAGAATGGTCTACCGCATGACTAGATTTAAAGGCATCCTATCCTGCTATCTATGGTGCACGGTCTGTAACTTGAGTATACATCGGTATAGTTCGTGTAAAATTGTACATCTTCTGTTATGCCAAAGTTATTCATTTATTTATTAATATCAAAATTTACTGGTATTGTAAAATTACTGAAAGATATTATTTTTGACCCGTAGACATCCCATAATGCCTGTGTAGCAAAAGGCAACTTTTGTTAGGAAATATTTATTAATAACAATGACTTGATTCGCGCCAGAATGAGTGTACTTTCCCCCTGTATCTCTTTGCTGACGTCACGAGCGATTTCTGCTTCACCACCTCATCATACTGGGTCTGAAAGCGGCAGATGGCCAAGCGTCGCTGCTGGCATCTTAGGCCGGTAACGCACTAGGCAGCCAGGATTTTGTGGCCGCGGTAGCCCACAGAACACGGGCGACTGCACTGCAGCCATTGGCGATCTACGGGTCCCGCAAAGAGCGTGTGTGGTTGCCTCAGTCTCCGCGCACTTGTCCGAGCAGCCACACCTTTTCTGCACTTCGAGCCAAAAGTCGCGATGGCTTTCGACACCGAGAAATTTATTAAAGAAATTGAAAGACGAAGGGCAATCTGGGACATATCTTGTGAAGAGTACAGTGATCGTGACGTGAAGAGAAAAAGATGGGAGGAAATCACAAATATATTGTGTGAGGAGAATATGACGGAAAATGAAAAGAATGAATTCGGTAAGTCATTTATTATTTATTACACAATAAAAATGGTTATAGGTTCAATAATCAAGAAGAGGGTATCAAAAATGGTTCTGAGCACTATGGGACTCAACATTTGAGGTCATCAGTCCCCTAGAACTTAGAACTACTTAAACCTAACTAACCTAAAGATATCACACACATCCATGCCCGAGGCAGGATTCGAACCTGCAACCGTAGCCGTCGCGCGGTTCCAGACTGTAGCGCCTAGAACCGCTCGGCCACTCCGGCCGGCGGTCATATCAACATCCCTAATTTCATCCATAGGCACCGCTAACAAAGACTGTGATTGATGTACTACAACAGAGTATCGCACTGAGGGAGGAGCGTGAAAACAACCAAGAATATGATTCAGATTGACTGTTTCTGCTTTCATTACTAAAAGACATGAAAAAGATTCCGGAACAACGCAAGCGTACTACCAAAATAGAGATTATTGACGTCATAAAAAGAGCGCAAATGCTTTGACTGCGGACTCATCACCAAGGCTATTCTGATTATGCGTCAAAAACAACAGTGGCTGGAGCATATAGCCGTAGGTACGAACCAGAAGCCTCGAGTAGACAGCAGTTTCAGCATGGATGCGTACTACAGCCAAATGATGGTCGAGCAGACTTCAGCAAAGGGCAGAAGGAAAGTCGCCGTGATTATTCTACGCCTATTGCATACAGACAGCACACCGCCGCTGACTGCGATAAATAAAATATTAATGTCGTGTGATTAGGGCCTCCCGTTAGGCAGACCGTTCGCCGGGTGTCACTTCGGCGATTTGCTCGTCGATGGGGATGACATAATAACCTAACCTAACCTGATCGTTTTACCGCGTGACACAAAGCAGAGGAAATATAGCGTATGACATTCTGCTGCACAGGATTTTCACGATACTTTAGCGATGTGAAGACCTGTTTGTTTTCGACACGTAATACCCCTCTCTCTCTCCTGCAGGTGCTGAGAGAGCTATCAGTATTAATGGCAGAATGCTCTGGAAATAGCTGTATTATTGGAGGGATTCAGAGAGCTGCAGCTCAGGAAGGACTTTGTCCGTGAAACTGATCGACAGACTCCGTTATTTATGAATGGAGAGGACCACTGGCCACATACCCCCGCCACACACGCACACACACACACACGCACACACACACAAGTGTTGCGAAAGTAAGCTATTGGTCTAGACCAGCGACGGCTTCTGTTTGTTCTTGTCCATATATACAAATGAGGCTGAGTGCTTATTTGTGTTTGGATCCAGAAGAATGGAACACGTCACTCTTGTGAAATTATAACAGGACTTGGCATGCCATCTCATGTGGCATCTACTTGGGGCACAGTGCTGAGTGCCTCGCTATAATCGCTATAGTTCCAATGGCCACAATCAGGTATCGTGACTGCAAGCGTGGCGACCCGCTGCTGTTCAAATGGCTCTTTAAGCACTATGGGACTAAACATCTGAGGTCATCAGTCCCCTAGACTTAGAACTACTTAAACCTAACTAACCCTAGGACATCACATACATCCAAGCCCGAGGCAGGATTCGAACCTGCGACCGTAGCAGCAGCGCGGCTCCAGACTGAAGGGCGTAGAACCGCTCTGCCACATCGGCCGGCGCGACCCGCTACAAGCCACAGTCACTTGCAGAACACCGAGTGAGTTACAGCTACAGTCCCACCAGTGGCCTGGCACCTTGCACCATGTCATGCTATGTGTTAAAAACACAATTAAGAGTGTTATGTGTAGCAGTTTTTAACCTCAGCTGTACTAGCACCTGGTAATTTACAAAGCTTTTTCGTGATTTTGGATCCCACAGCATACACCTGTAATTTACAAAATGGTGTTATTGTTTGCTCAGTCGTTTTAATCATGTTAATATTATCAGTAGCAGGTATGTGTAGTCCGATTTCTTAACATCACTGTGTTCTCATTTTTTTGAGCACTCCATAATTTCCATGTGTATACCAGTTTAGGAGGTTGTTTCAGATACCATTTTAGACTGAGTCTTTTTCCTGCCAATTCGCAAGTGGAGCAGAGTGATTTATTTCGAATTGTAGGTGTAGGGAGCATCTTATGTAAAGTTACCATATATTTTGAGTCTGCCTGCTACTAGTTTTGAGTTGTATTGTGAATTTTTTTCCAGTAGAATAACATCATCAATTTTGAACCATATTGTGATTTTACGTACATATTTGAATTTTATGTGTAACATTGTGTATGGGTTAGAAAATGGAGCTATCATAGAGTTGCCAGGTATTTTCTATAACGTTGCTAAGTCCCAGTTATATTCGCAGAAGGAAGGAATACATTTTCACTGATGATATGCTTCTAGAGATTTCTATGAGTTCAGGAGTAATTCTGGTGCTTCAAAGACGCAGTGTAAGCAGCCACCAAATTGACAGATGCCTGATATACAGCAGATGTAAGAAAATGTGGACAAGCCAACCGAAACAACATAAATTAAGAGCAAGGGAAATCAGTTGGATGGCCCCCCTGATCATTTTTTTAGTCTCTCCTTTATCAGAACATTCATATGAGAATTACTGAAGAGTAATTGTTAGAACTTACTGCAACGCTAGAAGTACTTAAGAAAAGAACTTAGCGTTCATTCTAATGACGTGCTCTTTGATAGCAAGTCTTTAAATAAAAAGAAATTTTAAAAAGTAGCTTGGTGTGGGGTTTACACGCAGCGACCCACAGCAACATCTGGGGATACAAAAGCGATGGTAAAGATAGGATAGGATCGCTACTGATATACTGTATGTTACTGACTTAGGGTACAATAGAAGTTACATGCACAGTCGTTTTAAAGGAGTTATGAGAAAGCGTTCGTCGATAAACATTGATGTAACATTTAGTCAGATCTTGATGAGAAACAAAGCCATGCAAAGTCTGGTAACTATGTCTAAATATAGATAAATCTGTACTCCACACTTTGCGAGTGCTGGGATACTGAGAAGCCGATGTCTGCCTATGAAAGCAGTAGTGGGTAGCAGTGAAAATGCGAGTGAGATAAGCGGGTGTTATTTCCATATGAAGAAGAGAAAAGTTCAAGAACTTGGTCTAACTGAAGAGACCGTCAGAATGAAGATTAAGACCTCACGTCAGCATGTGTACAGCAGTGGAATTTGTAAAACTGGAGGACGTAAGTAAAGGATGAGATGAGATTCATCCGCAAGCTGCAATAACGAATCCCTGTTCTTTTACTACTTTGTGGATACCTGGCTACGGAATGAGGTTTACCCCAACACAGTGTGGAGCCGCTATGGAAAATAGCACCGAACGACGAATCCTGTGAAAGGTAGAATAAAAAACACATAATATTATTGGAAACCTTAACCCTAGAATCAACTATTTGGCGGAATCCTTGCAAAAGGAAGCGGAGCTCACAAACTACATGTACTTATAAATCTTGATCTCGCGGTCGCGTTCTCGGTTCGCGGTCATGGTGTCCCGGGTTCGATTCCCGGCGGGGTCAGGGATTTTCACTTGCCTCGAGATGACTGGGTGTTTGTGTTGTCCTCATGATTTCATCATCATTCATGAAAGTGGCGAGTTTGGACAGAGCAAAGGTTGGGAATTTGTACGGGCGCTGATAACCGCGCAGTTGAGCGCCCAACAAACCAAACATCATCATCATACTTATACATGAAGTTGGAGATGAATCTTGAAGGGAAGAACAGGAAGAAGAAACACTTAAAGCTGGATACAGGACAGAGAGGACTGTAAAAAAATTATCACACTGATAACATTAGGTCCTGCTTAAAACCCATTCCCCACATTGAGAAATTAGATGAAGGCCTATTCAAAAGTAATATATTAAAAAACTAAGACAGCCACCACCACCTCACAGTTTTTGGTTAAAGTGATTAACAATGTTGACAACGTATTACCAGCGTTAAATTTAAGTTATATTAATATTAATTTTAAGTTATATTAATAAATAAAGTGTTCTGCAGTTCTAGCATCAATATGATGGTGAAACCTTCCCGTCTCCTCTTTACCTCTTTTGTTAATGATAACCTTCCCTTTTACAATAACCTATGTAACCTTCCCTTAGGATTTCTATCTCTTGCTTAACAATAACAAATGAAATCTTCCCTTTGAAATTTATTCTCTTTCTCAATCTTCGCATACAAATTTAATTGCTGCTTATTAAAAGTGATTTTCTGATTATTTCGACGAAACACAGAATGAGTCGTCGTCGTGGCGCTCAGTCGTTAGCTGCAATAACCCTAAACTGTTCCTTACCTTTTTTACTGTTTTACTGTTACTGGATCGCCATCTGACTGCTACATCGATCTGCGTCATGAATATACTTACTCTGGTTTACTATACTGTATTAACTGCTGGTGGGCTTCATAATAAGTGGCTGTATTTATTACGAAAGCTGATGTTATTCTTTAATAGCAAAGCTGACGTTATTCTTTAATTAATTTTGACTGAAGTTACGTAATTGATAGTTACAATTTTTCTTGACAACAATAAAATTTTTGCAAAGTTTTATGTTGATGGTTTTTGGGATGGATTATAATCAGTAATGCAACATTGCTGGCAAAATTTAATTGTATTCTGGAAACGTTTCAAATATTTACTGTTGGTAATGAAATGATTTTACAAACGTTCAAATGGGGCTTACTTTTTACAGTAATCTTACAACTAGCATTGCGCAAACATACCTTCAGTAGTCTTGAGTTTCGCAAAGAAAATAATTCAATAATATTAGTTCCTCTTATGATAATAGTTAGTTGATGTCTCTGTACATCCGTTTACAATCTCTTGTAAATCATAGCTGGTGGCTGGCAGGCACGCTACTCCTCTCAACCTCTCGCTTCAGACCTGCTACCAACTCGCTTCACTTCTCGCTTACTACTGACTTCCTACGAACGCTAAAGTGCGGTCTCTCCCGCCAACAATGCTTTCTGGTGCAAACAGTCCCTGCTACGATTACAAAATGTATCAACGCGCGGTCTTTCCCGCTCTTTTCTAAAAATGTATCCATACGCGGTCTCTCCCGCCCTTTTTAAAATTATATCAATTTGAGGTCTTTCTTGTCAACAATACTTTGATGCAGACATTCCCTGCTACCACAATTATTTCCAACACGACAAATATTAATTATTCCTACTTAATCCTATTAATAAAATATAAACATCTTTCATAAATTGTGATTGACAATAGACAATAGAAATATACACGTCTTACAATGGGACCTCTTTAAGCTGATTTTAAAGACTCAAAGTTTTAAATAATTTCTTAATGATAAAACTAGCTGTTCGTAGCTTCGTAAATTAGTGCTTAATCGTTAAGCTGTGGAATTTAGTCTGATAAAGCTGGCAATCGTAAATCTCTGATAAGGAAGCGCTTTTAAATTTCGTAGACCCTCTCAGGAGCAGAAAAAAGTCTTATTGTTTGCAAGCCACTGCAAATGATCTATATTCGTAAATGTCTGTGGTTCCGATATTTGCTTGTAACTGATCACAGTCTTCTATTTGTGCAACAATCTTATTGGCAGGACTGTCCTGATATAGCCGGCCGTTGTGGCCGTGCGGTTCTAGGGGCTTCAGTCTGGGACCGCGTGGCCGCTACGGTCGCAGGTTCGAATCCTGCCTCGGGCATGGATGTGTGTGATGTACTTAGGTTAGTTAGGTTTAAGTAGTTCTAAGTTCTAGGTGACTAGTGGCCGAGCGGTTAAAGGCGCTACAGTCTGGAACCGCACGACCGCTACGGTCGCAGGTTCGAATCCTGCCTCGGACATGGATGTGTGTGATGTCCTTAGGTTAGTTAGGTTTAAGTATTTCTAAGTTCTAGCGGACTGATGACCACAGCAGTTAAGTCCCATAGTGCTCAGAGCCATTTGAACCATTTTTTTTCTAGGTGACTGATGACCTCAGATGTTAAGTCCCATAGTGCTCAGAGCCATTTTTTTTTGTCCTGATATAGTTTTCGATTAGTGCCGGCTACACATGAGCGGCTTTTAGCAACGTGCCACAAATATTTTCGACGAATTCGGGAACACCTGTAGGCCACACCTGTGCGTAAAGGCCCCCGCAAACAGGCGGACTGTTCCGCGGACCTGCTCGCCGAGCAAGTCTGCCGCGTCACATTCGCGATGGACTTGCGGTCGGACCCGTAGTCCGTCCATTCGACCGGCGGACCTCTAGGTGCCTGCCAACCTCTTTGATCCGGCAAGCCGTCGCCCATGACCACACGACGGCCGGACGTGTTGACGAGCGGGTCGCCCAACCAGTTGGGCCCTGAATTGGCATTTTTGTGGATACACGTCATTCAAGCCACTGACTGCAGTTCTCGGAACCGGCGATCCTGTCTCAGGTGATACTCACAAGTCTTCGACAAACCTCACTGTCCTCCGTGTCCACATTTCCCCGGCATTCACTGTGAAAGATATCACGTAACGAAGAAACAGAAGAAAGGGCAGTTCTCGATCACCTAAACTACAGAAACAAGCGTCCTCGTTCATGTGCACGGTAACCCGAATGAGTGGGTCGAAGTAATGGTATGTAAAACACGGCAGTACACCATGTTTTTAGACACGATGGATAGTTTGTGTGATACACCAACAAGTTGGTCAGCTTCATCTTTGGTGTGGTCAGGGACAAGTCCAAATGTGACAGCGCCTTTCTACCATTCTGCCACGTTCCCACGTCATTGCGTCTTACTGTGCTGATTCCATACTACAACTGGCACGTACACGCCTGAACGCTGCCATGACTTGTCCGCAGTGGATGGTCACATTCCCTCCTGATACCAGTTCTACACTATATACACAGTTCCACAGCTACTAGGGTGCTGTTTTATGTCGCTGGCCAATATTTTGTCCATTGAGCTTATATTTCCTGGAAACTTCAAAAGAGCAAACATATTCAGGTTTGCAGTTCCACATTGGAAGATGATTAAAAATTAGTATCTTTAAATAGAGCTCTCAAAATTGAACAGTTTTGCCTGGAGAGACTTTTCACAACACCTTTCCAGTACTGATCGATTCTACAATGCATAAGAAAAGAAGCAGACATATTTATAGGCTATTATTTGCTGTTAAGTACTCATTTCTAAAGACTGGCTAGGAAAACTGTGTGTAATATGATTTGTATTATAAGTAAAAGCATTTCTTAATGTAACACAAAAAATTATAATTTCATAATTGTAAATCATCCTTTTTTAAAGTGTTATCCTACAAAAAGTACCTTCTGTTACGTACATTTCCAGGGTACATCTGTCGATATGCATTCATAAACAATTGAAGTAGATACGCGTAAACTGCTGAGTTGGAGGCAAAGAGCGCTCTTGGTATGAAATATACTGTCACCACGTTCCTGGCATGTCGTTATACGTTGTACTAACCGTCAGGTTGACAGTCGAGAGCACGACGCTAAAAAAAAATGTTTTCAACCTGTAAATCGAGTAAGCAGTAAACGAAACAAAGGAGAAATTACGAAAGGTATAAAAAATTATGGACAAGAAATAAACTTTTCAAGGTTTGTCAGTTACATTCTAATTGTGTCAAAGATGGCAAAGGACTCAGACGATCAGATGAATAGCATGGACAGTGTCTTAAAATGAGGTTAAATGTGAAACATGGGTAATGGACAGTAGGCAAATTACATCGGTTAATGGTGGGGCAGTAAGAGTACAAAATTAGACGGTGAAAGCAGTAAGAGGATTTTTCTTTTTTGGCAGAGAAATAACTGATGACACAGAAGTACCGCAAATAAATATAAAATATTGACAGAATGGAAACAGCAAGGAAAGCTTTTCTATAAAAAAGTTAACAGACAATGGCCTTGCCGCAGTGGCTACACCGGTTCCCGTGAGATCACCGAAGTTAGCGCTGTCGGGCGTGGTCGCCACTTGGATGGTTGACCATCCAGGCCCCCATGGGCTGTTGCCATTTTTCGGGGTGCACTCAGCCTCGTGATGCCAATTGAGGAGCTAGTCGACCGAATAGTAGTGGCTTCGGTCAAGAATACCATCATAATGCCGCCCGCGGTGGTCAAGCGGTTCTAGGCGCACAGTCCGGAGCCGCGCGGCTGCTACGGTCGCAGGTTCGAATCCTGCCTCGGGCATGGATGTGTGTGACGTCCTTAGGTTAGTTAGGTTTAAGTAGATCTAAGTTCTAGGGGACTGATGACCATAGATGTTAAGTCCCATAGTGCTCAGAGCCACCATCATAACGACCGGGAGAGCGGTGTGCTGACCCCCGCCCCTCCCATCCGCGTCCTCCCTGAGGATGACACGGTGGTCGGATGGTCCCGGTAGGCCACTCGTGGCCTGAAGCCGGAGTGCTTTTTTTTTTTAATAAAAAAGTTTACAGGGGATATTTTCGGCATTACAGACGAACAGAGCGAATTGAGTTTCGCAAGATGTCTGTGTAACCCGTGTCGAGTTTTGAATGTAATCTCGAAACGGATCACAAGAGTTGGTAGAGGTAACGAGTAAGTGATGAGCACGTTGTTTCATAAGCAGGGACGGTAGCGCCGCAGTAGGCAGCTAAGCAGGCGCGCGCTATCGCCCGATCTCTCTCGCGGCTGCGGAATCGCCGCACGCGAGCTGCTGCCGTCTGTTGGCACGGAGCACAGCCGCTTCGCCCAGTGTACACCAAACAGGTCCTGCACATATTCACTTATTTCCACGATTTATCATCGCTTCATGTGTGTTTCATGTTTACGCGTTATGGCATTTCTGGAGAACGGATATCTCCTCTGAATGGTTTCCCAAACAGAGAGCTTGTGAATGTCAGCTCGCTCAGTTTATTCATCAGATCCAGAGCGCTGCAGGAAAATGCCGTTTTTCTGACTTTTAGAAGGCATTCGGTACAGTTTTGCACTGCATTCTTAATACACGAGCTTGCCGAAGACTTCCTTGCAGATAGAAATCAACACGTCACTCTTGAAATCGACAGATATGAAGGTAATTTCGGAGTACCCCAAAGAACTAGATAACCTTGGAGGCTCTATCAGGCTCTTCGCAGAAGGTGCTGCTGTCTGTTGCGAAAGTCGTAGCCCCTCGTTAATGAAACCAAGACAAGCAAGTGCGCTGTTCGTTTATGTCACAGGACAACGAGTAAAACCATATCGTATCGATTAGACGAACAAGTGCAGTGCTATTTGCTTTCACAAAATAATAAGTAAGTTCTCCTTGTAGTTGGCCACTATGCACAAGGACGACGCCGACACAGTGAAGTGAACCAACTGGGTATAAAACCAATTATACTTACTTTTAATGGGTCACCTAGCCAGGCAATGTTGTAGGAAAATTTAAAGTCAAGACTGATGGTTGACATAAATCACAATAAAATTAACAAAGAGCAAAGTTCTCTAGAGGTCAGATCAAATTACAAAATGAAGATAAGACAGTGGAAAGGTAGCAACAAGTGTGGAAGACTGTATGAAGTAAGCAGAACGAGATCTGCTTATCTGTGGAGCTCGCCAAATCAAAGTTGACGTTGATTGATTTGATTGATTGATTTTAACAGGGGAGCGAAAACAGCTTAGGTCTGACCCGCCACTACCCGCACCGAAACTAGGTTTATTGTGCAGTATTGCTCCCTTTATATCTGGAAAGCCAACCAGTGCCTTTAAATAGTGCAAGGAGTCCCTCTACCAGTTATTTGTTAGACACGATTCTTCAGGTCTAGTTGTCCCGAAGATTCTGTATCTTTTGCTCTCCAATGCCATGCATCCGAAGATTAGGTGTGATGCAATTTCTTCAGCCTCATCACAATCCTACATTTAGGGTCCTCTTCCGTTATACCCATCGCCGGCCGGAATGGCCGAGCGGTTCTAGGCGCTACAGTCTGGAACCGCGCGACCGCTACAGTCGCAGGTTCGAATGCTGCCTCGGGCAGGGATGTGTGTGATGTCCTTAGGTTAGTTAGGTTTAAGTAGTTCTGAGTTCTAGGGGACTGATGACCTCAGCAGTTAAGTCCCATAGTACTCAGAGCCATTTTTCGTATTAGCCATCGTGTGTAGGTGTTTTTTGAAATTCCCATGGCCGGTCATTAGTCCAGTCATGAGTCTGATCTCTTTTCTGTTCAATCCCAGGATTACAGAGCTTCTTTTAAAACTTGGCTTTGGCATCATTACCTTACCATGTTTTTGTGTATGGACCTTGGTCCAATATCCTACGTGCTGTTTCCTAAGCCAGTTCCGTAGTTCTAATTTGATCATAGCCTTGGTGATTGTCAGGACAGGTTCCAGTCCAATAAATGGAGTTGTTGCCCCCATCCTAGCCAATCTATCGGCTTGTTCATTGCCACAGATCCCTGAATGGCAGGGACCCACACTAGGTTCACCCTATTGCTTGCCCCTAGCTCCACCAGAGCCCTGTGGCAATCTGCAACAATCTTAGATCTTGCTGCAGGAGCTGCCAATGATTTCAGGGCTGCCTGGCTGTCTGAATAGGTGTAGGTGCTACGGTCGTTGTAGCACCTACTGATATTCTCCTCCACACATGCCCTGATTGCAGTAATTTCAGCTTGGAATCCAGAGGTCAGTTTCCCTAGAAAGATGATGCTCTCCAGTGTTGGCTGAACCCTGTACAACCCCGCCCCAACGCCTTGGTCTGTTTTCGACCCATCAGTGAAACAAACGATGTCCCCCGTACGGTGTTTACATCAAAACAGGTACCCACAAATCATAACTAAATTAAGCAACACTAGGTGCGTGGCGAAGTAAGCAAGTAATGAGCTGCACAGAATATGAATCGCGCTACCGCAGTTTCGGTACTTACCTACCCCTGAACAGCTTGCGCCGATCAACACCATACCGAGATGACCCCGTGTCTGTAATGGCCCAGAGCAGAATGCCCAGAGTATAAGTTCATAGACCTCAGCTCTCTATTTTCATAAACTATACATGGAGGGGACGACTCCACTCTGCTTCCAATGTGAATTGTTGCTAAACTCATGAAAAAGCAGGGGAAAGCACACATTACTTCCCTTTTTTTGTGTACAAGACGCACATTTTAAAACACGAAGTGTCTTCAGCGTTCACGGACCAGGTGCTTTCCTTGCATTCAGTAGCTGCGGAGAAGGTCGCTTCCCGACTTCCGCCAAACTGCCTGTAACACCAGACGTGACCCTCTTGGCCTAATGAGATTCGCCGACTGCCTTCTGCCAACAATACACGCCGCAGAGACGTTTCTGGCTTCATACCACTCCGGCGTGGTGAGCGCAAAGCTGCCTTTCCAAACACTCTATTCCAGTGATTTCACTAAAATATCTGTGAAATAGCAGCAGAAATGAATTAATATTGCATAGCAATGTGTGACAGTAATGGCACGTCATGACAGTAACGTCACAATAAGAAGGCTGCAACACCAGAAGACTGTAGCGAAATGCAGGAAGACATGCAGAGGATCAATGATCGGGCCAGGAACTACGTTACAAAATATGTGTTAACCGATTCTTCAGTATTGTTCATCAGACTGGGACCCTTACCAAGTTGGATTAATAGAAGACACAGAGAAGATCCAACCTAGGGAGACACATTTCGTCACATGATCGTTTACTCGCCGTGAGACCGTTCAGGAGATGCTCAACAAACACCTGTGTCATACACTAAGGGACAGACGTTATGCAACGCGGAGAAGTTTACTGTTGAAATTTCGAGTGTGTACGTTCCAAGATGAGTGAAGAAACGCGTTACTTCCTTCCATATACGTCTTGTGAAATTAACACGGCGAAAAAATCAGAGAGCCCACACGGAGATTTATCGGCACTCGTCCTTCCTAAGCAACGTTCGACAGTGGAACAGTAAAGCGAGCAACGGCTAGAGATATCACAAGTTCAAAATGGTTCAAATGGCTCTGAGCACTATGGGACTTAACATCTGAGGTCATCAGTCCACTAGACTTACAACTACTTAAACCTAACCAACCTAAGGACATCACACACATCCATGCCCGAGGCAGGATTCGAACCTGCGATCATAGGAGCAGCGCGGTTCCGGACTGAAGCGCCTAGAACCGCTGGTCCACAGCAGCCGGCACAGTAAGAAAGCTTGCGGAACAGAGATATACACTGAAGCGCCAAAGAAACTGGTATAGGCATGCGTATTCAAATACAGAGATATGTAAACAGGCAGAATACGGAGCTGCGGTCGGCAATGCCTATATAAGACAACAAGGGTCTGTCGCAGTTGTTAGATCGGTTACTGCTGCTACAATGGCAGTTTATCAAGATTTAAGTGAGTTTGAGCGTGAGGTTATTGTTGGCGCACGAGCGATGGCGCACAGCATGTCCGAGGTAGCAATGAAGTCGGGATTTTCCCGTATGACAATTTCACGAGTGTTCCGCGAATATCAGGAATCAGGTAAAACATCAAATCACCGACATCGCTGAGGCCGGAAAAAGATCCTACACGAACGGGACCAACGACGAATAAAGAGAGTCGTTCAACGAGACAGAAGTGCAAACCTTCCACAAATTGCTACAGATTTCAGTGTTGGCCCATCAACAAGTGTCAGCATGCGAACCATTCAACGAAATATCACTGACATGGGCTTTCGGAGCCGAAGGCCCATTCGTTTATCCTTGACGACTGTACGACACCAAACTTTACGCCTCGCCTGGGCCCGTTAACACTACCATTGGACTATTGATGACTAGAGACATGTTGCTTGGTCTCGTTCCAAATTTGTATCGAGCGGATGGACACGCACAGGCAGGATACAACCTCATGAATCCATGGGCTCTGCAGGGGATTGTTGCTGGTGGGCCGGCCGCGGTGGTCTCGCGATTCTAGGCGCGCAGTCCGGAACCGTGCGACTGTTACGGTCACAGGTTCGAATCCTGCCTCGGGCATGGATGTGTGTGATGTCCTTAGGTTAGTTAGGTTTAAGTAGTTCTAAGTTCTAGGGGACTGATGACCACAGCAGTTGAGTCCCATAGTGCTCAGAGCCATTTGAACCATTTTTTGTTGCTGGCGGAGGCTCTGTAATGGTGTGGAGCGTGTGCAGTTGGAGTGATATGGAACCCCTGATACGTCTAGAAACGTCTCTGACAGGCGACAATGTACGTAAGCATCCTGTCTGATCATCTGCATCCATTCATGTCCATTCTGCATTCCGACAGACTTGGGCAATTTCAGTTATGTTACTTCTCATGTGACAGCTTCGTGGTGCCATTTTTCAATGGGACAATGCTCCTCGCCGGCCGAGCTGTTCTAGGCGCTTCAGTCCGGAATCGCGCGACTGCAAAGGTCGCAGGTTCGAATCCTGCCTCGGGCATGGATGTGTGTGATGTCCTTAGGTCAGTGAGGTTTAAGTAGTTCTAAGTTCTAGGGGACTAATGACCTCAGAAATTGAATCCCTTAGTGATCACCGAGCGGGGTGGCGCAGTGGTTAGACACTGGACTCGCATTCGGGAGGACGACGGTTCAATCCCGCGTCCGGCCATCCTGATTTAGGTTTTCCGTGATTTCCCTAAATCACTCCAGGCAAATGCCGGGATGGTTCCTCTGAAAGGGCACGGCCGACTTCCTTCCCAATCCTTCCCTAATCCGATGAGACCGATGACCACGCTGTCTGGTCTCCTTCCCCAAACCAACCAACCAACCAACCTTAGTGATCAGAGGCAGTTGAACCATTTGTACACTTCCTCGTTAAATGTTCGCGTGTAGTCACGCTTATTTGATTTCGTTACTCTCCCAATCAAAGGACCTGTTCTCAGAGGCCCTTATTCCTTCGCAGTTAAATTTACTTTTCTGTTTCCAGAAGGAGATTTTCACTCTGCAGCAGTGTGTGCGCTGACATGAAACTGCTTGGTAGATTAAAGCTGCAGGCTGGACCGAGATTCGAACTCGGGACCTTTGCCTTTCGCGGGAAAGTGCACTACGAACAACCCCTGCACGCTGCACACGAAAGCCGATTCCGACCAATTAAATTTATTGTTCAGAATTCAATGCTGTATCCATTCATGCAATGTTCAACGTTATTGGAACATTTTTCATATAGGTCAAAGGTCATTGACTCCCTGTGAGGTATCATCACAGCAAAAAATGCTTGCAATATGATCAATTTTGATGTTATGAGGTTTACATTTGATATTAAACTTATTTATAACATTACAATAGGACCCGCAGGTCTTAGTTTTGCGAAATTAGCCGCGCGGGATTAGCCGAGCGGTCTCGGGCGCTGCAGTCATGGACCGTGTGGCTGGTCCCGGCGAAGGTTCGAGTCCTCCCTCGGGCATGGATGTGTGTATTTATCCTTAGGATAATTTAGGTTAAATAGTGTGTAAGTTTAGGGACTGATGGCCTTAGCAGTTAAGTCCCATAAGATTTCACACACATTTGAACATTTTTTTTGCGAAATTAGGAGAAATAATTTTGAACGAAAAGGCGATCCCTGACGCGTGCTGTAGTCGTTATAGCAGCACGCTAGCCATTAGCTTGATGGGTAAACGCTAAGTCCGTTATCAAATAAATCCATCTGTTGCATGAATCCATCTGTTGCCAGCTCCAAACACAAAGTGCCATTTGTGGAAATGATTAAATTCAAGTAGTAATGTCTGACAACATGTCACTTGACTAGAATACAAAAGAGGCGCTGAGATCTATAAGGGCCTAAAGCACGCCGCCGTCGATCCCACATTTAAGTGAATATCAGAGAAACCATTGATACATCTTTTCGTGACACTGTGGGCCTACAGTACTGATAAACCTGACTCACCACAAGATCAACAGATTTCAGAAGCATGAATAAATGCTACCATCCCACAATGGACGGTGATATGCTTTAGGCCCTCATGATTCTCAGCGCCTCAATTGGATTACCGTATGATAAAATTAATAATTTAATGTGCTATAACTCATTCAGAAACGCACAAAATAGGTTTAGTGTCAGTACGACTTTAACAGATACTGATGTCCGATCTAATTTTACTGCAGTATATAGTGAGTAAATTAGCATATCTGAGGAGTTTGCTATCATCTAGTAGGCTTTATGACGAGCGAACGGGGATGAAAGTCTGTCGCAGTGTGCTACCACCTGGTGTTACTGATGGAAATGTCTAGTTGAGTGGCACATCGTGAACCGTACCCGTTGTTTATCAAAATCAAAAAGGGTTCTGCATCACCTCGGTTCCCAGAACACCTGAAGATAGACGTTGACTGTGGATATTGTATCACAGACACAGTCCCTTTGACTGTTCAGAGATGTCACTAAACCCGCCCAAAGGTGCAAACAACCATGCATGAGCAGCGCCTATTAGACGGAGGGGGTGCGGCAGCCGATCAGTTCCAGTCATTCCACCAGTAGGAGGTGCACGGCTCGTTTTGTCTGTAGATGAACCACACCTAGACGGTCAATACCGCGGTTCGATCGCGTCCGCGTCTCGGAGTTAACCAAAGCGATGTTGATCGGACATGGAGGAGATAAAGAGAGATAGGAAATGTCGATGAGATGCCTCGCTCCGGCTGCCCAAGGGCTACTACTGCAGTGGATGTCTGCTACCTACAGATTATGACTCGGAGGAACCCTGACAGCAAGGCCACCACGTTGGGTAAAACTTTTTAAGCAGCCACGGGACATCGTGCGCCAACTCAAGCAATAGGCTGCATGATGCGCAACTTCACTCCCGACCTCCATGGCGAGGTCCATCTTTGCAACCACGACACCATGTAGCGCGGTACAGATGGGCCCAACAACATGTCGAATGGACCGCACAGGATTGGCATCACGTTCTCTTCACCGATGATTGTCGCATATGCCTTGAATTAAACAATCGTCGGAGACGTGTATGGAGGCAACACACTCAGGCTGAACGCCTTAGACACACTGTGAGCGAGTGGAGGTTCCCTGCTGTTTTGGGGTGGCATTATGTGGGGCCGACGTACGCTGCTGGTGGTCATGGAAGGCGCCGTAACGGCTGTACGATACGTGAATGCCATAATCAGACCGATAGTGCAACCATATCGGCAGTGTATTGGCGAGGCATTCGTTTTCATGGACGACGATTCTCGCTCCCATCGTGCACATCTTGTGAATGACTTCCTTCACGATAAGGAATACGCTCGACTATAGTGGCCAGCATGTTCTCCAGACATGAACCCTATCGACCATGCCTGGGATAGATTGAAAAGCGCTGTTTATGGACGACGTGACCCACCAACCACTCTGAGGGATCTACGCCGAATCACCGTTGAGGAGTGGGAGAATCTGGACCAACAATGCCGTGATGAACTTGTAGATAGTATGCCACAACGAATACTGACATGCATCGATGCAAGAGGATGTGTTCCTGGGTATTAGAGGTACTGGGGTGTACAGCAATCTGAACCACCATCTCTGAAGGTCTCACTGTATATTGGTACGACATGCAATGTGTAGTTTTCATGAGCAATGAAAAGGGCGGAAATGAGGTTTATGTTGATCGCTGTTCCAATTTTCTGTACAGGTTCCGGAAATTTGGGGGTTGGGTTGGGGTTGTTTGGGGGAAGAGACTAAACTGCGAGGTCATCGGTCTCATCGGATTAGGGAAGGACGGGGAAAGAAGTCGACCGTGCCCTTTCAAAGGAATCATCTCGGCATTTGCCTGGAGCGATTTAGGGGACTCACGGAAAACCTAAATCAGGATGGCCGGTCGCGGGACTGAACCGTCGTCCTCCCGAATGCGAGTCCAGTGTGCTAACCACTGCGCCACCTCGCTCGGTCTGGAACATGGGGAACCGAAGTGATGCAAAACTTTTTTGATGTATGTATTTGGCCCGTAAGGGAATTATGTGACGCGAGTTGCGCATGTGCAGAAGCTGCTTGAAACGTGCACAGCTGAAGGTATGCTCGCGACCCTGATGCTAAGTAGAGGAGCAGCAGCGCGTTAGATTTAAGTCCCGTATCTTTCAGATTGCAGCATCTATGTTACCAGCATTCAAGGGAAAATAAACACTGAACACGCAAGGTGTCGAAAGTTAGGGTGTTCACGTGTTCTTGTGCTCTTTCGCAGCAGCCGCCACTGAGCACAACCTTCAAAATGCTAATCACTGCAAAATCGGAGGATGCCTTTTGCATTGCATCTTACTATAAATGGCATCTCTGGTTCTCATTTCACAGCTCAGAGTAGAAAGTGATCCCTGAGTAACTATAAACTTTAACGTGAAGTTCTTGCTCATCGTGGGCGGAGCGAAACGGAACAAAACTGCACAACCACGCTTAATAACTAGAGTAAAGAGCCGCAACCATACTGCACACATCGCTGTCGACCAGCCAGGCAACCATATTGCAACCACGAATCCGATGCGATCCTTAAGATTGCCTGTGGTTTCCTTCCGATGTGCGATTAGTGACCGATCGCTACGATTTACTCACACACGAGCGATCTACGAAACGATCGGTTGCCCGTGCAAGGGATCGCTGCGACCCGTCGCTCGCGTGTGGGGCCCTTAAGCTTAGCTCTACACGTACTGACTTTATCGATATCTGCACCCACGTGAAGGGAGAAAATGGCCAAGCCTCAGAAACGCAACAGTCTGGTGAGCTATTTTGAAAAGCGAAGAGACCTGTTTGAATGTAGTGTAGAAGCTAGGACAGCGGCGTTAAACGTCCCTAGTCCCTGCGGCGCGTCGAGGAGAGGAGACTTGTGCGCGTCTCGGGCCATTAAGCACCCCTCTGTTCGGCCACTCGCGTCTCCTGGACGCACGTACGTGGCCCCATGTCATATTTCATGCTGTCTAGCTACGTATACCACGTTTCACACCACTGACTTTCAGGCGGCAGCCGACGGCAGCTCTCAGGTTGTCTTCATAAGAAAAACAGGATGGACATGTTGGCTGCCTATTGTAGTAACAGGCTTGAACTTGGTATCACCCGATACAAGTTACAACACAGGCATTTGCGTCCACATCTACACTTCACAAGCCACATTACAGTATTTGGCGGAGAGTACTTTTTTGTGAATAAAGCCTTGTGCACAGCTTTACTTCTACGTCTACGTCTGCGTGATTACTCTGCTATTCACAATAAAGTGCCTGGCAGAGGGTTCAATGAACCACCTTCATGCTGCCTCTCTATCGTCCCACTCTCGAACGGCAAGCGGGAAAAACAAGCACTTAAATCTTTCCGTGCGAGCCCTGATTTTTCTTATTTTATCGTGATGATCATTTCTCCCTATGTAGGTGGGTGCCAATAGAATGTTTTTGCAATCGGAGGAGAAAACTGGTGATTGAAATTTCATGAGAAGATCCCGTCGTAACGAAAAACGCCTTTGTTTTAATGATTGCCTCTCCAATTCATGTATCATGTCTGTGACATTATCTCCCCTGTTTCGCGATAATACAAAACGAGCTGCCCTTCTTTGTACTTTTTCGATGTCATCGGTCAGTCCCAACTGATGCGGATCCCACACCGCACAGCAGTACTCCAGAATAGGGCGGACAAGCGTAGTGTAAGCAGTCTCTTTGGTAGACCTGTTGCACCTTCTAAGTCTTCTGCCAATGAATTGCAGTCTTTGGTTTGCTCTACCCACAATATTATCTATGTGATCGTTCCAAGGTAGGTTATTTGTAATTGTAATTCCTAAGTATTTTGTTGAATTTACAGCCCTCAGATTTGTGTGACTTACCGCGTAATCGAAATTTAGCTGATTTCTTTTAGTACTCATGTGAATAACTTCGCACTTTTCTTTATTCAGGGTCAACTGCCACTTTTCGCCCCATACAGATATCTTATCTAAATCATTTTGCAAGCCGTTTTGTTCATCTGATGACTTTACAAGACCGTAAATGACAGCATCCTCTGCAAACAATCTAAGACGGATACTCAGATTGTCTCCTATGTCGTTAATATAGATCAGGAACAATAGAGGGCCTATAACACTTCCTTTCTTGTTTATTTACAAGGGTTGCCCAGAAGGTAATGCACCACATTTTATTTTCTCAGCCGGAAACAATGCTACGAATGCGAAAAGTTGCGTATGTATTATTTGAAGACTCCTGAGTGAGTGCGCCACGTTTCCGTCACTTCCGACAGACAGCGTGGCTGCGGGACAGTTTCAAAATGGCGTCTATAAAAAATGGCTCTGAGCACTATGAGACTTAACATCTGTGGTCATCAGTCCTCTAGAACTACTTAAACCTAACTAACCTAAGGATATCACACACATCCATGCCCGAGGCAGGATTCGAACCTGCGACCGTAGCAGTCGCGCGGTTCCGGACTGCGCGCCTAGAACCGCTAGAATGGCGTCTGTAGGTGATGTACGTTACAAGCAATGTATCCTCATTGAACATCTCACTGCATAGAAAGAAACAGTGAGGAATATTAACAAACGCTTGTGCAAAGTACAGTTAGTCGCTGGCCATGGAGGGTGAGGTCATCAGAAAGCGATTCGCCGGTGAGCCGTGCGTGGCTCGCGCTCTTACCATCTCTTATTTTACATCGTGTTTTTTTTTTCGTGTTGCCACCTCGTTATGTTAGTTTCAATTTCTGTTGTCACTGAGTTGCTGCTTTGTCTGCCGTCAGCGGCAGCAACAGCGCCTATCGATGTAGCCCTCACGTATTACCTTTGCTGCACTGCTATTACTTCGCGGTTGTCGTTTGTCTTGCAGTGAGTTGGAACGTGCCAGGAGGGCAGTTCGGACCTGCCAGTCGTGGAATTGGAACCAGCAGTGAGGCCTGGATGCCCATGGCTCGCCCGACCGTTGCCGCCACGCATCACTTGAGCCAGGGTCGTTCTTCGTGTATCGTCGGTCGGTCGTCCTACTGGACAACGTGCATTGGCTCGCCGATCGCTTATGGGTTGGCTGTGTGTGCGTATCGACTTCCTACTCGTCTTCTTGATTGCACAGCCACTGCTGAGTGTCGTTCAAGTCTTCGTGCAAGTGTTGGTCAAACTGTGTGTAGCCGGTGTCATTTCCACTGTCAACTTGTTTTAAATGTTGTCGACGTACTGGCAGTGAGTCGTTCAGTTTTAGCGGATCAGCAAGCAAGTCTCCGCGCGGCGCAGTCGGCCGGTCCCGCTGGCAGTCTTATATGCAGTGTCAGAGCGTGTGGGGTCTGTTCCGAGTGCTACGAGGTTCGTGGCTCACCGACCCAGGACATGAAAGTTGAGTGGTAATTTAATTACTGAAGACACGTCTGTTCACGTTGTCCCCTTGGTTGGTAGTTCGCTGTTGGCGGTATTCCTGGGAGCAAGAGCGAGTGTTCGAGTTGGTGAAGATTTAGCCGTCGTGTGGTGGAATTGACTGTATTTGTCGGTTTGAAATTCAAGTGCACCAGCGGAATTTTCTGCCTTGTGGCCGTTAGCGTTCCGGTTACCGGCACTGGTCGCTGACGTAAATTCAGGCAGTGTCCTTTCCTCACATGTTGTCGCTGTCCAACATGGTGTGTAGTTTTTGACAGTTTAATGTATATTTTGTTGTGGGCGGCTATGTCTGTAACGTTTTGGCTTTGGAATTCTCACATACTGGTCGGCGGTTAGCAAGTTGTCTTGTCGGTGGGTCCCTGACTGTCTCTTGGTTGTGTTGCCGGCGGATCGAGTATAGTTGGGCCTACTTCTTGTCTCACCTAAGGCGAACGTTAAGATTTCAAGGGCAGACCGCGCCCCCTGGAAACTTCTGAGCGCCGTTGCCTATCCTGCCTTTCTTGTTGGCACTTAATTGAGTATTTTTAATGGCTCATAGCCGATGGTTGCAATTTGTGTGCTTGTAATTGTGTTTTTAAAATCAAAGGTCTTCAGCCGTTTTAAAACTAAGTTTTTCTAAATTGGGCAAGTCTTACATTGTCTGAAAACAAAGCTAGGGCCTTCTGTCTGTTGAAAATTTATCGTAGTTGTATTGTTCTTAAAATGATGGACCTTCAGTCGCTTTAAAATTTTGGATTATTACTTATCAAGTATTACATCACTTGGGCTTAAATACTATTTAAGGTGAAAGGAAAATTGGTTGCAGTTTTTTTTTTTTAAACAAAGGCCTTCAGCCGTTTTGGAGTAAGGTTTCTTATTTGTCATAAAGCTTGGGCCGTCTTGGGCGTTTCAGGCGGAGCTCCACGATTTGCAACGGTCGGGGGAATCATCGGCCGCTGTCTCACCTGACACACCTGACGTAGCCCCCTCGGACTTCCACGTGTTTGAGCCATTAAAGGATACCATTCGTGGAAAACATTTTGAGGACGATGAGAAGGTGATTCACACATCGAAGCACTGGCTCCGCCTCCAGGACAAGGATTGGTACCGACAGGGCATACACGCCCTCGTTTCGCGCTGGAGGAAGGCCATAGAACGAGATGGAGATTACTTGGAAAAACAGGCTGTGTAGATAAAACACCATTCTTTCGTGTGTAATTCTCATTATGTTCAGTAAAGAGTTCGTAAAGAAAAAAATGCATTGCAATACTTTCTGGGCAACCCTTGTATAAGGGGTTATCAAAAAGTTCCCGTTTGAGGGCGTTGCAACACTGCACGCCTCCGATGTGGGTATTTAAACACCGACATGCAGAGTGGCACTCGTGTCATTCCGACGTACGTGCGTTAAATGCGAAAACGTGAACTATGTCGTGTAATTACCAGATGCGTCCAAACAGGACGATCGTGCTGTTATTCTTTTCTTGGCTGCCGAAGGACAAACACCGCCAGATATTCATCGGAGAGTGAAGAATGTGAATAGGGCAGCATGTCTGTAGACAACCACTATTGTGGGATGGTGCGCCGAGTTCCGGTCTGGTCGCGATTCGACACAAGACGACAGTCGATCTGGGAGTTACGCAGAAGTAACGCCCGCTGAAGAGGGAGACACTCCAGCACCCGCCCCATAAATCGGGTCTCTCCCTACGCGATCACCACCCCTTTGCACCCTTAAAAAAGGCCTTGTCAGACGAGGACGTGCAGCAGGCAGCTACGGACATCTTCACGCAGGTATCTTCAACCTGATGCGTTGGTGGGATGATTGTCTCAATGCGAGACACAGCTGGCCCTCTTTGTGCATGATATACAACAGGCTCCAGATACCGGCTCCCAGGTTGATGCCATATTTCTCGACTTTCGAAAGGTGTTCGACTCAGTTCCGCAATGTCGCTTGCTACAAATAAGTGCGCGCTTACGGTCTATCCGATGACATATGCGGTTGGATAGAAAGTTTTTTAACAGACAAGGAGCAGTATGTCGTCCTGAACGGGGTAACTTCAACAGAAACAAGAGTAACTTCAGGTGTGCCCCAGGGCAGCGTAATAGGTCCGCTGCTTTTTACGATTTACATGAACGATCTGGTTGACGGTATTGACAGCGGCCTTAGCCTGTTTGCTGATGATGCTGTAGTCTACAGGAAAGTAGTATTACACGAAAGTTGTGAACAAATCAATGAGGATTTGCAGAAAATAAATGCGTGGTGTAATGACTGGCAGTTATCTCTCAATATTAGTAAGTGCAACCTACTGCGTATAACAAGGCGAAAATCCCCATTCATGTAAGAGTATGAAATAAATGATCAGTCGTTGGAAGCGGTAACATCAGTCAAGTATCTGGGTGTGACTATTCGAAGTGATCTCAAATGGAATTATCAGATTACACAAGTAATGGGTAAGGCGAACTCTAGATTGCGGTTTATTGGTAGAATCCTGAAGCGATGCAGTCCTTCAGCAAAAGAAATAGCTTACAATACGTTAGTTCGTCCAGTCTTAGAGTATTGTTCGTCTGTATGGGGCCCTTACCAGTTGGGTCTGATTCAAGAGATTGAGAAGGTCCAAAGAAGAGCGGCAAGATTCGTGACTGGTACATTTAGCCATCGCGAGAGCGTTACAGATCTCATAGAAAGTTTGAAGTGGGACACACTTGCAGATAGACGACGCGCTAAACAGAAGGAGCTGCTCACTAAATTCCGAAATCCAATCTTCGCCGAGGATGTAGAGCATATATCATTACCACCAACTTTGAAATCGCGTAATAATCATCATTCAAACATAAGGGGAATAAGAGCTCGTACTGAGGCGTTCAGACAGTCGTTTTTCCCTCACGCGATCCGCGAGTGGAACAGAGGCGGGGGGGGGGGGGGGGGGGGGGAATATGACTTTTGCGCGAATTGTGCCCTCCGCCACACACCGCTTGGTGACTAGCGGAGTATATATGTAGATATGTAGATGTAGATATGTAGAATGCTCAGGGCGATTTTGCCTCATTGGCATACCGATTATGGACTGTGCGGCCGTCGAACATAATGACGTTTCGGCTACCACCATCAGATCTGCAGTTAAGATTAAAGGAACATCAGAATGATAAGCACACAAAATATGCAAAATTAAAATGTTAAAAAATTAAGAATTTCTCCCACCGGAACTTTAGAACTTGTGAATCAACGTCCAGTGTCAATATGAATAAGACCTATGGTTAAAGGAGGCGTCAGCTACCAACTCGGCTCCCAAAAACGGATACAATTGCTAGCTGAGAGGTGGTGCTAAAGTGGGGGACGTTGTCTTCATTTTCTTTCCCAGGTCGTACTTACAAACTGACAGAAAGTCTTTAAAGTTACAAACATTCTAAGTTAAATTGTAGAACGTAATTTAAATGGACACAGGTGCATGTTTATAATATTACTTTTTCATCGTTTGTGGCCTTATAATGTATAAGAAAAATCTCTCATTTTTATGCTCCTTTAAGTTGCATTAGAGAGCTGATAATAGGAGTCGCGAACGCTGTTATGCATAAAGAAATACACTCCTGGAAATGGAAAAAAGAACACATTGACACCGGTGTGTCAGACCCACCATACTTGCTCCGGACACTGCGAGAGGGCTATACAAGCAATGATCACACGCACGGCACAGCGGACACACCAGGAACCGCGGTGTTGGCCGTCGAATGGCGCTAGCTGCGCAGCATTTGTGCACCGCCGCCGTCAGTGTCAGCCAGTTTGCCGTGGCATACGGAGCTCCATCGCAGTCTTTAACACTGGCAGCATGCCGCGACAGCGTGGACGTGAACCGTATGTGCAGTTGACGGACTTTGAGCGAGGGCGTATAGTGGGCATGCGGGAGGCCGGGTGGACGTACCGCCGAATTGCTCAACGCGTGGGGCGTGAGGTCTCCACAGTACATCGATGTTGTCGCCACTGGTCGGCGGAAGGTGCACGTGCCCGTCGACCTGGGACCGGACCGCAGCGACGCACGGATGCACGCCAAGACCGTAGGATCCTACGCAGTGCCGTAGGGGACCGCACCGCCACTTCCCAGCAAATTAGGGACACTGTTGCTCCTGGGGTATCGGCGAGGACCATTCGCAACCGTCTCCATGAAGCTGGGCTACGGTCCCGCACACCGTTAGGCCGTCTTCCGCTCACGCCCCAACATCGTGCAGCCCGCCTCCAGTGGTGTCGCGACAGGCGTGAATGGAGGGACGAATGGAGACGTGTCGTCTTCAGCGATGAGAGTCGCTTCTGCCTTGGTGCCAATGATGGTCGTATGCGTGTTTGGCGCCGTGCAGGTGAGCGCCACAATCAGGACTGCATACGACCGAGGCACACAGGGCCAACGCCCGGCATCATGGTGTGGGGAGCGATCTCCTACACTGGCTGTACACCACTGGTGATCGTCGAGGGGACACTGAATAGTGCACGGTACATCCAAACCGTCATCGAACCCATCGTTCTACCATTCCTAGACCGGCAAGGGAACTTGCTGTTCCAACAGGACAATGCACGTCCGCATGTATCCCGTGCCACCCAACGTGCTCTAGAAGATGTAAGTCAACTACCCTGGCCAGCAAGATCTCCGGATCTGTCCCCCATTGAGCATGTTTGGGACTGGATGAAGCGTCGTCTCACGCGGTCTGCACGTCCAGCACGAACGCTGGTCCAACTGAGGCGCCAGGTGGAAATGGCATGGCAAGCCGTTCCACAGGACTACATCCAGCATCTCTACGATCGTCTCCATGGGAGAATAGCAGCCTGCATTGCTGCGAAAGGTGGATATACACTGTACTAGTGCCGACATTGTGCATGCTCTGTTGCCTGTGTCTATGTGCCTGTGGTTCTGTCAGTGTGATCATGTGATGTATCTGACCCCAGGAATGTGTCAATAAAGTTTCCCCTTCCTGGGACAATGAATTCACGGTGTTCTTATTTCAATTTCCAGGAGTGTATATAAACCGATCTAGTCAGGGGTCTCTAAAAGAGCCTCTTCATCATTTTTCTTAACATTTAACTTAATGTACTCACCTCTGAGACCAAGAGATGAATACACTAAGCAGATTCAGAAGGATGTAGGCTGCAGTACGCACTGGGAGATGAAGCTGCTTGCACAGGATAGAGTAGCATGGAGAGTTGCATCAAACCAGTCTCAGGACTGAAGACCACAACAACTCACCTCTGACACCTCAATTCTGGGCGCAAACTGTAAACTGAATAAAAAAGACTTAACAGCTGAGTGTGTCTATAGTTGACACAACGTGTATTATCTTTATTTCACTTCACATTTTACTAATATTTTTGGTAATTATCGAAGTCCCGCACTCATATTCAATACATCTATGTGCGATATGTCCATATAAACACCCTCTTCTCCTCTCGCCTGATGAATGAAAAGCGTGAATGAGAGTGCACAAGATAATCTTCAGTATCTAGATCTGTGGGAGTAAAATTAGTCAGCTACTGTGGCAGAATAGCCAACCCTATAAAGCACGTACCAGGTAGAAAAGAGGTTTCTGTTCGCCTTGGACGAAGCTCTTGTACAGGTTGGCACCACACAGTAGGGAGTTCTCTGGACACTTCTGGAGGAACGGGACACGTTGGGCCCAAAAGAGTTCGCTCGCGCCAGGGTTCCCTAAGACGTGAGACGGGCGGCACCGACTAAGTGTGAGTGTGCCTATTCATAGTTAAGAGGGTGAGTCAGCTGAAAACCTTACATTTGTAATAACAAATCGAAATTTCGCGCCGTTATCCTGTAAGTTGGTAAGCGTGCTACAAACAGCGTGCAGAGTGACGTATAGGTGGCAGCGTAGCATAGAGTAAATATCTCTGGAGTGAGCGTTGCGTTCTGCGCATGTTGTCAACATTAAAGCAGGATTGTCACGAGTTTTCGGGACTTCGCTGTGGGTGTGTGCTTTCCGCAGCGTTTGAAGTTTATAATATCAAGAGTTTTTGTTGTATTTCACCGTTTGTTGATAGTGTAATAGCGATGGTGAATTACTGTTGTTGCTACGGAAGCAAAGAAAAATTTGTGGAAGGAGGGATAGTAACTTTTCATGGGTGCATACCATGTAGCTCTTAATTATAGTTACCATATTAGTAAGAGACACGGTATACGTTAAAAATTTCAAGACGCATTATAATTAAGGCTTGATTCTGTAGACCTATTTTTCTACGATTTTATAACTATATAATAGATATTACTTCTCGTACAAAAGCTTGCAAACAACTGCTTCCTCTCGTAAATTTGCTAGTGGAACAGGAAAGGGAATGGTTAGTTGTTTCAGCAAATACTATCCTCCATGCATTTATCAGTGACTTGTCGATTATGTACATAGATTACTCAGTCTACTATTTATTTAATAAACTGGGAGAAAGTACGTAAAATGCGTTAAATAAATACTTCAGAGTGTCACAAGTAAGAAAAATTGTGCTTTGGGTAGCAAAAACAAGAAAATAAATAACAGAAATACCAGAAAAAAAGGACGAATTAGCAGGGATATAATCGCTAATGTGTGGCAAACTCAATGTTTTTCGGACACTTGCAAAAGTATTAGCGTACTGTCAAGTCGGTTTGCAAGACTATCACTGCAAAAATGTACGTCAGGCTCTGTAATACTATAAACTGCCGTATCATACCGAAAACTACCAAAAATCGAGTCCATCTGAGCTGTGACACCTATCGCAAAGAAGCAGAATGCAATATCACTTGCCCTTAAAAG
Organism: Schistocerca piceifrons; assembly: GCF_021461385.2. NCBI lineage: Eukaryota > Metazoa > Arthropoda > Insecta > Orthoptera > Acrididae > Schistocerca > Schistocerca piceifrons. Next base: position 664,346,175 of record NC_060149.1, read on the forward strand.
TTACGTAGCTGGTTTATTCCGGTATCAAATGGATAATGTTAAAATGTCTGCGCAACATATATAAATAATCCACGACACGTACGAAAAGAATCCGTCTGTACTAGGGACCTAGTGACTATCTAAATATACAGGGCGCTATACGGACAAACACATGACGTCCCGAGAACACGTGACCAGGCCGGCAATGTATATTGACAACACTAAATCTGTTCTGCGCATGTGAATGCTCGCTCCAGAGATACTTACTCTATGCAGCATAGTGCAGATGCACACATATTGTCGCAGTATCAGTATAAAAATGGCCGCCCCATTTGCGACTTGCACCAGGGAAGAACAACGTTCTGTTGTTCGGTTTTTGCGTAGTGAAGGTGTGAAACCTATTGAAATTCATCGACGAATGAAGGTTCAGTATGGTGATGCATGTTTGTCACAGCAGCAAGTCTACGAATGGAGTAGGAAGTTCGCAAATGGTGTGACTTCAGTGGAAGGTGCTCCTCGTCCAGGTCAGGCACAACGAGTTGTGACTCCACAGAACATTGCAGCAGTTGAAGTCATAGTGAAGGAAAACCGCCGAGTGACACTGAATGACATTGCAGCATGTTTACAGATTAGTCATGTGTCAGCACACCACATTGTTCATGATGTGCTCAAGTTTCACAAAGTGCCTGCATAATGGGTGCCACGGCAGCTGACTCCTGAAATGAGAGAACGACGTGTTGATGCTTGTGAAGAATTTCTTCGGCGCTTTGAACGAGAAGGTGATGGCTTCTTTGCAAGTATCGTTACTGGGACGAAACCTGGCCTCACTTCCACCAACCGGAAACGAAGAGAGCGAGCAAGGAATAGCGCCATTTCTCATCACCAAAACCAAAGAAGTTTCGAACAGAAAAATCAGCAGGGAAGGTTATGTTGACTCTCTTTTGGAAAGAAGAAGGCGTCATTTTGGAGCATTACATGCCTAGGGGGACCACTATCACCAGTGCATCATACACAGATCTCCTAAAAATCATCTGCGTCCTGCAATCAAATCGAAGCGACGTGGATTACTGTCAGCAGGTCTCCTATTGCAACATGACAATGCAAGGCCCCACACTGCCCGTACAACAGTTGCAATAATCACAGACCTGCATTCTGAGTGTCTTCCTCATCCACCATACTCACCATACCTTGCCCCAAGTGATTTCCATATGTTTGGACCACTCAAGGACGCAGTGGGAGAAAAGAAGTTCCGTTCTGATGAAGAGGTACGCCACGTGGTGCGTGAGTGGTTGCCCGGACTACCAAAAGAATTTTTTCTAAAGGAATTTATGCACTTTGTAAGCGCTGGAGGACTTGCATTGAGCGTGGGGGAGATTATGTTGAAAAGTGGCACAGCTTTGTACCATTTTGCACAATGAAGCCGGCCGCGGTGGTTGAGCGGTTCTAGGCGCTTCAGTCCGGAACCGCGCGACTGCTACGGTCGCAGGTTCGAATCCTGCCTCGGCATGGATGTGTGTGATGTCCTTAGGTTAGTTAGGTTTAAGTAGTTCTAAGTTCTAGGGGACTGACGACCTCAGATGTTAAGTCTCATAGTGCTCAGAGCCATTTGAACCATTTTTTTGCACAGTGAAAAATATTTAAAAAAATATTTAAGGTTTTCATTTGACTCACCCTCGTAACTCATTATCTTATTTTTGTAGATTTCAACACCGATCAGAATTAACGTATTACTCTCATCGCTCGTTGAGCGGTATATGGAATTTTTCTGGTTAATTTTGGAACTTTATAACCAGTTGCACTTGGCCACACATGCAAGAAATTGTTCTGCTCTACCTCTGTTCAAACATGTGGACTTGTGATGTATCTTCTCAGTCCAGTCTGATTTAGTTCGTTGGTGGTCTCACGAGTATAGTATAATTGAGCAGATTTCTGGAACTTCGCTAATTTGGATTTCAGTTCGCTATTTAGTTTCCAGATGCCTTTGTTGTCTCAGCACGGATTAAGTACAGATCCAAGAGCCTTAAGTTCGCAGATCGTGTCTCACGGTAATGTATCCTGTCCATTTTGCTTAGCTACACTCCTGGAAATTGAAATAAGAACACCGTGAATTCATTGTCCCAGGAAGGGGAAACTTTACTGACACATTCCTGGGGTCAGATACATCACATGATCACACTGACAGAACCACAGGCACATAGACACAGGCAACAGAGCACGCACAATGTCGGCACTAGTACAGTGTATATCCACCTTTCGCAGCAATGCAGGCTGCTATTCTCCCATGGAGACGATCGTAGAGATGCTGGATGTAGTCCTGTGGAACGGCTTGCCATGCCATTTCCACCTGGCGCTTCAGTTGGACCAGCGTTCGTGCTGGACGTGCAGACCGCGTGAGACGACGCTTCATCCAGTCCCAAACATGCTCAATGGGGGACAGATCCGGAGATCTTGCTGGCCAGGGTAGTTGACTTACACCTTCTAGAGCACGTTGGGTGGCACGGGATACATGCGGACGTGCATTGTCCTGTTGGAACAGCAAGTTCCCTTGCCGGTCTAGGAATGGTAGAAATATGGGTTCGATGACGGTTTGGATGTACCGTGCACTATTCTGTGTCCCCTCGACGATCACCAGTGGTGTACGGCGAGTGTAGGAGATCGCTCCCCACACCATGATGCCGGGTGTTGGCCCTGTGTGCCTCGGTCGTATGCAGTCCTGATTGTGGCGCTCACCTGCACGGCGCCAAACACGGATACGACCATCATTGGCACCAAGGCAGAAGCGACTCTCATCGCTGAAGACGACACGTCTCCATTCGTCCCTCCATTCACGCCTGTCGCGACACCACTGGAGGCGGGCTGCACGATGTTGGGGCGTGAGCGGAAGACGGCCTAACGGTGTGCGGGACCGTAGCCCAGCTTCATAGAGACGGTTGCGAATGGTCCTCGCCGATACCCCAGGAGCAACAGTGTCCCTAATTTGCTGGGAAGTGGCGGTGCGGTCCCCTACGGCACTGCGTAGGATCCTACGGTCTTGGCGTGCATCCGTGCGTCGCTGCGGTCCGGTCCCAGGTCGACGGGCACGTGCACCTTCCGCCGACCACTGGCGACAACATCGATGTACTGTGGAGACCTCACGCCCCACGTGTTGAGCAATTCGGCGGTACGTCCACCCGGCCTCCCGCATGCCCACTATACGCCCTCGCTCAAAGTCCGTCAACTGCACATACGGTTCACGTCCACGCTGTCGCAGCATGCTACCAGTGTTAAAGACTGCGATGGAGCTCCGTATGCCACGGCAAACTGGCTGACACTGACGGCGGTGGTGCACAAATGCTGCGCAGCTGGCGCCATTCGACGGCCAACACCGCGGTTCCTGGTGTGTCCGCTGTGCCGTGCGTGTGATCATTGCTTGTACAGCCCTCTCGCAGTGTCCGGAGCAAGTATGGTGGGTCTGACACACCGGTGTCAATGTGTTCTTTTTTCCATTTCCAGGAGTGTATTTTGAATTTTACCACTTATTTTATGCAGAAGTTTTGTTTGTGACGACCACGTGTTCGCGGATTGTGAGACTCGCTACATGTCACACTTACTGACTCTCGGGGTAATACTTCGAAATTAATATCAGAATTTCGTCTATGGTGCAACTATTAACGGTTTATTCTTATCGACGAAGTCCTGTTCACTTGCTTCGTGCACTCAAGCCAAGGGAACGAGTGTTTTCCAACCACGTGCATACTGGTGAAGTTTTTTCTTTATTTTTATATGTGTCCTGAATATCTATTATATGTGAATACGTGCGTGAATGTCGCCATTGAAAGATTCCTCTGACCCTTCCATAATTATTAATTAATGATAAATCGTGCTGGGTTCTTCAAGACACAGTTGTAAATGTAATTTTGTAACTCAGCCGACAGTGTTACGAAGAACAGGAACCATCACCCATCCACTGGTTGTTTAGCTTATTAGTTTGTTCAGGTGTTCTTGAATAAACGTGATATTTTTACCAGAGCATATGCTTACGCATTTTATCGCAAATTTCCATGTTCGTTCTACTGCTATCCGTTGTGCAACAGATAAATATGGCCAAGTGATTTATTTAATATTTATTCAACTATTATAAATGTGCAGATCCGGGAACTCAGTTCATCTGAACATTAAAGGTTTTTCTTTCATATATATCCAGATACTGTCTTTCCACCTTTCATATTAATAGATACCTCATTTTTATGGGCACCTTCATCACGAGCATCGATCCCCAACAAGATCCTTCACCGACAGATAACCTTCACTAGATGGATTTATTCACAGAATGTTCACGATGACCAAAGACTCACCCAGGATATGTATTTTCTTAACTAATAAGGGGAGTACGTCTGATACCACTTACATGTCTTTCCTTTCCCACTCAATTCGCTAATGGTGGACAGGAGGAACAAGGTACAATTTCACTGATTCTCTCGTTGTGGTCAAGATACATACAGCAAAGAACAATGAATCAACTGAGTGTTCTTGATACGTAGCGCTCTCATAATTTTAGCAGTAAATTTCTCAGTGATGCTCAACATTTCTCTTTTAGTATCTGCTACTGGAGTTGGATGAGCATGTCTGTCTCGCTTCAAACATATATGAGAAGAAGTGGCTTTGCCACGACACCACACAACATTCTCAGGTCCAGCATTGACGTTGCACCGGTTTTGTTAGTGGAGCTCTTTTGTTAGCTGTCTCCCAGTTGGTTCAGCAACACCTACTTCTGAGTGAAATCTTTGCTAAATCTTAGTTCTCTGATCGAAAGTGTTGATTTTTATGCATTGGGTCCTCCTAGCGTTCCTTGGAAGAAACCTAGCCTTTATCGTTGAGATGTAGTGATCTTAGACGAGATTTTTCACTTCTCATAAATTTGATGGGCATATTACTCAGTTCTTTTCAACATCGGTGTGAATTATTTAGGTTCAAACACATCAGGTTCAGTTAGTAAATAAAGAGTCATTTCAATCAATGTAGCTGTGGTCCAGAATTATTTCGAAATTAAAGCAGTTATGAAGTACTACATTTCTGCAACTAGCATACCAAGCCCCGTATTTTTATTAATTGTAAATTCTGCATAAAAGTACACTGTTTATAATGAATCAACTTAATTAATGCAAATTAGCATCTCGAATTGGACATCGTACCAAATCTCAAGACATGAATAGCTTTCCACAGAGTGCTTGATAAAAGAAACCTAAAGACGAAGATTCGAAAGAAAATTTAAATATAGCTAAATGAAATACAGGTACGAAACAACCCAAAATTTATTCACTTCACACTTTCAACTGACTGAACCATCTGAACTTTGCAGAAACAGTTTAATGGTTTTATTTTTGACGCTCTCCTAACGTAAGAATGACATAAACCATATGACCTGACAGTGTCACTAATACCGAAACCGAACTAATAGAATAAAATAAAATAATTTATTCTCACTCGACAGCGTTTGCGGAAATTTTAATGTTATTCTTGCAGTGGTTGAGTAATTGTTAGCAGATTTGAAGGCCTAATTGTAGTGGCATCGTTGAAACACACAGGCAGCGGTTATAGTGTGAAAATTGTCATTGGGTTGTTTCAGAGACGTGAAAAACTGAACGTTGTGTGAAACCTTCCCGTTGCACTTCGCTGAAAGAGGAAGAACTGCGAAGAGCACTGGGTGAAGGCACCTTGTCGGCTCGGCTGTGAGGAAAAAAGCCGCAGCACCTGGCTCAATGGATGCTGCCGTAGGAGCGACCGTCAAATGGGTCCGGAGGAGGGGGCATCTTTATACCTGCGCTGGGTTCTCAGGTGTCCTCCCTGGCCTCGATGACTGCCCGTGAGCCTGCCCTCGCGGACCCCTAGCCCTGACTAACTGAATGAAAACAGCACTCGGCGTGCTGGGTGGGGCCAGCTATCAGCACGCCTCACCACAGCTATAGTGCTGACAATTATTAACACTCATAAATACTTAACATAAACCCTTATGATTTTCCTTAACAGCTTTAGCATATAATACCTTAATAATATTTGCAAAGAGCTGTAACAAGTCTCTTAACGGAATATTTATTGGGGGGGAGGGGGGGGGTTAAAGGGACCGGACTGGAATATTTATTAAATAACCGTTATTAGTTACGAAACGTTTCAAGCTCATCTTCAGATAAGGCGTACAAAAGGCCTACACTCTGATTATTACAGTATTGGATTAGGAACTGAAGGTCGTTTCACTCTAATTAAGGGTAGAATACATTGAAACTAGTGCTTTGAATGGTAGTTGCAACATAACGACGTATTAAGAGACGTAAACAAAAGAATGGTAAAAAAATCATATTTTAATTCTACGGCAGTTTTTACGGAGAATGCTGTCAGTTTTGCATGATGCTCTCTTCTCAGATATTTCTCTCTTACAACAAGCTGTCATAATAATTCTTTTACTTCATGAATACATTTGTACTTTAAATTGCCACTACTTATTACTTATATTATTATTAGCAGTACTGATACTCAAGCCATCACATAAATCTGGTTTCAATTTGCCTTTCATTTCTATTCCTTCAATATTTATTGTCACTTATAATATTATTATTACTACATCATGTAAACGATGTAATGAAGTTTTGTATGTAGAAAACCCTAACGCTGTGTGAGAGAGGGCCTCAGATAATTTACCTGATTAGGTCAAAAAAAATAAGTGTCGATTTTGAACGTTTCCGAATTGTAACAGAAGCGCAAAAACAAAGAGTAAGAGTTCAACCCAGTTTTCTTTCCTTGCGCCAGCCCTGAATAGAAGGCAGGGAGGTTAGAGTCAGGCTTCACGTCGTCGTGTAGGTAATTACCGACTTGGCAAGCAGTCTCATCCTTGTGGTCCAGGATTGGGAAAGAATGCGTTCGCCGGAAGGCCACGGAAAACCCAAATCAGGTAGCCAGATCGAGTTTTTGTGCCCTGCTCTCCACGGATGAGTCTAGTTGTAGTGAAACACCGCGCCTGCGACCCACTTCTTGTGGCTATTGAAACCCAAAGAAGGTGGTGACGTAACGTGCGGCCTTGGAAGGATCTGACTCAACCCCACTTAAGGCTAGGCGCAAATTGAGACGCGTATAGCACGTGTGACGTGACACGACTCTACACCGCGACACGCACGCGCCGCACGAGTCGCGCGGGTTCAGCGCATATTGCGACGCGTATGCCATACTACGCACGCGCCGACTGGCGACGCTCTGCGCTCACAGAGCCGAAGCGCGCGCAACCTGTTATCTTTCTCAAACGATTTTACAGAAACTATTCACTGAAAATATAAGATTTTTGCCTTACTTGTAGCGTTTATGTCAGCTTCGTGGTGAAGTGCCCATCATCTCGCTAATGACCATTCTTATCGTGATGTACACATTTTAGTAAGACACAGGCACAACTCAAAAAGTTTGAAACGAAAATTAGGGGTCGCTATGATTTCGCGTTTGGTGCGTATTACACCATATGTTGCTGCGTATGAAATTTAGCTAACATGTTGAATTTTTGTTTAGACTTGGGAGGAGGTCTCTATCTGCCTCCGATCTCGAGAAAATGGACCTCATGTAGCGCGCTCACTTCCGATCTCATATCTCAATAACCGCTCGACACATCGAAACGTAAGTTTGGCGAATGATAGCACACAAGGAGGAGAGTGTTTTGCCAGTTGTTAAACACATGGAACTTTCTTATCTATGGTGATGTATCAGTACTTATACTTCCCTTCTTATTTATTTCACTCCAGTGACTGCAATTTTTAAGAGTTACCGACAGCTAGCGAAACAAGAGCTTCCTAGTATGAAAATAAACATGAAATACCTTCTTATGTTACTGCAAACCGACACTATGAGGTCTTTCGTAAGCTATTGAGCTCTGTGATTGCCAATTATTTGTTTAATGAGGCACTCCGTTTCGGAATTCTGTCGCAATAGCTGCTGTGAGATGAGTTTGGCAAATTACACTGTGACAAACGAAGTACGATTAAATCAGTTACCAAGAGAAATGTGGCCGTTACTCACAAACGGTGATGCTTCTTCGAATGAGAAAAGGTTAACAATTCACACAAAAATAGATTGCCAATTCTGTTGGAATTTTGGTGGAATCCCCGTAACCCATCATATTTTTAACACTGAGCAACTGGAATGGAAACTTACCAAAGGATTTTATTCCTTCTCTCGATGTGAGCAGTATTAAAATAATGACGAGTGTTCCTTCAGGCGGAATGATAGGCACATGCCAGATATTGTTTACTCACCTACGGCTTGCCTAACTGACAATGTGTGATCGCGAATAAAATAGTTGTTATGAGAAATATAAACAATTGATCTATCGCACAACACAATGGTCAGTGTATTGTCAGCAGCGGAGGATAACGCGCGACAGGAATGCACAAGGTCGCTATGTGTGCCTTATGAGCTGGAGTTCAAAAACCATTGTCATGAATGTGGATCTGCCTTTGTCAGCAGTACATTTCAACAAATTAAATGTATCTAATCATGACACTCTTTTAAGATATTCCTACTTTCGTAATAATACCGACCATTTTCTTCATTTGTGTAGCCTGTTGTGTAATTAGTTTATTCATGCTGATAATGTGCATGCAACAATTGAAATGCTTTTGCCCATCACGGCGAACCAATTAAAATATTTTTATTTGTGACTGCTTTTCGGCTGTTTCTAGCTTTCAGTGGAAATGTGATGTTCACATGCATGTAGTACAGTGTGTCGTATTACATTATTACATCCATATACAAGTAATCACAGTGAGACTTCTGTACTTCTCATCTTGGACGCTTTTCACCAGGAGCACAAAGGAATTACACCTGTGGAGATTCTTTCAAAATTTTTGTAACAGATAGGACAGATACGCCAGCATACTGGGCAGCGAGAAGATAACCTTGTTTTACTTACCTGCGTAGATTCTTAATCACATGATTTTATAACATTCCCTGCTTTCTTATTCACTACCCTCTGTCCCTTCTTGCGATCTGAAAACATCGCGGAGGCATATGATACAATTTTAGCGGCCAATGGCTCACCAGTTACTGAAGTATGCATTTTTGTTGACTGAAGAAAAATAAAGCAAAACTATACAGATATAAATAACAGAAATGTATGACGTACTAACGAAGAAAGCTGGAGCGTTTAAATGGCGAAAAACGAAACACTACCCAAAGGCAATAAAATTTAGTTACAGTAAGGTAAAATTTATCGTATGGGCAATACTACCACTGCTGGTGTGAGCATATGGCCGGGCTACTTTTCCGCACCCCACCTCCAATTTTCCACGGTGAGGCGCGGCGCGAGAAACTGTGCCACAACCACAACAACCGCGCGACCTGGCGCAGGCGCGTGTCGCGTCCCATTCGCGTCGCGTCGCAATTTGCGAGGTCCCATTTGAACGAGTGAAGTTACAAAAACGCGCGCTGCGCTGCGTCGCGCCGCCACACGCGCTATACGCGTCTCAATTTGTACTTAGCCTAAACACTTGACGTGACAGAACGCCGCCTGACGGAGTGGATCACGCCGCATCGGATGGTCGGCACATACAGCAACAAGGAACGCAACAAAGGCACGAGTGGTTGGCCTTAGGCTGTGTTTACAATGGCACCGACAACGGTCGTCAGACACCGTCGCCAGAAGTCGCCCGATAGTTTGGTCATGATTCGTCCGATCTCCTTCGTGAGTTTTTGGCAGGGTCAAGGAGGTTAGGTTAGTTTGGATTAGAAAGTATTCTATGTACGTAATAGGTTAGATTTTAACCTCTTAGGGTGGGGTGGATACCACGACGGCTCTGAGCTTGGATACGAATGTTGCATAGCGGTTTCTGCTATTAAAGAGACGCCTAATACTTGTGAACGAGCTTTTCCTGTCTCATAAAGAACTTGGCGAGTACTATACACTCTGTCCTCAGTTATTGTAATAACCAGACAAGATTTACGAATATGTGAGGTGACGGGAGAAACGTTCTGTCTCATACTCGAGATAATTCGTGATGATCTTGATAACACTGTGTTTCTGTGTTTATTTAAAGTTGTGCAGACGTACGTCAGTTGACCTTCAATGACTCATTTAGCAAACGAGTGAAATACAAGCGTATAGTGTAGCGCAAGATACTTTGAAAACCTAAAGCACTTAAATGTGGAAATACATACTGTACGCCGGCCGGGGTGGCCGAGCGGTTCTAGGCGCTACAGTCTGGAACCGCGCGACCGCTGCGGTCGCAGGTTTGAATCCTGCCTCGGGCATGGATGTGTGTGATGTCCTTAGGTTAGTCAGGTTTAAGCAGTTCTAAGTTCTAGGGGACTGATGACCTAAGATGTTAAGTCCCATAGTGCTCAGAGCCAATAAAGATTTTACAATGAAATGAATACCCATAGCTAACTGCATACAGGCGTTGGTATAAGTCAACGCGGACAGTTGAAAATGTGTGCCCCGAGCGGAACTCGAATCCGAGATCTCCTGCTGACATGGCAGACGCGCTATCCGTCTTTTTTTCTTGATCTCATTTTGTTCTATACTGTTCGTTGAATTTGTTCGGGGCGGACGTCCGATGACACCCATTTAGATTCTTCGTTGATCCGTTCACTCAGTTTTTTGGTTACAGAGGGTAACTAACCCTCTGACCGAAAACGCTGAGATACCGTGCCGGCATCAATCTGAGCTACCGAGGACACAGAGGATAGTGCGACTGCAGGGACTTACCCCGGCACGCCTCCCGTGAGACCCACACTCGCAACGTATTGTCCCGCACTATATTCATAGTGCCCCTGCCCGTTATACTCATTTCTCGCGGTTTTACTGCCAATCCCCGTAATAGTTCGGACACTTTTTGTGCATCCGCACAGATGATGATGGTCAAATGGTCGGTGAGCCATATATATATATGAAGATGGTATCTGTTCTTTCGGACAAAGATTTTGCCTATTTGAAGTTTCGAATAAACCTGCGATTTCAGTCCATAGATTTCGAACTATTGATATTTTCATCCTCAGGACGCCACTAAGTCACTCTTTCTTGGACTGAATTTACCAGTTTCTCACGCTCCATATTTCGTGTGTGAGAACGTCGGTCGATTTGACCGAAGAAAACCAGCTGATTTGAATTTCACCGACAGTTGTTCGAAGTCTGTACGTTCGGGCTATAAGATCGGCTATAGTGTGACCGCGCACGTAGTGGCGTATTGATTTGAAAAGATCGGCCGTCTCCGACCCATGTCGGTCGTCGGCGGTATCTGCCGATATCGGAGCCATTGTGACCGCAGCGTCAGCTGTCACACTGTGCAAGCGGCCGAAATCTCATTAGCAGCTTGTATGTGCAGCGCGTTAAGACAGAGCTGCTGTGTACACACACCGGTCAAATGCGCCAACAGGTGCGCACAGCCGTTCATGTCTGCAGCGAATTTGTGTTCTGTCACAACTCAAAGGCGGCCGGTGAGGCAGGCCAGTTGCCACTGCGTCGGCGCCGCACTCTTTGTGACAGACAGGATTCGATAACGAGCGTTTCAACGATGTGGCACAGCGGTAGCGGCTCAACGCTGCGCGCCTGACAGGCAGGCTGCGGTCTATACAGCTGGGGCTTTGCTGCTCTGAATCTAGGAGTCGATTCGAACATCGATTACTCCAAGCATATCATGGGGATGTAAGTGAACACGAAATCGTAACAATGGGAGAAGCCTAAATTTGACTCATTAAGTGAAACGTATTCTGCATTTAAGATTTAGATACAAACAGGTTCAAATAGTTCAAATGGCTCTGAGCACTATGGGACTTAATATCTGAGGTCATCAGTCCCCTAGAATTTAGAACTGCTTAAACCTAACTAACCTAAGGACATCACACACATCCATGCCCGAGGCAGGATTCGAACATCGCGCGGTTCCGGACTGAAGTGCCTAGAACCGTTCGGCCACCGCGGCCGGCCTACAAACAGGTAAACGAATATTAGGCACTGAAGTCGAGAGGAAAGAGTGCACTAATATTCAGTTTCAGGTACCACATGTGATAGGATCAGTTAAAAATAAAAGTTACAAAACGATATCAAGGAAGCCACTGCAAGGCTGAGATCAGCGGGAAAGAGAAAACTAGCGATCATGAGCAACAGTGGAGCAAGGTGCGGTATTGCCTAGCCGGTAGGCTGCAGTATTATCTTCTTGTGTTGTGCAGAAGGCGGATAGCGGTTGTCTTCTGATCGCGTGAATCACGTCATTTACGTCTCGCGAATAGTAAACGTCATACTCGATTTTCTAAGAGTCTCACTACTCTTACAAGTGCATGACGCCTTATAGTCAGACTTGTGCCAACATGGCGCCTACCACGAGGTCCTCTGTGATTAGGGTTGTCAGGCGTCCAGCTTTAGCCGGACCTGCCCGGCTTTTTGAGGTACTGTCCGGCCAGATACATACAAGCCCGGTCTGTCCGACTTTCGTTGGGCTTTTTAGCGATTTATTTATTTAGCGAATGGCTAGCACCACATCACACATGAAAACATTTTTCTATAACAATATACAGTATATAGATATATTTAAGAAACACGAGAAGAAATTCATAATTATTAGTTAATTACATCTTCGGTGTTAAAAAAGCACAAAAGATCACAGACATATATCTAACTGCTGAATATACATAACTGATGTCTTTGTTGCCAACAGCAACTCCTCCGGATCGACAGGAAAGGATCGTTTTGGGCACGTATGTATTACACTCTGATCTGTTTGACGTCCTGTACCACAATCACAGCTGAGTAATATTGTTAATCCCCATTTGTACACTCAGTCAGCACTTCTTCCGCTGTTTGTCCTAACTGTGTTTTGTGCAGCCCAGATCTTGCGATGCTCTTCAAAACCTGATGGCCTGGTTGAGATGTAGAGCATCTTCACCTGTTCTCGCGTAACGTTCCACCATATTCTGTCCATCGGTTTGTTGTTGTAGCTCCGTTGTCCGCAAAAAAATTTGCAACTCGTCGAGGTGCATGACGGGACCAAAATCTGTTGTTATTGAGTGCAGGAGTGTTCTCCTATACAGGAAGGTAAGGGTCTCCAGCTATTTTTGTAAACTCACTCTTGAAAGCAGATTCTCGCCGCAAAAATGGGAGAACTGTATGGCTGAGAATACGCAGTCAGAAAACTGGAGTGTTTCTGATTGTTCCTGCGATGTTGTTGATAGTCTGATTGAGCTGCGTATCGACGAGTCTGGTGTATGGGCTGTTGACACATATTGCGTCAGCAGCTCGTGGTCTTTCGGTTAGCGTTGCTGCCTCTCGATGTCGCTGCCCAAGTTCGATTTTCGTCCAGCTCGGGGATTTTCTTCGCTCGGGACTGATTGTGTGTGCTGCCCTCACCATCATTTCATCATAATCGACGCGCAAGTCGCCGCAGTGGTGTCAACTAGAAAGATTTGCACCAGGCAGCCGAATTCCGCAGAAGGGGGATCCCAGCCTCAAATACCATAAGCACATTTCATTTTTTCCCAGGCTGCAGCGCTGTATTCTGTCATAGGTTACACTAGTCCAAGAGAAAACGTTCTTAGTACTATAGCTGATGATCCCCATATCGTGCTACAAAGTTTCTGCATCATGCTGTTTCTTGACTTCATCTTAGCGGCAGATTTCAGCCAGTGCTCTTTAAAGCTGAGCGTCCTGTCAAGATTGACCCCTAAATAATGCTGACATTTGTTATGGCTCAGCTGTTTCTCTTGAAAATATACATTTGTTTCCTTGTTTGCAACCGTGATGTTAAAGTGGAAGCTCGTGACATCTGTTTTGGCAGCGCTGGCCGACGACGGCTGGAATCTGCACGCCAATAGTGCAACTGGATTTGCGCCGAGTGGCGACAGGTGGCCTTTTCAGATGAATCACGTTACATGCTCTGTCGGACAGATGGCCGTTGGCGTGTACGGCGTGAAAATCTGTGAGCAAATACCCTGCAACCAAGAGGGAGTGTTATGGTCTGGGGAATGTTTCTGTGGCGTTCCCTGGTTGATCTCGTCATTCTGAAAGACACAATAGATCAACATCCTTGGGGACCACGTCCACCCCTACATGCAGTTTCTTTTTCCTCGACATGGTGGCATCTACCAGCAGGACAATGCAATGTGACACCTTGTGGCTCTAAGAGAACCAGGATGAGTTTATCGTACTCACTTGACCACCAAACTCCCCGGACTTAAACCCAATCGAGAATCTGTGGGACAAACTCCGCCAGGCTGCTTACATCATGGATCCTGAACCGAGAAACCTGGCGAAGCTGGCCACTGCATTGCAGTCAGCATGGATTCACATCCCTGTTGGTACCTTACAGAACCTCGATGACTCTCTTCCTAAACGTCTGGCGCTGCAAAAGGTGGTTATTCAGGCTTTTGACAGGTGGTCACATTTACGTAACTGGACAGTGTATTTGTTAATAATTTGTTGATCTTAAGACAGGCTCATTAACGACCAGGTCTTTGTGGTTTGTAGCAAGATCCAATAGTCGGCAAATTTAAATTTCCTTGATGTTGTTCTAGGCACGTCTGTTATATAAGGAAAGAAGAGGATCTATCACTGATCCGTGTGTAAGGCCACTGTTAAGCTTGGAGAGGTGGCATGCCACTCATTCACTTTAATAACAATTTCCGTCATATTAACGTTCACATTGTAGGTCGTGAGGCCGGCCGGAGTGGCCGACGGTTCTAGGCGCTACAGTCTGGAACCGCGCGACCACTACGGTCGCAGGTTCGAATCCTGCCTCGGGCATGGATGTGTGTGATGTCCTTAGGTTAGTTATGTTTAAGTAGTTCTAAGTTCTAGGGGACTGATGACCTCAGAAGTTAAGTCCCATAGTGCTCAGGGCCATTTGCCATTTTTAGGTCTTGATCCCGGGTGTCCCAAGTTCTTTTCGGTACATGTGGCTTATGACTCTTTTTACATGGGGAAATTGTGGGCAGAATATTCTTATAACTGCATGTGTAACCTGTAGAAAACTTGTACCTGAGGGGCCGTAGTGGAGGTGATGCAGAACAGGGAGAGAAACGAATTGGGAGCCATAAATTCTTACGGCAGTGACTTGGCTGTCTGAGTGATTCTGGAAAGCAGTGCTCAGCGGGTCTTTCCTCCAGAGGGACTTCTGGCTGAAGCCCTTTCCTTCTTCCACTTAGAGTCAGACAGACGGGAGCTGGTTCACAAAACATTTTACTTGGACCAGATGGCTGTTCATCGTGAAGGTGGCCAGTTGATGGAAAGTGGCTGGAGGAAGCCATTTCAGAGAAACAGCTGTAAACTGAGCTATTGTGTAAATTGTGGGACGGTCATAAAACTCCATGCATTGTCATCGCAGAAGCTGGGGAGATACAGACAGAGCGGTTCGCATATGTGTTTAATAGAGGCAAGACTGTAACCCCTAATGACGCTAGGAAGTCGCCAGGTTCTTTAAGCGAGTGGCAGAAACATATATTTCATGGGCATGACTGTCTGGGAAGCTTAACAGCCTTCTTTCAGAAATTGGAAGTGGTCCACTGATAAAGATTAAATCTCTCTGTAAATGAGGCACTGTAGTCCTGGCTAGGTAGATATTTTTTGCCAAAACATGGCCATGCTTTCCGTGAGAACGACGCCTTCAAAGTCTAAAATCTTCCTTTTTCAGTCAAGAGAAATTTGGAGTCGCTGATTTGCTCCTCTCAGTATATGCGAAGTGGAGGCTTGCTCCCACAGCGTGGAAACTCTGGTGTGTCTGCTTTGGCTACCAGGCCAATAGAACAGTCGAGAGGGGAGATTCAGTGAGTTCAGCATAGTTCGATTGGTTTGTGAAATGTGGGGGCGGTTTCGTTTTTGCTAGTTCGGCTCTCATACCGAGGCTTGGTGGAAAGCGGTTGCGTTTCTTTGCCTTCTTTTCCTTCTGGTCCTCCCCTGTTGTGGAACTCAGGTCTTTCCCTAGTGTGTGAGACTTGTGGTCTGTATCTTGTGGTGGATTAAGAGCCAGTGGCAGTTTCCAACTGTACTGACAATGGAACTGCATACCATCTTGGACATGTCGTGTATCCCAAGGGTGAACGTATTTGTGTTGAATCGGCTGTCTGACGTTTGACAATTCCAACATGTACCGTCGTGTCTGTGAGTCAAATTGGTTTGGCCAGACCAGCGAACGGGTGCACTTCACATTGGGATCTACTGAGATTTCAGGGCTCTGATAGGGAAGTTTCCTGCAGCTGATAATCAGAACACCAGACCGCATAGTTTGCAAATTTTCATGGACGCAGCACGCTGCTCCTCGCCCAGAGAGCGCTTTTTTCTGCTGCCGCATGAAATTAAGGTGAAAGCGTAAAATACTGCTGCACCGGTGTAGGTTTGTTAAATAATATTCACAGCTCCCTGTTCTCAGGTGAACCATAGTTTGCGGTATACTAGGGCGTAGTTGATATCATTTGAGTAGAGTTGGGCCTCACAGTGGATTCATGTAGAGTCAGACACCGTTGTAAAAGGGATTAATTCAGGGGAAAATTTGTATAGCTTCCACCCCAATATAAGCTTCGGCAGTTAAACACTATCCCTTTTTTGATTTATGTTTGTCATTTTTGTGTAAGATTTATCAGCTCGTTGTAGCTACAAAAGGATTCAAAATGGTTCAAATGACTCTAAGCACTATGGGACTTAACATCTGAGGTCATCAGTCCCCTAGACTTGGAACTACTTAAACGTAACTAACCTAAGGACATCACACACATCCATGCCCGAGGCAGGATTCGAACCTGCGACCGTAGCGGCAGCGCGGTTCCGCACTGAAGCGCCTAGAACCGCTCGGTCAACAAAAGGATTAATAAAACATGTCATTATTTTGTAAACTTAAGTACGCCACTGTTCTCACTCATACTCCCTCAGTTATTCACTGTTTTTATTTCATTGTCTTGGTGCATGGGTGTACCAGCAATTTAAGGTTCAATCGTATTAAATTAATTTGTTTGATTATTAGTACGAGTTCTGAAAATGCCACAGGCGTAGGAAACAAAAGTGCCATGAGTAAATTCATTAATTCATATATCAAAATTAAGGGTGTAGATTATGATTTGAAGGTTATTGAGAAGATAATGCTTTTCATTATGTAAAAATAGTAACATTTAGGATCACTCAGACATATATTTATGATAAAAGCAAGTGATGGCTTCAGAATGAGAATTTCACTCTGCAGCGGAGTGAGCGCTGATATGAAACTTCCTGGCAGATTACAACTGTGTGCCCGACCGAGACTCGAACTCGGGACCTTTGCCTATCGCGGGTAAGTGCTCTACCATCTGAGCTACCGAGGCACGACTCACGCCCGGTCCTCACAGCTTTACTTCTGCCGGTATCTCGTCTCCTACCTTCCAAACTTTACAGAAGCTCTCCTGCGAACCTTGCAGAACTAGCACTCCTGAAAGAAAAGATACTGCGGAGACATGGCTTAGCCACAGCCTGGGGGATGTTTCCAGAATGAGAGTGCATTTGCATATCACAGCATCTTCTTCCTGTCGGTTAAATTTCGCGTCCGTAGCACGTCATCTTCGTGGTGTAGCTGTTTTAATGGCCAGTAGTGTATGTTCAAGCACGCATTATTCGGTGTTTCCATATTTTTGTCCAGCCCCTGTGTATCGTTCTGTGGCTTGTCAAGTGCGAAGGCACGCAGGTACTTGAGATCTAGCAATGGGTCATAGTCAGCGGTATTCCTGTCATCTTGTATAGCTTAATCATCATCATCATCATCATTATCATTTAAGACTGATTATGCCTTTCAGCGTTCAGTCTGGAGCATAGCCCCCTTATAAAATTCTTCCATAATCACCTATTCAGTGCTAACATTGGTGCCTCTTCTGATGTTAAACCTATTACTTCAAAATCACTCTTAACCGAATCCAGGTACCTTCTCCTTGGTCTGCCCCGACTCTTCCTACCCTCTACTGCTGAACCCATGAGTCTCTCGGGTAACCTTGTTTCTCCCATGCGTGTAACATGACCCCACCATCTAAGCCTGTTCGCCCTGACTGCTACATCTATAGAGTTCATTCCCAGTTTTTCTTTGATTTCCTCATTGTGGACACCCTCCTGCCATTGTTCCCATCTACTAGTACCTGCAAGCATCCTAGCTACTTTCATATCCGTAACCTCAATCTTGTTGATAAGGTAACCTGAATCCACCCAGCTTTCGCTCCCATGCAACAAAGTTGGTCGAAAGATTGAACGGTGCACAGATAACTTAGTCTTGGTACTGACTTCCTTCTTGCAGAAGAGAGTAGATCGTAGCTGAGCGCTCACTGCATTAGCTTTGCTACACCTCGCTTCCAGTTCTTTCACTATGTTACCATCCTGTGAGAATATGCATCCTAAGTACTTGAAACCGTCCACCTGTTCTAACTTTGTTCCTCCTATTTGGCACTCAATCCTTTTATATTTCTTTCCCACTGACATTACTTTCGTCTTGGAGATGCTAATCTTCATACCATAGTCCTTACATTTCTGATCTAGCTCTGAAATATTACTTTGCAAACTTTCAATCGAATCTGCCATCACAACTAAGTCATCCGCATATGCAAGACTGCTTATTTTGTGTTCACATATCTTAATCTCACCCAGCCGGTCTGTTGTTTTCAACATATGATCCGTAAATAATATGAACCACAGTGGAGACAGGTTGCAGCCTTGTCTTACCCCTGAAACTACTCTGAACCTAAACTCAATTTACCGTCAACTCTAACTGCTGCCTGACTATCCATGTAAAGGCCTTTAATTGCTTGCAAAAGTTTGCCTCCTATTCCATAATCTCGTAAAACTGACAATAACTTCCTCCTAGGAACCTGGTCATATGCCTTTTCTAGATCTATAAAGCATATATACAATTCCCTGTTCCACTCATAACACTTCTCCATTATTTGCCGTAAGCTAAAGATCTGGTCCTGACAACCTCTAAGAGGCCTAAACCCACACTGATTTTCATCCAAATGGTCCTCACCTAATACTCGCACTTTCTTTTCAACAATACCTGAGAAGATTTTACCCACAGCGCTGATTAAAGAGATACCTCTGTAGTTGTTACAATCTTTTCTGTTTCCATGTTTAAAGATTGGTGTGATTACTGCTTTTGTCCAGTCTGATGGAACCTGTCCCGATACCCAGGCCATTTCAATTATCCTGTGTAGCCATTTAAGACTTGACATTCCACTGTATTTGATGAGTTCCGACTTAATTTCATCCACCCCAGCTGCTTTATTGCACTGCAATCTATTGACCATTTTCTCCACTTCCTTAAATGTGATCCCATTTCCATCATCATTCCTATCCCATTCTACCTCGAAATCTGAAACATTACTGATCGTATTTTCACCTACATTGAGCAACTCTTCAAAATATTCCCTCCATCTGCCCAAGGCATCCACATGATTCACCAGCAGTTTCCCTGACCTGTCCAAAATACTTGTCATTTCCTTCTTACGTCCCTTTCGAAGACTGCTAATTACACTCCAGAATGGTTTTCCAGCATCTTGACCCATAGTCTCCAACCTGTTTCCAAAGTCTTCCCAAGATTTCTTCTTGGATGCTGCAATTATCTGTTTGGCTTTGTTTCTTTTTTTATTTATTATTTATTTATTTATTGTTCCGTGGGACCACATTTAGGAGAAGTCTCCATGGTCATGGAACGAGTCAATACATGAAATTATAACACGATTGTAGAAACAGATAAAATGAAATATAAGAAACATATTCAGGTGACAAGTCGTTAGTTTAAATAAAGAAAATCAAGAATGTAACACTGGAATTTGCTTAATTTTTTATCTCTTCCAGGAGCTCCTCGACAGAATAGAAGGAGTGAGCCATGAGGAAACTCTTCAGTTTGGACTTAAAAGTGTTTGGGCTACTGCTAAGATTTTTGAGTTCTTGTGGTAGCTTATTGAAAATGGATGCAGCAGAATACTGCACTCCTTTCTGCACAAGAGTCAAGGCAGTGCATTCCACATGCAGATTTGATTTCTGCCTAGTATTAACTGAGTGAAAGCTGCTAACTCTTGGGAATAAGCTAATATTGCTAACAACAAACGACATTAAAGAAAATACATACTGTGAGGGCAATGTCAAAATTCCCAGACTATTGAATAGGGGTCGACAAGAGGTTTTCGAACTTACACCATACATAGCCCGAACAGCCCGTTTTTGAGCCAAAAATACCCTTTTTGAATCACAAGAATTACCCCAAAAAATAATACCATATGACATAAGCGTATGAAAATATGCAAAGTATACTACTTTTCGTGTTGAAATGTCACTTATTTCAGATACTGTTCTAATGGTAAATAAAGCGGCATTTAGTTTCTGAACAAGATCCTGAACATGGGCTTTCCACAACAGCTTACTATCTATCCGTACGCCTAGGAACTTGAACTGTTCCGTCTCGCTTATAACATGCCCATTCTGTCTGATTAAAATGTCAGTTCTTGTTGAATTGTGGGTTAGAAACTGTAAAAACTGAGTCTTACTGTGATTTAGCATCAAATTATTTTCCACAAGCCACGAACTTATATCATGAACTACATTATTTGATAATGTTTCAATATTACACACAAGATCCTTCACTACCAAGGTGGTGTCATCAGCAAACAGAAATATTTTTGAATCACCTGTAATACTGGAAGGCATATCATTTACATAAATAAGGAACAGCAGTGGCCCCAGCACCGACCCTTGGGGAACGCCCCATTTAACAGTGCCCCATTGGGACTGAACATCATTACCACTCTCAATATTGCGGAGGATTACCTTCTGCTTTCTGTTCTTAAAGTAGGAGGCGAACCAATTGTAAGCTACTCCCCTTACTCCATAATGTTCCAACTTCTGCAGTAATATTTTGTGGTCAACACAGTCAAAAGCCTTCGTTAAATCAAAGAAAACACCTAACGTTCGCAACCTTTTATTTAATCCGTCCAAAACCTCACAGAGAAAAGAGACTACAGCATTTTCAGTTGTTAAACCATTTCTAAAACCAAACTGTACATTTGACAGCAAATTATGTGAATTTAAATGCTGCAGTAACCTTGTATATACAACCTTCTCGATAACTTTAGCAAACACCGATGGCATAGAAATAGGTCTATAATTGTCAACATTATCCCTGTCTCCCTTTTTATAAAGTGGCTTCACTACCGAGTACTTTAATCGGTCAGGAAACCGACCACTCCTAAAGGAAAAGTTACAGATATGGCTAAGTACTGAGCTAACATACGTGGAACAATACTTCAGTATTCTGCTAGATACCCCGTCATATCCATGAGAGTTTTGGTCTTTAGTGATTTAATTATTAACTCAATCTCCCTCTTGTCAGTATCATGGAGGAGCATTTCAGGTAACAGTCTCGGAACACTTTTTTGTAAGAGCGCTATATGATTCCCTGTTGGGACTAGGTTTCTATTTAGTTCACCTGCTATATTCAGAAAGTGATTATTAAGTACTGTACATATATGCGACTTATCAGTAACACGGACATCCCCACTACGCACTGATTCTATATTCTCGACCTGTCTCTGCAGACCAGCCACTTCCTTTACGACTGACCATACGGTTTTAATTTTATCCTGAGACTTAGCTATTCTATCTGCATACCACATACTTTTTGCCTTCCTAATAACTTTTTTAAGCACCTTACAATACTGTTTGTAATGGGCTGCTGCATTTAGATTTTGACTGTTCCTAACGTTTTGATATAATTGCCACTTTGTTCTACAAGATATTCTTATCCCTTTAGTCAGCCACCCAGGCTGCCTGTTTGTGCTAGTACCCTGTTTTGAACGTTCTAACGGAAAGCAACTTTCAAAGAGCACGAGAAAAGTCTTGAGAAAAGCATTATATTTATCGTCTACTGTATCAGCACTATAAACATCTTGCCACTGTTGTTCCTTGATAAGGTTTACAAAAGTCTGTACAGCAACTGGATCAGCTTTCCTAAAAAGTTGGTAACTATATTTAACATGTGTTGCAGCACAAAAATCTTTTAGACTTAAAATTTGTGCATCATGATCTGAAAGGCCATTCACCTTTTTGCTAACAGAATGCCCTTCTAATAATGACGAATGAACAAAAATATTGTCTATGGTTGTTCTACTGTTCCCTTGCACTCTCGTTGGAAAGAATACGGTTTGCATAAGATTATATGAATTAAGGAGGTCTACCAGCATCCTTTTCCTTGCACAATCACTTATACAATTAATATTGAAGTCACCACATATAACTAACTTTTTGTATTTCCTATAAAGTGAACCAAGAACCTCCTCTAGCTTTAGCAAAAATGTTGTGAAATCGGAGTCTGGGGATCTATAAATAACAACAGTAAGATATTTAGCTCCACTAAATTTAACCACACCTGCACAACATTCAAACACCTTTTCAGTGCAGTACTTTGAAACATCAATTGACTCAAATGGGATACCGTTTTTCACATACATGGCTACTCCCCCACACCGCAAAGAGCTCCTAGAAAAGCTGCCAGCCAACCTGTATCCTGGAAAAGGAAGCCTCTGAATTATCTCCTTATTTAAGAAGTGTTCAGATATACCAATAATTTCAGAGTCAACATAACTTTCTCTGTCTACCTGAATTCTAGTATGTAGCCATTTTTGATACGCCTTCTTTTTCCTTTTACAAGCTGCCTTGACTGTGTCATTCCACCAGGCTGTTTGCTTCATCCTACTTTTACACACTGCTGTTCCAAGACATTCTTTAGCCACTTCTAGTACTGTGTCCCTGTACCAAGTCCATTCCTTTTCCAATGACTGCAATTGACTACATTCAACTAGAAGGTACCTTTCTGAGATCGCTGTCATGTACTTGTGCCTGATTTCCTTATCCTGAAGTTTCTCCACTCTTATCCTGCTACATATGGACCTGACCTCCTGCACTTTCGGCCTCACAATCCCAATTTCACTGCAGATTAAATAATGATCAGTGTCATCAAAGAATCCCCTGAATACACGTGTGTCCCTCGCAGCCTTCCTGAATTCCTGATCTGTTATTATATAGTCAATGACAGATCTGGTTCCCCTGCCTTCCCAAGTATACCGGTGAATGTTCTTATGTTTAAAAAAGGAGTTTGTGATTACTAAGCCCATACTGGCACAGAAATCCAAGAGTTGTTTCCCGTTCCTGTTGGCCTCCATATCCTCTCCAAATTTACCCATAACCTTTTCATACCCTTCTGTTCGATTTCCAATCCTGGCTTTAAAATCACCCATGAGCAGAACACTGTCCTTGTCCTTTACTCTAACAACTACATCACTGAGTGCGTCATAAAAACTATCCATCATATCTTGATCTGTCCCTTCACAATGCGAATATACTGACACAATCCTAATTTTCTTGATAGACACTGTCAAATCTATCCACATCAGTCGTTCGTTTACATACCTTATTGCAACTACACTGGGTTCCATTTCTTACCTGATGTAAAGCCCTACACCCCTGTGTGCTATTCCTGCTTTGACTCCTGACAGGTAGACCTTGTATTCTCCAACTTCCTCTTCTTTCTCACCCCTTACCCGAATGTCACTAACAGCTAAAACATCCAGCCCCATCTTACTTGCAGCCTCTGCCAGCTCTACCTTCTTCCCAGAATAGCCCCCATTGATATTAATAGCTCCCCATCTCATTACCATTTGTTTGCCAAGTCGTATCTTAGGAGTCCCTGGTTTGTCAGTTAGAGGTGGGACTCCGTCACCTCCAAAGGTCCGAGGCATTTTGCTCTGATTGTTGTCAGTATCATATTTAAAGTACCAGGGAAGCAGATTGCTAGCCTAGGGTTTCACCCCTAACGGTCGAGGGACTAACCGGTGGATTTGGTAGTCTTTGCCGTATGAGCGCAAAGGTGAGCACGACTCAGAATATGTCCCAGATGCCCAGCCTTCTTCCAAAGTAACTGGTATCCTGACTGTCGGGACCACTTACTTGGCCACTCATACGTTGCCCGTGATTCATGAACTAGGACATGTCTACAGGAACCCACAACATGAACCTAGCTTAATAGAAAAAAAAGAAAGTGCAGGGCAAGGGAGAGATGAAAGTCAGTGTGTGTCATAAAGCGAGAAGGAAGCTACATCCACGGAAAGTTCATGAATATAAGAGCTTGGGGACGGCAGAGCTTTATCTATAGAAAGAATGCAGGGGGTGGGTGGCTGCGGGCGGGCTAATCGATGAACAGCGTCCTCCCAGTGTGCTGCCTGACGTGACCCATGCCTCAGCCTGGTGCGGCCTAATACCTGCAGTTACTCTACGTCGACGAGGACAACCCCATGTTCGCACACGACACAGGACTGCTCACCTCACTTCCAACAACATGAAGAATTCTTATCGTACGTATTTGCTCGCGCTTATGGATCTACGCTGCTGGCCATTAAAACTCAGACGCCATGAAGACGGCGTGCAATAAACATCACACGGGCAACAAGTGTACGACGTGACCGGATATGCAAATTGTTGGTATTTTAGCACAGTACCACAAAGAAGGCAGGGGTAACTCCGTCTATAATTTGTATATGAGGTGTAATATGAAGCTATGGCCAAACCTGCAGTAAGAATTCCTGAAACGTAGTGGAAGAAATATTTTACAAGGACATTAGTCCGGAGACGTTGTAGTTTCATATTAGAGCTTAGTTGCTACGACTTTTCAGCATATTAACCACGGGAAACACACTCGAAAAGAACGTATCAGCACAGCACGAAACATTTTCTTAAATGAAATGTTCAAAATGCCCTCCGTTAGAAAGGATTCAGGCATCGACCTGCAGTCGGGTTGAATCTCTAATGCGTTGATGTGTATCAGGAGGCCGGCCGGAGTGGCCGAGCGGTTCTAGGCTCTACAGTCTGGATCTGCGCGACCGCTACGGTCGCAGGTTTGAATCCTGCCTCGAGAATGGATGTGTGTGATGTCCTTAGCTTAGTTAGGTTTAAGTAGTTCTAAGTTATAGGGGACTGATGACCTCAGAAGTTAAGTTCCATAGTGCTCAGAGCCATTTGAATCATTTTCTCAGGAGATATGCAAATTGTGTCACAGCATTCCACAATGCGGGCTTCCCTACACAAGAGCTTTCAAATGCCCCACTAATAAAAATCTAGTGGGTTTAGGTCCGCAGAGTTTGGAAACAATCCAGATTTAGGATTTCCGCATTTTCCTCAAATAGCGCCAGGTAAAAGCTGGGATGCTTGCTTTGAAAAGAGCAGGGCCGATTTCATTCCCCATCCTTTCCTAAACCGAACTTGTTCTCCACCTCTAACGCTCCCGCTGTCCATGGGACTTTAAACTCTACTCCTTCCCTTGGTTCCTTCCTTCATTTCTCTGGGCGTCGAACGTTGAGTGCGGAACATTTCACGTAAAAAAAGTTTCATATAATGCTCGTGCGTCCTGTTTCTGTGTATTTGCATGATTAAAAATGGTTCAAATGGCTCTGAGCACTATGCGACTTAACTTCTGAGGTCATCAGTCGCCTAGAACTTAGAACTACTTAAACCTAACTAACCTAAGGACATCACACGCATCCATGCTCGAGGCAGGATTCGAACCTGCGACCGTAACGGTCGCTCGGTTCCAGACTGTAGCGCCTAGAACCGCACGGCCACTCCGGCCGGCTTTGCATGATTAATGTGATTATGAATAGAAGTACAAAATGTACTCTGACATGGAAATGGTGCATTTCCGGATCTATGTCCATACAACACATTTTATTGCTCTACCTGTGAGGAATGTTGTCCTGAAAGTTTGGCCATACCTTTTTGTTAATCCCTGAGAGAGGAAAGGTTAAGCAACGGGTTACTCATTCAGAAATCACATTTCAATATTGTTTTTCTGTGCGAAGATCCTGTCATGCCTTGTGTAAGAAGAAGAAACGTCAACCAGCACGTCTCGGAATTTCATAGCAGCAGGATCGTAGCCTACCGTTCTTCGGTATTGCTGCTCGCATTCGTCAGGATCCCGCGACTGTCATGCAAATATTGAATCGATCGGTTCAGGAGGGTCGTACTCAATACTGTGCAGTGTTTCAACGGCCTCGCGCGAATAGCTCCCAAGATGACAGACATATTGTTCGCTCGCACCTCCGGTATTGTATAGCCACGTCATGTACTCTGAGTTACGAAACGAGCTTGTTTACAGTAAGAGAAGTACCCAAACAGTCAGCGTGACAACGTCTGGAGCACCTCTGTCTGAACTATGACTATTACTGATGTGACCTTTGACGGGGCAGCAGAGAGAGGGGCGCGGACACTGGAGCATCCAACCAAAACACTGGACTCGCGAGTGACACTACGTTGTCTTTTCAGAAGAGTTCCGGCTGTGCGATCTTCACGATGGACGTATCCCTGGTTGGAGCCTCCGAGGAGAACGATCGTTGCCAGATTGCATTCGTCGTCATCACATGAGTCCATCCCCTGACATGACATGATAGTATTTGGTGCTGTGAGTGCACAACGCGACCACCTCTGAATAGAATAGCTGGTAATTTAGACAACAGCCATTGCATTGCTGACGTGCTGAGGTCTATGGCTGTGCTCTGTCTTCGATCGCCAGGTGATATTATCTGTCAGTAAAGTAACACAACACGACATGTTGCCCTACCATCGTGACCTTCTTGTTGCCCTGTCAGTACGTTCTCCATATGTCTTATTCATGGAAAACATCTAGTTTTGGGTTACCGAGAAAGTGGTTTCAGCCACTACGATTGATGAACTCTGGTACAGAGTTGAAGAATCGTACTCCCCGGTAAGCTGTATAAATGCATGAACAGAGTCATCCGTGAGCGCACTGTGATGAACACAAGACGCCGTGTACTCGTGTAAGACAACCTGATCGGCACCTAACAAAGTAGCAGCCTTATTGTGGGTCTCCATTTGGCCATCTGGTCGAGTCGTGCAATACCCAGATTTTTGGGCCATTCGAATGTGAGAGTGGCCAGATGTTGGGCTAAATGGGAACGTGAGGCCCAGCATACTCGTCGTCAAAGGTTGAGGTTGACCACCTCTGTCCGGCACAAGGGAGGATCACCGTATTTTCCACCAAGCACATCATAACTCCTTCACATCAGCGCCTGCCATCTGAGAATAAGTAATAGACTACCTGCAACAATCTGCAGCCTGAATAGGGAATTAACAACCCATGCGTAGGGTACCGTTAACACAACAATGCAAACGGCTACGTCTGGAGTGGTGCCACGACTGGGAAGCATGGACTGATAACGAATGGCGCCGGATTGTGTTCAGCGATGAACTGCGCTTCTGTACTATCCCGGATGACCATCACCGACAAATATGGCGGCGACCTCGGAGGATATCCCTTTCTTATAATGTTTTAGACAGACACGGCGGCGTTACTCCTGATGTCGTGGTGCAGGTAGCCGCCGTTTATGATTTTAGGAACGAATATTAATGGTTGAGGGAACTGTGATGGCACAACGGTATGTGTTTCTTCTCATCGGGCAGTATCGTGGGGCCAGTTTTCAACAGGACAATGTTCGTCCACACTTGGCACGTGCCTCAATGAACGTAAACTGCGCCTCAGGGCCAGTAACCAGGATATAAAGAACCAGTTAAAACAGCTGTGTAACAGGTTGACTCAATGAGGAACAACGGTCCTTTGACACCCTTCCCGCCGACCACTGTGGCCGAGCGGTTTTAGGCGCTTCAGTCCAGAACCGCGCTGCTGCTACGGTCGCTGGTTCCAATCCTGCCTCGGGCATGGATGTGTGTGATGTCGTTAGGTTATTTAGGTTTAAGTAGTTCTGAGTCTAGGGGACTGACGACCTCGGATGTTAAGTCCCATAGTGCTTAGAGCCATTTGAACCATTTGCACACCCTCCCCAACCAGATCAGTACACGCATCGAGGACAGGGGGGTGCAGTGTCATACTGATAAGTGGGTTCATACTGCTATGTTATTCGTAAATTTGAGTCAGTTTTGTAATCAATTAAATAGCATCACATATCCTCTCAACCCATCAAGTTTCATTTCGTTTCCTCCTCCCCTTCTGGGTGCTTTACTTCTTGTGCCAGGCAATGTACTTGTTCCACTGTACCGGTATGCCAAGGGAAACCGCTACTGAATCTTTTAAAAGTGTACTGCTTATTTTATTCTAAACACCTCTGCGAATATTTCGAATTTTATCTGGTTTATTTTTGGATATTGTTAATTTTATCCCGTTTATTGCTACGCTTATTCCTTTGTACGCGAATTAAATGTAGAATATGAGCGTGGACAGTGTCGATAAACAATGTACTTTTTTCTCTTTTTGGTAAGTGATTACGCTGCCTTTGAAAGGCGAATCGTGTATGTTTTTGTGGCCGCTCTGGCAAAAGCAATTTGCTCATTTGTTTCAGCGGGCGGTTAATTTACGGCGGCAATTTCCCGGTAAATGTATGTTGCGCGGGGAGGGGGGGGATGGAGGGATGCTGGCGGCTGGTTTTGAGTGGCCATGGCGGGGGGGGGGGGGGGGGGGAGGGAGGAGATGTTCCCGAGTGCGAAGAGGAAAACGGCGTGCGGCCTGCGTCGTGCGTCGAACGAAGGCCGTGCCGATCAATAGGAAGTTATCTGCCGCTGTAAGTGGCCACGGGCGCCACCGTGGTCGGCAGTTTTATCGCACGTGGCGTTTCATAGCCTGCCAACAGGCCACGGCCCTCCCGGCTTCGCCATTCAGTCTGTTCATCCTTCCTGGCAGCGCAGCTGAAACCGGTAAGCACGTCCTTCTCCGCCCACTTCTTCCTCTACATTTTCGGGCAACATAAAATGCGTGTAAAAACCAGCGCAAAACTGCTCCAATCGAAGGAGAAAAAAATGAGAATATTTTCCTGTTTATTGAAAAGACTATGACTTAAGTGGGGTACCAGCCGCTTCATTCCACCTTCCTCAGCACCTTTAAAAATTTTCCCAAAAATTTTGGCATGCGAACATATTCGCGCTTTTTTTAATATGTAGCTCACGACAAACTCCCACAAGCTCCTCTCACTGTAACTGACTCACACCCCCTAGCCCATCGCTGTGTCACTCATACCCAACCACTCCCAGTTGCCCCTTCTCACACACTCATTCAGTCCAACTCATTGTCATTATCTGTTTACACTGGATTCGCATTCGGGAGACGACGGTTCAATCCCGCGTCCGGCCACCCTGATTTAGGTTTTCCGTGATTTCACTAAATCGCTCCAGGTCAATGTCGGGATGGTTCCTTTGACAGGGCACGGCCGTCTTCCTTCCCCATCCTACCCTAATCCGATGAGACCGATGACCTCGCAGTTTGGTCTCTTCCCCCAAACAACCCAACCCAACCCCAACCCATTATCTGTTTGTGTCTCTCTGTCATTGTCTCTTGTGCCAAGCCACAGACCCCTTCGTTCTGTCCTACTACTTACGCACTATCACTGTCACCCTCTTGCTCTCTCTAGCTGCTAATATCTCATTCTTTTCTTCCTACTGCTGCTCTCTCTGCTCACTGTCATTATCCGTCGCTTCCCCATCGTCATTGGCATATACTCTGTCTCTCATTGTCACTAGCTCTCACCCACTTCTACTTTCTCTTCCTCTTTATTCCCCCCCATCCACAGCTCTGTCTCCATCACTCGTTTCCTAGCACTGTCCCAACACTACCAACTATGTTCCACTGACACTGTGTCCCTCTCTTTCTCTTACACTGTCATTGTTTCCTTCGCTCTTTGTATTACACAACCACTGTCTACTACCGTCCTGTATTTATTACTTTTCCGTCTCTTTGTCACCGCCACTGTCTTTTTTTCTCTCAGAAGAAAAGAGCACAAGTATGTTGGCATACCAAAGTTTATGGGAAATTTTTTGAAGGTGCTGAGGAAGGTAGAGGAGGCAGCTGGTTCTCCACTTTTCAGTCACAGCCTTTTAAATAAACAGGAACCTATTCACATTTTTTGTGCTCCAATAGAAGCATTTTTTCTGCTCGTTCCGTTTTTTGGCTACTCCAGCAGGCCAAGTAACTCATATGAAAAAAAAAGTGTTGGTCAGTAAAATTTAGATAGTTTACTTATGTGACATTGAAATAACGCAAAACTGATTTTACCCCTTAGATCTGATTCACGTGCAAAAAAAAAAAAAAAATGATGTCCTTCAGTATTAAAACATGGGGTTCCTGGATTCCTAGCCGGCCAGAATGGCCGAGCAGTTCTAGGCACTTCAGTCTGGAACCGCGCGACCGCTACGGTCGCAGGTTCGAATCCTGCCTCGGGCATGGATGTGTGTGATGTCCTTAGGTTAGTTAGGTTTAAGTAGTTCTAAGTTCTAGAGGACTGATGACCTCAGATGTTAAGTCCCATAGTGCTCAGAGCTAGATGATAACAGAGACGCTTTACAGCATACTTTCCGTGCTACGTCACTTTGTAATCTATGTTTTCGCCTCAAGCCGGATTTTACGTGTACAAGTAGAGTAACATTAATCCTCTGTATCTCGGAAACGCACAAAGAAATGAAAAAAAAATTTCAAGGTTTTTAGAGATCGGGATCTTAGGAATACATCGTAAAAATTAACAATTATTTGCTGTGCATATCCGTCTCGGAATCCGCGGCTGGATTTTGGTTAAAAAAAAGAGTTTTTGGAGTGTTTCTCGATAATGGGTAAAGATTTTTGAAAACGGGGTGATGATTGTTTTAGACAGACAATACACCGCTAAAATTTGAGCAATATTCTGCGGTTATTTATTATTTAGATTTCACTTCATACCGGATTTTACGTGTAGAGGTAGGGTAACTTCCAACCTCTGCGTCTTGGAAATGGATAAATATATAAAGAAAATTTTAAACGATTTTCAGGATCGTGATCTTAGGGATATAAGGTAAAAAATTCTGCCATTTCCCGGCATAGCTGTCTTGGAATCCTTGGTTGGGTTTTGGTGACGGCGTAAATGTAGTAAAACATCCCTTCTGTGGGGCTTTTCAAGGAACCGCCCACGAATTAACGGTGCCTCCGTAAGTCCCATCAAGGCCATCGTAGATAACTTCAAATGTATAAAGAACCAACCGATTTACTCAATTTGCCTACGCAAGAAGAAGTGTGTAATATTCATACTTCGACTCTATACTGTCGGATAGTGACACTAAGACGGTCATTCTGTTGGGTGTACAAATGGTTCCTAATCCATGAGGTATCCAAAGCACTTGATCCTGCCTCTTTACTACCAACAGATCCTGATGTACTGGCACCGGGAACTCTAGTTTTTATGCACGGCGTTTTGGAAGTGGTGAGATAACTAGAGACGAAAAACATATTTCAGAGATGGGTACAGTATTTTGAATACATGCTCCGAGCCAATTCATACCAGCGATTAAGAGATTCACAGGAAAAGGAGGATAATGTAGAGAACAGGAAGAGGAAAGGGGAAAAGGCAGAAACGCCAACAATAGATGAGGTGGAGGCGGGGATATACAGACTGAATAAGAGCCATGACCTGAAGAAGACAGGTCAGTGTCAGAACTTATAAAATTTGGCGCTCAATCCGTAATACATGAAATGCATGCACTAAAAAACAACTGATTGGAAAATGAAAGTGTGCCAGAAGACTGGAAAACCAGAATAATATATTGCCTTATCTGTACTACTAAGCAACTAACCTAGAATCCACCACCATTGCAGATTGCCTGTCTAATGGCTTCCAGGAGCAACAAAAATTTGGTTTTCAGTATTTCGTATATTTATTGACCGGATTTAAAAATTTAAAATGCAGTCATAACCTACTCATTAACAGGTACAATCTTATTTCAAAAGCTTAACGCAGTAAGGTGATTATTTCTGTTAAAAACTGTTTATTTGTATTAGGGCAGCGTAACTGACGGCCCGCAAATACCGGACTGTATTCATCTAGAATTTGAGAATGTGAGCACTTCGCAAATTCCAAAGAACTTTACACATCATTTCAAACATTTAGGAAACTTTTTCTCGATGAAAGTCCTCACAAAATGTTGAAAGGAAAAAGGTTTATCACTGTTCATGCAAAAAAAAGAAAAAAAAATTCAGGTTCAGACATGATGTTTCAGTTTATTATTACTTCACTTTTGACACTATTCGCACCACAGTTTGCAGACGATACATCCACTGAAGGTTCTTGGAAGATTATATTACTTTATTTTATTTTATTTTTCGTATGACGAAAGGAGAAGTACTAGAAAGTTATATATAACAAATATACAGGGTGGTCCGTTGATCGTGACCAGGCCAACTATATCACGAAATAAGCGTCAAACGAGAAAACTACAAAGAACGAAACTTGTCTGCCTTGAAGGGGGAAACCAGATGGCGCTATAGTTGGCCCGCTAGATGGCGCTGCCATAGGTCAAACGGATATCAACTGCGTTTTCTTTAAATAGGAACCCCCTTTTTTTATTACATATTCGTGTAGTACGTAAGGAAATAGTAATGTTTCAGTTGGACCACATTTTTCGCTTTGTGATAGATGGCGCTGTAATAGTCACAAACATATGGCTCACAATTTTAGACGAACAGTTAGTAACAGGTAGGTTTTTTAAATTAAAATACAGAACGTAGGTACGTTTGAACATTTTATTTCGGTTGTTCCAATGTGATACATGCACCTTTGTGAACTTATCATTTCTGAGAATGCATGCTGTTGCAGCGTGATTACCTTTGAATACCACATTAATGCAATAAATGCTCAACATGATGTCCGCCAACCTCA
This sequence comes from Schistocerca piceifrons, assembly GCF_021461385.2. Classification (NCBI taxonomy): domain Eukaryota; kingdom Metazoa; phylum Arthropoda; class Insecta; order Orthoptera; family Acrididae; genus Schistocerca; species Schistocerca piceifrons. The sequence continues at coordinate 664,378,830 of NC_060149.1, forward strand.
ATGCATTTGGCAATACGTGTAACGACATTCCTCTCAACAGCGAGTAGTTCGGCTTCCGTAATGTTCGCATATGCATTGACAATGCGCTGACACATGTTGTCAGACGTTGTCGGTGGATCACGATAGGAAATATCCTTCAACATTCCCCACAGAAAGAAATCCGGGGACGTCAGACCCGGTGAACGTGCGGGTCATGGTATCGTGCTTCGACGACCAATCCATGAAATACGCTATTCAATACGGCTTCAGCCGAACGCGAGCTATGTGCCGGACATCCATCTTGTTGGAAGTACATCGGCATTCTGTCATGCAGTGAAACATCTTGTAGTAACATCGGTAGAACATTACGTAGGAATTCAGCATACATTGCACCATTTAGATTGCCATCGATAAAATGGGGCCAATTATCCTTCCTCCCGTAATGCTGCACCATACATTAACCCACCAAGGTCGCTGATGTTCCACTTGTAGCAGCCATCACGCATTTTCCGTTGCCCAATAGTGCATATCAGGCCGGTTTACGTTACCGCTGTTGGTGAATGACGCTTCGTCGCTAAATAGAACGCGTGCAAAAAAATCTGTCATCGTCCCGTAATATCTCTTGTGCCCAGTGGCAGAACTGTACACGACGTTCAAAGTCGTCGCCATGTAATTCCTGGTGCTTAGAAATATGGTACAAGTGCAATCGATGTTGATGTAGCATTCTCATCACCGACATTTTTGAGATTCCAGATTCTCGCGCAATTTGTCTGCTACTGATGTGCGGATTAGCCGCGACAGCAGCTAAAACACCTACTTGGGCATCATCATTTATTGCAGGTCGTGGTTGACTTTTCTCATGTGGCTAAACACTTCCTGTTTCCTTAAATAACGTAACTATCCGGCGAACGGTCCGGACACTTGGATGATGTCCTCCATGATACCGAGCAGCATACATAGCACACGCCCGTTGGGCATTTTGATCACAATAGCCATGCATCAACACAATATCGACCTTTCCCGTAATTGGTAAACGGTTCATTTTAACACGAGTAATGTATCACGAAGCAAATACCGTACGCACTGGCGGAATGTTACGTGATACCACGTACTTACACATTTGTGACTATTACAGCGCCATCTATCACAAAGCAACATTAATATTTCTTTACGTACTACACGAATATGTAATAAAAAATGGGGGTTCCTATTTAAAAAAAACGCAGTTGATATCCGTTAGACCTATGGCAGCGCCATCTAGCGGGCCAACCATAGCGCCATCTGGTTTCCCCCTTCAAGGTAGACGAGTTTCGTTCTTTGTAGTTTTTTCGTTTGATGTTTATTTCGTGAGATATTTGGCCCGGTCACTATCAATGGACCACCCTCTATACACTGATCAACCAGAACATTATGACTACCAGCCTACTATCGATGTAAACCCGTCCAATCAATAGTAGCGTCACCTGGCGAGAAATGACTGCTAGTCAGACACACGAACTGTGCGCGTAGTATCAGTGAGAGTGCTGTCCGTGTGTAGAATCGGGGAGCTGCGCGATCTATCTCAGTCTGAGCAAGGGCAGATTGTGGTGATCCGGAGACTCGGCACAAGCATTTCGGAAACAGCAAGACTTGTCGGGGGATCGAGGAGTGCTGTGGTGAGTGCCTTCAGCACGTGGCGAAACAAAAAAAAGGTGAAACCATGTTCAGACGTCGTGGGGTTTGGCCGCCACCCGTCATTACAACAGTCGGACATCGTAGGCTGGAAACACTGAGAAAACAGGACAGGCGGCGAACTGTGGCAGAACTAACATCAGACTTTATTCTGGGTAGAGTACAAGTGTATCTGTACACACAGTGCACCGAACACTCATAAAGATGGACCTCCGCAGCCAACGATCCATGTACGTGCCAATGTTAACACCACGACATCGTCAACTACGACTGAAATAGGCACGTGACCATCGGCACTGGACGAATACGTCGTCTTCCAGGGGAACAGGCTCTCTGATACGTGTACTGCTGGACGGAGACAAGCTGGCGGTGGCTCCTTTGTGCTCTGGGGAACATTCACCTGGGCATCCACGAGTCCAGTGGAGCTCGTGCAAGCACCATGACGGCCAAGGAGTATCGATACTGGTTGGAGACCACATACACCCCTTCATGACGACCATGTTTCCCGACGGTAGTGGCATTTTTCAACAAGATAGTGCGTCTTGTCACAAGACTAAAGTGTGATGGAGTGGTTCGAGGAACACAGTGGCTAGTTCCAATTGATGTGCTGGTCCCCCAACTCACCAGATCTGAACCCGATCGAACGCACCTGGGAAGTGATTCAACGTCGCATCACAGCTCATCGCCCCCTTCCCGGAATTCACGGAAATTGGGGACTTGTGCAGATGTGGCGTCAGCTCCATCCAGCGAGCTACCAAGGCCTCATTGGTTCCATTCCACGGCATGTAGCCGCTTTTATCCGTGCCAAAGTTGGACCGATTGGCTGTTAGGTTGGTGGTCATGATGTTCTGGCTGATGGCGGTTCATTTCTACTCTGATACACGCAAACTCAAGTTCGTAATGGGTTCATAGCTCTACGTCCAGACTTGAAATACAATTATAAGCTTCTAGAGACATTGTCCCTCTGAACCCTCTGAGAAAACATTGAAATCTTATGTTATGTACTGTTTGCTGCTCTTCTCCGCAGTCACATTCAGGGAGTATTTTCATCCTAAATGGTGCACCAGTGCTCCACATCTGCCGCGCTCACTTCTGATCCTGTTCAGTATGCACTTTTTTTCGTCGGGCTGATGAAAACCTGGATCGCTCCCAGGGAGTTTTGAGTGGATGATGATGCTTCAGGGAAGATTGTTCCAACCATTGATAGTTCCAGGCTTCTAGAATGTTCTAGTTACTGCTCTTCAGGATGACTGATATCTACCTCGATGGTTTTCTAGGCCTCGATCGCTGGGATTCTAATGATGAAATTATTGAATAAACTGGTAATTCTAGGTTGCTTTTTATTCTAGTCCATGCGTTCTAAGCATTTTAATATCTAATAATGGTAGTAACCGAAACATCGTAATAAAAAGAAAAAAATTAATAAGCGTTCTTGACGGTTTTATTCACGAAATATTCTCAATGATCGCGGACTCATACAGGAAATTTATTTCCGGTATTAGTGATCATTCAACTGATGTTCAAGCTTCTTTGAATTTAATGAAAACTGTGCTCATCGTCAAATCATAATATGAAAATTGTGCTGAAGTTGAACCTGTGGAAAATGGTAAGGATAAATCAGTTTTAACTGACTCGCAGCTACAATTGAGCCCAGAATCTGATCGGTATTTGTAGGCATATGTCGAAAGTCGTCGTCGATGGAACAACTGCTAACGTATGTAAATTTTCAGTTTGTAGTATTGTATTGTCATCATTGTGTCCGCCTGCTTAGCTGAGTGGTAACGTGTATATCTACCATACAGCGGGCCCGGGTTCGATTCCCGGCCGGGTTGGAGATTTTCTCTGCTCGTGGACTGGGTGTTGTGTTGTCTCCATCATCCTTCCTCATCATTATCACCGACGCGCAAGTTGCCCAATGTGGCGTCACCTGCAATAAGACGTGTACCTCGGCGGCCGGACTTCCCCGGATGGGGCCTCCCGGCCAACAATCCCACACGATTATTTCATTACCAGAGTGTTGATTAATTGCACTGTGACTGGCAGTGAGTGACCATGAGTGAAGACCTATAATGCGATTTCACGAAACACAGATCCATGTTTCATTTCGACGACGGAAAACTATCGGTAGAACACGCACAGTTGCCAGTATTGTACAGCACTGTCTGCCCGCACTGTTCCTTATTGTGCAGCTGCCGTCGTGGCCAAACAGTATACGTCATTTAACTTTTCCTGATGCATATGGAACAAAGGAGTAAGCACCACTGCCGCCGCAGAGAGTGAAATGTTGCGGGAGAAGAACTCCCGCAGTGCTAACAACATTCTCAGCTCGTGCTAATTTTTTACTACTGTGACGGAAGTGATGCAGGGAAATAACAAAATTTCAAGAATGCGCATAATAGTGGCATTCGCATTCACAATTACACTTACTTGCAGCAATGAATAAGAAATTAAATTTAGGCGACAGCTCAATGTCGAAAATTAAGCATTCACTGTGTAGTGGCTACAGTAGCACCACAGGTGGTGCTGATTGGGAGCAGTGGCTTGCATTACGAAAAATCTCGATTGTATCACCGAGTAACGAGCAATACTAAGAGGTACATGCCCAAAGACAAGTTGAACATGTTATAAGTTGTTGAACAATTGTTATTTATCAATTTGTTCGCCTCGACAAGGTGCTGGCCTTCAGACACAAAGGTACCGGATTCAATTCACCAAGAACTTCCAACTTCGAAAATTTGTAAACGAATTCAGCAAAATGAAATCATTGTTTATTAATTTGTATGTAAGGTCTGTAAATGTTTTACTGAGCTAAAAAATGGTTCAAATGGCTCTGAGCACTATGGCACTTAACAGCTGTGGTCATCAGTCCCCTAGAACTTAGAACTACTTAAACCTAACTAACCTAAGGACATCACACACATCCATGCCCGAGGCAGGATTCGAACCAGAGACCGTAGCAGTCGCGCGGTTCCGGACTGCGCGCCTAGAACCGCGAGACCACCGCGGCCGGCTTTTACTGAGCTAGGCTGCTCTAGATCCACTTGGCAGATATCTGTAAATGTCCGCAGACAATGTGCTACTTCTCGCTGTTACCAGTCTTTGCAATCTAACAGTAATTGTTCAATATGCTAAATTTATTTTCATGTTCATTACTACACATAAAGCATCTCCCACCAACACCATCCCTCTCTCCGTGGGAATTTGTGTGTTCCTTTCCCTATCATCGCAGACCCCAAAGAGCTGAGCTCACAACAACTTTAAGAGACTATACAGCTTGCAAAAATATCCCACTTGTACTAAACCAATATCTCAGTTTAGCCAGTGAGTCCGTAGAGGATTGTGTAAGAGACTTACAGTGTGATTGGCCGTGCTTTTCCATCTGAATTTTGCGGAGATTAAGACAATCCGTCCTTGGACTATCTTAGTGACACTTCTCGTAGGATTCTTGTTTGTCGAGAAGTTTCTGTGACTCGCAAAAGCAGCATCAGCGCCCTCAGGTTCTGTGTAAAGTGCAGTTCTACTTCCTGTGATTCTAAGTTATGAAGCGGGAAACTATATTATACGCATAACGTTCAAAACGGATGCCATTATGATGTATTTATCTACTAAATACCATAAACTGATAATATTGACACAGTTAATAATGATTAATTGGAAACTAACAATGAGCATGTTCTTACGACAGAACTAGATCGGAAGGCATCCAATCGGCGACAGCCGACTGTGCGTTGAATCCTGTACCTCGTTCTAACTAACAATCGTGATATTTCGTAGCCGTTTGGACAATTTCGTTAGCTTAAACATTATTCATTTATCTATTAACACGATCGATTTCTAGCGTTGTAATGTTGTCGTAAGAAAGTGCATATGACCTGTAGTCTTCTCTTAATATCTGTATTGGAAAAAGTGACTTATTAGCAAATAGTTATTAAGTGAGATTACTTGCTTCGCGCCAGAATAACTGTGCCTTCACTACGTACGTTGCTGCTGACGCAAAGGGCGTCCTCATGTCTAGACACAGCGCGTCACACTACCTTCCACTGGCAGCGCGCCGGCCGGAGTGGCCGAGCGGTTCTAGGCACTACAGTCTCGAACCGCGCGACTGCTACGGTAGCAGGTTCGAATGCTGCCTCGGGCCTGGATGTGTGTGATGTCCTTAGGTTAGTTAGGTTTAAGTCTTGAACTATATCTCGTATAACGCTATAATTTTGCAGGTACATTCAGCAGCATATGAGGATACTGTTTCGGAAATGTGGTGCAAATGGTGTTGGTAGTAAAGACGTAAGAAATTTAAACGTTATGAATGATGCGGCAGTTCTTCATGCCTCTCAATGTATATGACGTCATATCTGCTGAACCGTGTGTCGTACAACGATGTAATTTTGAAGGTATGTACATTCTTTGCTGTATGTGAATATTGTCTGCGAAATGTGTCGCGAACACATATAGTAGTAAAGACGTAATAAATTAAAATGTCACACATGATGCGCCAGGTTTGCTCCATGAAACACGAAAATGTAGTAAGCGATAAGCATTTTTCCTTTCATTATTTTGTGGGCTTTGTCAGCGAAAAAAAATTTCGTAGAAGTTTGAAATTCTGTAGAAAGCTTGCTTCTAGACACTAAGTGCTTTCATTCTCTCATACTGGATGAATTACGTCTGGGTATTGGTGCGTCATGGGCTACACATCACTACACTGCCCGTTTGATAGGTAGGTAGTTCTTAGCTCCACAACGATTCTTCCCAAACAGTAATCTCCTGACCAGGTTCAGGATGCTGTCGAGATGAAGTCCAAGTGGTTGTTTCTGTTCCACGAAAACACCCGAGCTCTTTCTGCACAACACACAGTCTTACATGCTACTCCTTTGGGCTTGCAAATTTTGCTTCTCCCCTCCCCCTCCATATTTTCCTGACGTGGCTCCTCGTGTCTTCTTTCTCTTTTCTCAGATGAGAAAACCACTGCGTGGCCAGAATGATGAAGAGGTAACTTTCGAGGTGGAACGTTTCCTGAACAGCCAAAATGCAACTTCTACAATCAGGGTCTCCACCAAGTCATCCATCTTTGGGAACAGTTTCTCGCGTTGAAGGGTGAATATGTGGAGAACGAAGTTTCGTGGTGAAGCTTGATTTTTTTGAAATGTTATTTAAAACTTTGAAACCGCCCTCGTACAGCCGACCGAACAAGAATCGAAATTCGATTCTATTTACCGGTACAGGTGTCTGACTGGAAAGCGTGTAAGAATCGCCTGAATAAGTGTTAGCTATAGCTACCAAATCTATCCTCTATCGTATTATCTATTTATATTCTTCTTAAAAAAGAACAAAATTTTATTTATATTTCAACCTTAAATTATTGTTATTTTCAAAAGTAACATTCTGTGTAAATCTTGTAGATAAAACAAAAGAAAAGAAACTGTAAAAAGATGAAAAACGAAAATTGTAAGATGTATGACTTGTTTTAAACATCAGGTAATAGCTCTATAAAAATGGTTCAAATGGCTCTGAGCACTATGGGACTTAACTTCTGAGGTCATCAGTCCCCTAGAACTTAGAACTACTTAAACCTAACTAACCTAAGGACATCACACACATCTAAGCCCGAGGCAGGATTCGAACCTGCGACCGTAGCGGTCGCGCGGTTCCAGACTGCAGCGCCCAGAACCGCTCGGCCACTCCGGCCGGCAACAGCTCTATAATTTGGCAATAAATGAATAGCTATAGTGTCCTTCAATTGTCCTTTGATTTCACGTCAGCATGAGATTAGTACAGAGGGTCTACAAATGTATGGAAACAACAAAAACACAACACATTACCATGCATAATACGGTGCAGGAAATCCGTTGGCATTCACAAGGGAACCTCCCCATCGCACCCCCCTCAGATTTAGTTATAAATTGGCACAGTGGATAGGCCTTGAAAAACTGAACACAGAGCAATCGAGAAAACAGGAAGAAGTTGTGTGGAACCATGAAAAAAATAAGCAAAATATACAAACTGAGTAGTCCATGTGCAAGATCAGTAACATTAAGGATAATATGAGCTCATGAGCGCCGTGGTCCCGTGGTTAGCGTGAGCAGCTGCGGACCGAGATGTCCTTGGTTCAAAGCTTCCCTCGAGTAAAAGGTTTAATTTTTCATTTTCAGACAATTATCAAAGTTTAGGCACTCACTCGTAATCAACTTCTCTCACCAAAATTCCAGGACATATTCAGAATTGCTTGGACATATGCAGGATTTGACGGTCTACACACGGAAAAATTTGAAAACGTTAAAAACATATGTTTTGACAGAGCACAGGGAAAACTGTGCGACTGTGAAACTGTTGCATTCATTTGTTGTAGTTTATGTGACAAACTCTTACGTTTTCATCACTTTTTTGGGAGTGATTATCACATCCACAAGAAAACCTAAATTGGGCAAGGTAGAAGGATCTTTTTACCCGTTCGCCAAGTGTACAAGTTAGGCGGGTCGTCAATATATTCCTGTCATGTTACGCACATGCCGTCACCGGTGTCGTATAGAATATATCAGAGGTTTTTACATGTGGAGGAATCGGTTGACCTACGACCTTGCGATCAAATGTTTTCGGTTCCCATTGGAGAGGCACGTCCTTTCGTCTACTAATCGCACGGTTTTGCGGTGCGGTCGCAAAACAGACACTAAACTTAGTACAGTGAACAGAGACGTCAATGAACGAACGCCCAGATCATAACTTTGCGAAAATAAAGAAAGTAAACTTCTCACTCGAGAGAAGACTTGAACCAAGAACCTCTCGTTCCGCAGCTGCTCACGCTAACCACGGGACCACGGCGCTCCTAAGCTCAGAGTATCCTTAATGTTGCCTATGTTGTTCATGGACTACTCAGTTTGTACATTTTGCTTATTTTTTTCATAGTTCCACACAACTTCTTCCTTTTTTCTCGATTGATCTGTGTTCAGTTTTTCAAGGTCTATCCACTGTGCCAACTTACAACTAAATCTGAGGGGGGTGCGATGGGGAGGTTCCCTTGTCAGAAGAGTTTACAGTCGTCTCGGAATGGAGAAACACAGATCGTGTATGGTTTTCAGAGGAACCTTACACCATTCTTCCTGCAAAATAGTGGCAAGTTCGGTTAACGATGAAAGGGATGGACAGCGATCGCGCATTCTGCTCTCCAAAGTAGACAACAAAGGCTCCATAATATTGATATATGGTGACTGTGGTGGGCTGGAGAGATGAAATAATTCATCCCCGTTGTCACAAAACAAGTCAAAAATGGTTCAAATGGCTCTGAGCACTATGGGACTTAACTGCTGAGGTCATCAGTCCCCTAGAACTTAGAACTACTGAAACCTAACTAACCTAAGAACGTCACACACATCCATGGCCGAGGCAGTATTCGAATCTGCGACCGTAGCAGTCGCGCGGTTCCAGACTGTAGCGCCTAGAACCGCTCGGCGACCACGGCCGGCACAAAACAAGTCCTGAATGATATGAGCTGTGTGAACAGTGGCCCCGTCGTCACAGAACACAGCATCATTAATGGGAAACAAATATTGTTCCGTGGCATAGATCTGATCAGCTAAAATAGTAACATAATTCTCGGAAGCGATACGACCTTCCAGAGTAACCATGGGGCCCATGGAATACCACGATATGACTGACCAAATCATCACCGAAACCGTGCCATATTCCACGCTTGTGGCGTAAACTCGGTTAGAAGTTGGAATCAATGGAAACAAGACTAATCAGACGAAATAACTTCCTTTCATCGCTCCATAATTTAGTTTTTATGGCGTCGGCACCATGTTTTCCTTTTACTGGCATTTGTATCACTGATAAGTGGTTTTGAAATTCCAGGTTCGCGTGAGCGACGTTCACCTCTGCAAGTGGCTTTTGTAGTTTCTTCAAATCAAATGGCTCTGAGCACTATGGGACTCAACTGCTGAGGTCATCAGTCCCCTAGAACTTAGAACTAGTTAAACCTAACTAACCTAAGGACATCACAAACGTCCATGCCCGAGGCAGGATTCGAACCTGCGACCGTAGCGGTCTTGCGGTTCCAGACTGCAGCGCCTTTAACCGCACGGCCACTTCGGCCGGCGTAGTTTCTTCCCCTTTGTTTCTCGTCAGAATATTTTTCTATGACGCCCGTCACAATCACTCAACAAACACTTTCGTCCGCGTTGTGAGTTAGGGGATGATGTTTTTCCGCTTTCCCTGCATACGGTATACGTCTTCAGTATGGTGTCTCTTGAAACACCAAACACTTCGGCTGACTTGTTCACGGAAGCACCCATCATACAGGCACCGACAATTTGCCGTCGCTCCAGTTCACTTAACCCCGACATAACGTTCTCACAACTCCAAATGTTCAAATGTGTGTGAAATCTTGTGGGACTTAACTGCTAAGGTCATCAGTCCCGAAGCTTACACACTACTTAACCTAAATTATCCTACGAACAAACACACAAACCCGTGCCCGAGGGAGGACTCGAACCTCCGCCGGGACCAGCCGTACAGTCCACGGCTGGAGCGCCTAAGACCGCTCGGCTAATCCCGCGCGGCTCACAACTCCACAGGACACTGTTTTGACCACTACTGACACCTGCAAAGTGTGGAAGATATTGCTCGGTTGCCGTTATGGTCAGTTACAGTAGCACAACCAGCAGACCTGGCTAGCATCTGCTTTCATGTTCAAGCATGCGGCTCTCGATGTTTCCATTTTATATCCAATTCTTGCACAAATGTGAATGCTTTTGTCATTCGCTTTGTGCTAGTCTATTGTGCAGTTAGCTGTACACGATGCCTTTATTTATTTAAGGCGCTCACGTCTGTGGAGCACGGAGTAGGAAGCAACTTTCATCAGAGGGCACAGAAATGATGCTTATAGGAAAGACGAAGTAAAATAAAATGGAGCATGACCCGAAAACCAAATGGAAAAAAATGCCATGAACAGTTGGGAGACTCTGTGATTTGCCAAACACATTTTACAAGCTGCAGATCGCTGGACATTAATTGAAGACTCTCAAAAATATACATGTATTAACTCTTCATTACAACTAAGCACGAAATACTTCAGCGACAACAGAATTTAAAACATGGATAAGAAATCCACTGCAGTAATCGTGTCCAACCGAAGTATGTGTTTGAATTACACAGGAATTAACTATCCAACCAACATACATCTGAAGTGCTTATCTAGGAACAATTACACATTCAACGTACGTCACAGTATCCATACTCACAAAATTTTGAAGTTCAAATCGTATTTCTAAATCTAGACACCTCCAAACAACGGGCAGTTACTGCATACGATGCACAGCTTAATTCTATACTATGATTTAGTGATCTGAGAACACCTGTTCGCTCTCTTCGCTCTTCTCTGAACAAATGACTGTCTTGCCTGAGTACTAGACTTGGCCACTGTTTCTGTGTTTCGATATAGTGTATCGATACGTGGAACTGTTTCAGTGTTTCGAAATGGCTTTGTTTCACTGTTTCGAAACAGTGGTGTCTCGGGAGCAGATTCGATCTCTTGCCAGACACACAAACTGTATCGCTGTTTCAAAATAACGCTGCTCCAGACCACTTATGCTTGGAACGGACTAATTGTATCGAAACAGTGACTTTTCATTCCGCTCTGTCTCGGACGAGATTCGGGCACGGTACAGATATTGAAACACATTTTACATGCACTCCATGAAACACTTTCAAGTGTGTCGAAATCTTTTTGACACACAACAGCATGAAGCTTAAGGTTTCCGAAAATAAAGCTTCGTTTCTAATTGACTGCCATATTCCGAAATGACGTAATATCCGTTTTATGAACACCAACAAACAATAAAATAACGCACACTATTCGCATTCAAAATAATAAAAGTGCGAAAAACATTCAGTCTGATTACACATCTCTTATAACATACACGTGCTGCACTATAGCCGAGCTTGATAAATATATGAAGATGCCACTGATACAAAGATCACAAGATCCATTGCTATGGTGGAAATAAAATCATGTGCTGTTTCCTACGCTGTTTGAAATAATTAAATGACGTCTTTGTGTTATGACCACCTCTGTTCCAGGTGAGCGCATATTTTCAGTGCAGGGGCAAACAATAACAGAGAGACGATCCCGTCTTTCAAGCTAAAAAGTATCAAAAATGATATTTCTAAAATACAATTTGGAATAGGTAGAGTAGATCTATTCAGAAATGAAACAGTAAAGTTTCAGATGATTTTGTTCTTCTCTGGCAAATGTGCACTGAATTTGTATTTGACTGTATTTTGTTTAGTTCAAAAAATGGCTCTGAGCACTATGGGACTCAACTGCTGTGGTCATCAGTCCCCTAGAACTTAGAACTAAATAAACCTAACGAACCTGCGACCGTAGCTGTCGCTCGGTTCCAGACTGTAGCGCCTAGAACCGCACGGCCACTCCGACCGGCTACATGGAATTCTTCTATTCCTAACGTTTCGTCCAATGCTACGTTGGACATCCTCAGAGGTATGACTGGTCCTGCTGAGTCCTGCCGAGTCGGGCGTCAGAGAGCGGCCTAAATACCGAGGAAAGTTGGCGTGGTCTAGCTTGCACATAGTAGCAGAGAGAAAACGAATCAAAGATAAAATGTAACTATCGATAATAGTCCGTCATAGACAAAAATCACTTATCGATTCTGTAACGCCACTGTCCATATGTCGCTTAATTTCAAGGCCTCTTCTTTTCTATTAAAATTATCTTCATGTTTATAAATTTCGATAGCCTCCCTATACAGTCGTGGATAATAGTTCGTGGTAGCACTTAAAACTGTAGTTTCAGAAAACTTAACTACATGGTCACCTGACTGATGTGGATGTTCCGCAACGGCCGATTTATCTATTTTTCCCAGTCGGCAAAGACTTTTATGCTTCTTTACCTCTCTGACACCCGACTCGTCAGTGGGCAGGACTCAGCAGGACCACCCAAACCTCTGAGGATGTCCAACGTAATACTGGACGAAACGTTAGGAATAGAAGAATTCCATGGATCACGGCCATATAACCCGGAAGAATTATCAACAACAGTACCATCCGATCGTGAAAGCCTTCATTTTATGATTACAAACTGTTTCACTGTTTCGAAACATTATATTGTACTGTCTCATTTGTTTCGAAACAATTATGTGTTTCAGTTAGCCCATGTCTACTGAGTACACAGCAATGCGCGCGGTGCGGCGGCGGCGGTGAAGACGGCGGGGCGGGGCGCAGAGGCTGCCGCTGAGGGCCTTACCGACGTAGCAGCGGTAAGGGCGGTGGGGCAGCTGGCTGCACTGCGGCGTACGTAGGCGTCCCTGGCGCTGAGGCCAGGACCCTAACGGAAACGGTAGCTGGGGGGGGCTGACCAGCAGCGAGCGTGAGACGGCGCCTGTGGCCGGTGCGTCGGCAGTTAAGCCGACGCAGGTGACCGGCGGCGGCGGCGGTGAAGCCACTTCAAACGTGGATACAGCGCCCTTGCGCTTGGTGAGCTATGCGAGCGGCACGGAAGCATAACGCGTTTTTTCATTTCACCTTGCACAGTTCAGGGTTAGTGAGCGGCTACTGGGAAGCAGCACAGGAGCCGAACGTCAAATGGGGCCAGCGCGCGCATCACGCTGCCAGCCGCGACTCAGTGGCCTTGACGCGAATGAGTTGGTGCGGCGCGCTGTTAGCTGTGAGACTCCGCATGGGCTGAGGCAGGCAGCGACGCGGCGCCGTAGACTTAACTCCTGTCGCTGGCATGGAGGAAGTACACAAAAGTAAGGCAACAAACGGCCACACTGTGAAAAAAGAGAAAATATTTGCCAGTATCCCATACCTGGGACCCACATCACAAAAAGTCGCTAACCTTTTCAAAAAGCTAATGTAACAGTTGCATTCTGAACTAACAATAAGTTAGGAAACTTATCCGACCATAACGTGAAATCAAATACACAAAAATTCAATAGCAGCGGAGTATACAAAGTATCATCCCCCAGTTGTCCTGCCTACTATGTACGGGAAACAGGCAGAAACTTCAAAACCCGCTTTCTGGAATACATAAATGCTTCAAACCACAACCACTTCGAGATATCAGTTATTGCACGACATACGTTGGGAGCGAAACATATCATCAACAGTCTAGATAACAATTTGGTAGTACTACAAATGGTAATGAGCGTTTGACGTCATTGGCCGGGACGCCCCTTACGGGACAGGTCCGGCCGCCTTGGTGCAGGTCTTACTACATTCGACGCCACCGTGGGCGACCTGCGCGTCGGATGGGGATGAAATGATGATGAAGACAACACAACAGCAAGTCCCTGAGCGGAGAGAATCTTCTACCCAGCCGGGAATGGAACCAGGGTCCCTTAAGACGGCAGTCCGTCATGCTGACCATTCAGCTATCGGGGCGGACTGTACTATATAATGAAGCCAGTAGTAAGACCCTAAATCTGTTAGAACAACTTGAGGTATATATCCCTAAAATAAAAAAAAAAACAAATTTCGCAAGCCACAGTTATTTCAGTAATTTTAAAGATATGTTATAAAGTTATTCCCTGCATATGTCAACTGCTTACTAATTAGATCTCCGGCACTAAGAATAAATTCATCTTTGATCAAACCAAGTACGGCAACATCCGTGAAATGTTCACAAAAGTGTATACAAATGTGCCTCTTGAGTGAAGTGATATGCGTGAACAGGATAGAGGAAAGAATGTATGATGGTGTTAAAAAATTAAATACGCCTTTCTTGAATTATGTGGTAAGTCTTTACTGTTCAGTTTTTTCCACTATTTCGCACATATTTTCCGCATTTGACTTACGAAATCCATAACCTAACATCAAACCTTTTCATGACAGGAATATGCATTTCACCTCATTCAAAAACAAAAATAAATCACGTATTAAGACAAGTTACACCTGATGATGGACTCACAGGGTCAGAAATGCATCGTGCATTTAATAAAACGCCAACGGCCTTGCCGTGGTGGTAACACCGGTTCCCGTCAGATCACCGAAGTTAAGCGCTTTCGGGCTGGGCTGGCGCTTGGATGGGTGACCATTCTTTCTGCCGAGCGCTGTTGGCAAGCGGGGTGCACTCAGCACTTGTGAGGCAAACTGAGCAGCTACTTGACTGAGAAGTAGCGGCTCCGGTTTCGTAAACTGACATACGAACGGGAGAGCGGTGTGCTGACCACATGCCCCTCCATATCTGCATCCAGTGACGCCTGTGGGCTGAGGATGACACGGCGGCTGGTCGGTACCGTTGGGCCTTCTAAGGCCTGTTCGGACGGAGTTTAGTTTTTTTTAATTTAATAAACACGAAAATTTGTGATTAAAGGCGCTTTTTAATTCATACGACCAGTGTACAATCTTTTTCTATTTTAGTTCCTTATGTGCAATAAAAGAAGGGATGGATCACGATGATTCAGCTCTGGAATCATCGTAAATTTGGGAGAATGGTCTACTTCAGAATGAACCTAAATCATGTACTCACATGGGGATTGCAGAGAGATGGTAATCAGCAAGAGAGCTGACCCGAACGTCCAAAACTATAATGAATTCCAGGGAGCTGCGAAATATTCATTTGATACCATGATTATTGTGGTTCAATAGCCTCGTGGGCCAAAGACCCTTGCAGCTAAGTAGAGTACAGTCAAAGTTGGAATAGTCGGCGACAACATGGAGTCCGTCACCACGGCAATAGAAAAATCATTAAATTAGCTCAATATTTAATTTAGAGCAAATGGAATTGGTACTTCAGCCACCTAGCTACATCTGAGGATCTCGAATGAGAACTAGTCCAGAACAAACTGCCTGTTTCATAGTGACCACACAGCTTGTTACAAGGCCACACGATTGTGCATGATTGCAAGTTCCACATGAAAGAATTAATTTTCACGCGCAAAAGCAAAAACAAAGCAAATGAATCAGTCCCTACACCCAAGAGTTCTGATACCATCATATTTAAATGCCACCTAACTTATAAGATCTCAAGCCGACTCGATATCTAACACCACGTTTCGTCAGAAACGTGTGTACTCACCGGCTGCCCGTGTTCAAGTGTGTACAGCGAAAAATTTCAGGGGCGCTGCGAAAGTGCGGCGGCCGTTGTTCCCAGACTCATTCTGAACAGAGAAAATTTCCAGAAAGTTCTAGAAGGATCTGTGCGGGTTTCTACAGGGCCAGCAAAGGATTCGATTTTAAAAATGGCGGGACGGCGAGCTTCTGTCGTTGAGATTTGCTCCCATTACGCATGCGTAAAGAAAGCCAACGAACTTTCCCCCCGTTCCCAGAGAAAAGAAAGAAAGCAACTTTTAAATTCAAGCTGTGTCACCATGTTCTTATCTTAGCCAGGTGACTACACAGGGAATTGCCATATGAAATAGAGCTGAGGCTGCTGATTCCCATAACAAAACAGAAAAAATGATACAAAATCGAATGTCCAGCATACGACAGACAAACATGTACCTTACATAAATAATGAATAGCAGAAATAGGTCAGGGAACGATAAAATTGGGTGTGTGAAAATAACAGACCGACTTCACTTGTTCAGAAAGAGTGAACGTTGCTCGGTTTCCTGGTTCCAGGTGAAATAGGCCGGTTGGATCCGTCTCATGAACTTGAAATGCATTTGGAAAAGGGAGTAGCTGTTTTTTCTGTTCATTCACCTGTGCACGGACTGTTCAATTTCCGCTCAGTCCTGGCTGTATTTGAGTGAGTGAATGCGACAATGAGAGTATTTCAAAGATGCCTCCTGTATGACCAGAGTTCGTAGAGTAATGGGCTAGCATTACCAACCTAACTTTATAGATGGGATGTGCAGGGACCAGAGAGTTTCGGTGAGTGTCAGCGGCAGAAGCTAGGCAAGTACATACTTTACTGAATCGCGGTTGGCAATCCGCCTTCCTCTAACAGGAACGTCCCCCATCGCTGAACGCAAATCTGACCGTTCAAACGAGGGCGTCTTCTGCACTTTCTCGCTGGGTTCCGTAAGTATTGAACGCTTGTATCAGCAGTCCTCTGGTAGTATGAAGTGAGGAACTGCTTTTGTTTAATTTTACTCGAGACTATGGCTAATTTAATGTATTTCAGATGTGTTTGACTGGCAAGTGATTTGCGATTCCCCTTTTCTTTACATTTTCGTGTAATTTCATGTGCTAGTATGTAACTCTGAATCAGATACTTTTTTCTGATAAGGTATAACGAATGATGTTATTGGTGATTCATTCAGTTTTTCAATAGTCTGCGTGCTGAGTTGTGAGTTCCATTGTTCGGATGTCTCAGCAGATTTTTCTGTGTCTGGCGAGGTGAGTTTTGACGTTAGCCCCCCACGTGCCCTCAAGTTGGTTGCTTCTGTTAACTGATGCCATTTGCGTAAAAGATCTTAAAATGACGAACACAATGAATACCTAAGCGTGAGCGAAATTTCTGTTCATTTTCCAGTTTCACGATTACTTGAATATAGCGAAACTTTTGCCCTTCAAAATAAAAAGTAAAATGAAAAACATCTTCACCCGTCTATGTTTTGAATTTAATTTATTTATGTGACCAGTTTTGGCGTTTCACTACGTCATCTTCAGGCACTCTGACCAACGTATAGGAGGAATCCAACGTCATGTGCAGTTGAATCAGGGGCCAGCCTGGTACTTGTAGACATCTGGTTTCAAAAACGCAATCCCTTCGTTCATCAATTGAAGAGTCTTGAATTGATGAATGAAGGGATCGTGTTGTTGTAACTAAAACTCTACGGATATCAGTTACATAATGCCGACCCCTATTTCGACGGCACGTGAGGCTGAATTCCTCTTACACCCTGGTCAGGCGAACTGAAGATGGCGTAGTGAAGCGCCGCTGCTGATCACGTAACTAAATTATGTTCAAAAACACCTTCAGCCTAGACGGCTGAAGGTGCTTTTAATTTTACGTTTTATATTGAACAGCCGAAGTCCCTCAACCATCTCGTGCAAAAACAGACTCACAGAGACATTTGTTCTTCATTCCACCACGTATCCCACGCTTTGGTGCTATGGTTAAATGGTATTGTTTCAATACTACATCTTAAAGTGAACTACATCTTTATGTGAAGAATCCAAACTGTGTATCATAAAAACCTGAACATCAGTTACCAAATTTTTAGAACTGAAAGCAGCACCCAAAATGTTACCTCCCGTGAAGTCCAACAAGCGAATTTCATCAACATGTCTAACTCACAAAGAAACTGGAAATTCTTTTTTGTATACAACACAGAATTGCCACCAAGCTGCTCGCCTGTTGGGTTTGTTTGAAAATGTGAGCAGGGCTTATGCACTGTGCTAGGTGGGGTGGCACGAGATAACGTGTGCTTCTTATAAACCTGTAAGCATGTGGTGATATTGAAACTAAAGTACTACAACATATAATACAATCTGGCGAGTATCTGTAATCGTTCTTCTGGTGACTATTACCTGATTGGTTCTGTTATTTAAGTTTTTCATGGCGAAAACTTAACTTAAAAGACACAGTGTTCAATTTGTTTACGTTTGTGATAAAAAAGGGTACAATAATAAATTTAAAATCTTTCGGTGTGTTCCCTTTCGTATAAACAAAGTATTATCAATTTATAATGAAGAGCCAAAGAAACTGGTACACCTGCCTAATATCGTGTACGGCCCCGCGAGCACGCAGAGGTGCCGCAGCAACACGACGTGGCATGGACTCCACTAATGTCTGGGGTAGTGCTGTAAGGAACTGACACCATGAATCCTGCAGGGCTATTCATAAATCCATAGGAGTACGGCGGAGGGGCGGAGATCTCTTCTGAACAGCATGTCGCAAGGCATCACAGATATGCTCAATAATGTTCATGTCTGGCGAGTCTGGTGGCCAGTGGATGTGTTTAAACTCAGAAGCGTGTTCCTGGAGCCACTCTGTGGCAATTCTGGAGGTGTGGGATGTCGCACAGTCCTGCTGGAATTACCTAAGTCCGTCGGCATGCACAATGGACATGAATGGATGCAGGTGATCAGACTTGTCACCTGTTAGAGTCGTATCTGGACTTATCAGGGATCCCATATCACTCCAACTGCACACGTGCTACACCATTACAGAGCCTCCGCCAGCTGACATGGATTCATGAGGTTGTCTTCATTCCCGTACACGTCCATCCACTCGATGCAATTTGAAACGAGCCTCGTCCGACCACGCAACATTTTTCCAGACATCAACAGTCCAATGTCGGTGTTCGCGCGCGGAGGTGAGGCGTAAATCGTTGTGTCGTGTAGTCATCGAGGGTACACGAGTGGGTCTTCGGCTCCGAAAGCCCATATCGATGATGTTTCGTTGAATGTTTCGCATGCTGACACTTGTTGATGACCCAGCATTGAAATCTACAGCAATTTGCAGAAGGGTTGCACTTTTGTCACGTTGAACGATTCTGTTCAGTCGTTGTTGGTCCTGTTCTTGTAGGATGTTTTTCTGGCGGCAGCGATGTCGGAGATTTGATGTTTTACCAGATTCCTGATATTCAGGTACACTCTTGAAATGGTCGTACGGGAAGATTCCCACTTCACCGCTACCTCGGAGATGCTGTGTCCCATCGCTCGTGCACCTTCTATAACACCACGTTTAAATTAATTTAAATACTCCCAGAATTGTCTTTCTGGAAACATCCCATAGGCTGTGGCTAAGCGATGTCTCCGAAATATCCTTTCCTCCAGGAGTGCTAGTTCTGAAAGGTTCGCAGAAGAGCTTCTGTGAGGTTTGGAAGGCAGGAGACGAGATACTGGCAGAATTGAAGCTGTGAGGACGTATGGTGAGTCGTACTTGGGTAGCTCAGATGGTGCCGGCACGATAGCTCAGCGTGTTCGGTCAGAGGGATGCCTGCTCTCTGTAATTAAAAAAAAAAACTGAGTCAAGGAATCAACGATCAACTTGAACGGACGTCTTGTACCGTCCGCCCAGACCAAACGCAACGAACTATACAGAAAAAAAAAAATTTTAGAGCTCTTGCCCGCAAAGGCAAAATCCCGAGTTCGAGTCTCGGTCCGGCACAAGGTTTTAATTTGCCTGGAAGTTCACTTAAATATTGATAACCTGCCATTGTGGCAGCCGTAGACGCTTCAGTGTAATATAATCTCAGTTTTTCTTATTTTGTGTGAGACTGTACGGTTCTCTTCCTGAAGTGATCACAATTACTTTATTCGCACTGTTGCCGGCAGCTGATCGTGGCGTCTGATGCGGCCTCGTGAGGCAGACACGTGCAGTAGGGTTCCCTCTACCTCGTCTCGCAGCCAAGCCTTTAAGCGGCTCGCTAGTCGCCGCTGGGAGCAACCAGCCATGTCGCCCATGAAAAATGAACGCGCTGCGAGGCAGATTGCCGCCGGTAGCAGCCCCGCGGTATCGCTGTGGCTGTGGCATTTCAAAAGAACCCCGTCGCCCTTTCTTCCCTTTTCAAGGACTTAATGATGACATAGTTGCAGAACTAAACTTTCAAAATAGCTCAATAAGGACTACGTGAAATATGAAGGTGCCTCAGCATACTGAAACGAGATAGGTTAATCCATATCTAGCGCAGTGTACAGGGTGAACGTAAAGTAATTCCCTGATTACAATAAATGTTTGTGAGGAAGTAGTTTAGGTACAGTTACGCGGTTTGCTACAAATGTTAGCTTAGCTCATCATAATCGTTAGTGTTCTGTCCAAAGACAAGTTTTCACACAGGTAGGCTACATGTTCTCCTGTTTTCTGCCATGCTCTTCAGGTCCGCGTAATTTCCGCTTCCCTTTATGTTGTCTACCATCTTGTGTCTCCTTCCTCCCAATCTCCTCCCACAAACTAGTCCTTCCAAAGCGTCTGTTAGCAAGCACTGGCATCTCAATGAATCTCCCAGTAAGTTCTTCGTCTTTTCCCTTATAATTGCAGAAATCTTTTTTTTTCATCAAACCTTTCCAGCACATTCATGATACACTCTTTTCATCCAGCTTATCGTCTCCATTCTCCTCCTCATCCGCATTTCAAATGCTTCAAGTCTTTTTTTTTCCCTCTCGTTCCACTGTCTATGTTTCTCACCCATAGAGTGCCACATTCCTGACAAAACACTTGCTAGTCCTTGTCCTCAGACTTTTATCTAGTTTGCCACATAATAATCTCTTTATATTTAATGCCTACTTCGCTATAGCAATGCGAGTTTTCACCTGCAGATGATATTTTAAGTCTTTAGTACTCGAACTTCCAATATGTTTAAATGCTCTTACTTGGTTAGTAACAACTTGCCCTATCTCAATATTTGCCAGCCTCCTTCCCTCACCATACCTCTTGTTTTTGCTGTATTTATTCTCATCCCATAGTCCACATATACTTCACTCCGATGTTTTAGCATTTTATTTACAGTTCGTTCACTT
Organism: Schistocerca piceifrons; assembly: GCF_021461385.2. NCBI lineage: Eukaryota > Metazoa > Arthropoda > Insecta > Orthoptera > Acrididae > Schistocerca > Schistocerca piceifrons. Next base: position 664,399,839 of record NC_060149.1, read on the forward strand.
TCTGCCACTAATAAAAACTCATCAGAAAACCTTATACGTTCTATTCTCTTTCCGTCAATACAAACTCCTCTTTTTCCATCTAAGTCTCTCGCAATAACCTCTTCCAGGTATTAGTTGAACAACAAAGGTGAAAGGCGCCAACCTTCTCTAACACCCCTTGCAATGTTGTTTCCTTTCGACATTTCATTTCCGGTTCTTGTTCTTACTTTCTGTTGTAAATATAGATTCTGTACAAGTCGTCTCTTCCTCCAATCTTCTACTTTCCTCTTCAAAATATCCATCAGCTTTTTCCATTGAACCCTGTCAAAAGCTTCTTCCAAATCAACAGAAACGCATAAATTTCTCTCCCTTTCTCAACATATCGTTCCCCTATGCTTCTTAACAGGCCAGTAGCATCTCTTGTTCCTTATCTTCTTTAAAATTCGAACTGTTCCTCCCCAGTCCATCTACCGAACTTACCATTCGGCCTTTTATTCAGCACTCTCAGCAATATTTGAGTTCCACGTGTAATCAGGCTGATAATCCTATGCTCTTCACATTTTATGATATTTCTCTTTTTCTAAGTCAGCATACCAAAGTAAAAAAAGTCATCTGGACATTCTCCATTGTCGTATACCTCATTACAGAGGTAGACAATTTCCTTCCTTCCCCTCTTTCCTAAACTCTTCAACACTTTTGCAGGCAAGTTATCAGCTCAAAATGCTTTCCAATTCTTCATCTCCTCGAGCCCATTTTCGTCTTCTGCTTCCAAGATGCTGTGCCCCTTTCCATCTTCCGGCACAAATTCTTCCTCTTCAAACTTGATTTCACTTCGTATTTGATACATCTTATACAGACATTGTATATATTCTTGCCGTCTGCTCAAAACCTACTGTGGTTCTTCCGCAAATATGTAATCTGCTCTTTCTATTTCCAAGTTAGTCGTCCTTCTTTTACTTTTAAAACCCATCTCACTAGCCAATCTGTACATCATTTCGTGCTCTCCCGCCCTCTCCATATTCTCCCTTTCCTCGCGTTTCTCTTTCATCCATCTTCCTCTTGCTTCTTCAGTTTCTCTTCTTAATTTTTCTTTAGTTCTCTGTATCTCTTTTTACCTACTTCATTTTCCACATTTTTCCAATGTCTCCGTTTTCCCATCTTTTTCAACATGTTTTCTGTTAGCCATTCTTTCCTGATACATTTGGATTCTCACTTGCTAGTACTCGTTTGGCAGAATCCATGAGTCCTTCCCTCATTGCTATCCATTAGTTATTTACACATTCTTGAACTCTACCTCTTTCCCCAATTTTCCAGAAACGTGTTCCAATTCTGAAGCCTTTTGCTAGACGTCACGACATTTTCTTCATTTTCTTTAGCTTCACTTTTATTTTTCCAACTACGAGATTGTGGTCTGAATTTATGTTTGCTCCTGGACGAGCTTTGGTATTCTTCGGACAGTTCCTAAGCATTTTCTGTACCAGGACGTAGTTCAACTGAGACAATCTCTCTTCAAAAGTGAGATCCATTTTTAACGTATTCTTCTGTGATTTCAATAGTAGATTACATATCTCTAGAGACTTTTCTTTGCAGAAGCTAATTAGCCGTTCACCTTTCTCATTTCTTATCCCTTCTCCACTTTCTTCATCCACCATTGCATTCCAGTTCCCCATAATGCTAACGCACGCATTTGAATTTTATTTCTCGATAACTTCTTCAAACTTCTCATAACGTTCTTCAACCTCCTTATCTCTATGATGCCTGGTTGGCGTGTGTATCTGTATTAATACCACACGTTTTGAACCACCCTGCAGTTGTATCAGCATCAATCTTCCATCAATATATTGCACTTTCCTTATCATCTTACTTTTCAGTTTCTGTTTTGTCTGTATTTCTGTTCCGTTCTCAGCATTCTTGATTTACCTTGAATAGAAAAGCCTATAACCTCCACTTTCTTACTCCGCATTCTCTTCCCACCTCATTCCACAAATGCTAAGCGCATCTAATCTCTTCCTTTCCATCCCTTGTTTTGCATTTTCTAGCGTTCCTGGTTGCAGCAGTGTGCGGACATTTCGTGTTCTAATCGGTATCTTTCCTTCTATCATGCCCCCCTCCCCTCTTCCTTTCAGAGATGTTTCTTTTGAATGTGTTCCCTTCCCACAGATTCGAGAAAGGGGAAGCTCAACTCCGGACTCTGTCACTTGGAGAGATGTATCATGTACTGATCGGGAAATTAATGTGGTAGTATCTCGTTACTTTCGACACAGGCACTAGGCTGCCCAGCCTAAAATCAGCAGCTCACTATGAGTCAGACTATGCCTATAGCCTTTCCTCTGGTGTACAGTAGTTATTTTAGTCATTATGCTTCCAAAGAAGAAAAGGTGTCTCTTCCGCCAACTTCACCCTTTCTCTATTGTCGCTGCCATTGAAGCCTTCGCTAGTACCTTGGCAAGGGGTCCTTACGTGGTGCTATCAACCATAGACAGATGAACCAAGGTTTTTTAATGAGGTATTATTCCCCTGACTCCTTCGTGCCCACTACCTGCGAAATGAGGCTCCCGCATTGCTACCGGCTTCGGGGAGTTGCTTAGTTCATGAAGTGCTTATCAGTACACTTGTACATACGCTCTAACAACATCTGATTTCTTTTTCCTCTGTCTTTTGTTACAGGTAGCGTAATTTAGGAGTGCTGCTGTCAAAATTGCGTCTGTGTAAGAGAAAGCGCAATGTGTTCTGTGGTTTCATGAAACGCTGTCGCCCATTACAGTTCATCGACGGTTGCAAAGAGCCTATGATCGAAGTCCGACAAATGTGAAGAGCATCAATATATGCTATGAAATTTTAACGAGAGTGGCAGCGTTTGTGACAATGCAAGAAACGGTATACTGCTTACGTTCTACAGGATTAAGTTATTGAGTTAACTGGTTTTCAGCTTACAAGGCCATCGTCAGACTTTAGCTGACCATGGTCGATAAAGAAATGACATTGTTTCTAAACAACGTTAGAAAACAAATATGCATCTAAATCGAGGCACAAACACACAGAACATGTCATCATTGACAGTGTGGTTGTAATTCAATTTAAAAAAGGTGAGAAGTTCACCTATAAATAAGGATAAGGGGAGCAAAGAGGAAGAAGATAAACACCACACTCGAAAACTGTCCCTCTATAACAGCCGACATAAATAAGAAAACCAAATATTATAAAATGAAATTACTACTTCACAAGACTACTTCAATAGGTATTAAACATCGAAAGTGATACAAAAACCAGATAAAAGAAATGACCGAATACATAGCATACAGGGGAAACCACGATCAGATAAAAAGAATTGGATCATCATCATTTCCATGGGCCTTTGTTCCACTTCAACGCGGGGTCAGCCTTGTTATTACGGGTTTGGCAATGTTAGTGTTGGAGGGTGGCCACATGCCCTTCCTGTCGCCACCCCATATCCCCCAGGATGGAATGAGCATACCCCAGCTGTCTGTGACTAGTGTAAGCCATGAAATAGTGCGAACGTTTTAAACGTATATGAGTCGTGTAACTGAGGTGGGGCATGGGGACCAGCCCAGTGTTCACCTGGTGTGATGTAGAAAACCGCCTAAAAACCATATCTGGGTGGATTCGATCCGGGGCCGGCGCGTCTACCTGAGTCCAGGAAACAGTGCATTAGTGCCCTCGGCTAACCTGGTGGGTCAACAAAGAAAGAACTCGATTTGACAGGAAAATGGAGGAATATAAAGAATGCACAGTAAATGGCATCATTGACAGTGCAGTAGCTATGCAGTTTAAAAGATGAGAAGTTGTACGATAAATAAATACAGTATAAGGGGAGAAAACAGCAAAAACATTAACACTATACTCGAAAATTTTGTCTATAAGAGTTTACGTTTAACAAACCAAATAAAATAAAGCAAAATTAGCGCACTTGTCAAGAATACTTAAAGAGGTATATTAAACATAGAAGGTGATAAAGAAACCGTTAAAAAAAAAAGAATTAGTAATTGTGAAAACAGAATATATGGCGTAGATAGGCAATCACAATAAAATAAAAATAAATGAAGACACACAGGTAAATGGAGGAATCGACAGTGTGGAAAGTAATGGAAAACTGAAGAGGACTAACATCTTCAACTTTTGTAGTCCTGTCTTCCTTAGTTGCGTGTAATATTACAGTATATTGATAATGTTCTCATTTGGACCATCTAACTACAACTGAATGAAACACCAATTATCAAGAAGGGTTAAATTCCAGGGACCAGGAATATGTAAACTTGAATGTCATAGTTGTGATGCAGTATACATAGGTATGACATGCAGGAATTTTAAAACGCAGTAAAAGAACATATTCGGTCTTGGAAGCACAAACAAACCGTTCCACATTTGCAGAACATTTAAAACATCATAACTACCATCCTACAAGCATGGAACAAGAAATGAAAATAATGAGAATAAACAACCATGACAAATACTTTTTACAAATGCAAGAAGACTTCCACATCCAGAACGCCATCGCTGAAAGCAAACAATGTGATAAATGAGCAAACACACATCAGAACAGACTCCCTATTACAATTAATAAAAGAAACAATAAGATAAACATCATCCCTCTGTCCACAAAAAAGGATACATAAAGACACACACACACAAACACACACACACACATGCACAAACACATGCGTACACAAACAGACCACAGATATCTCAAAAATTACCTCGAAAGTTGGCAATAACATTCTGTCTTTGGCAATAACATCCGAGAGTCGGCAACACAAACCAAAACACTGTATCAAAACAAGTGTTAAGTCCCCAGTGCTGTGAAATGTGGAAAACAAAAACACCAAGTGGCAATTATAAGAAGAGGAACAGCACCAAAAATGGAACAAAACGTAATATGTAGAAAATCGTCAACGCAGACTGTAAGTATAATTTAAAATATTACTGCTTCATGGAAAAAAAACAACCACCAGAACTGTTTATAACCTATAGGTACAATGCCCCAAAATGTAAACTAAATAGTAAAAATACGTATATATTTGAGGCCACTTAAGGTGCGTTGCAGAGAATAAAGGCAAAACTCGTATGGCACGAAAATTGTATTTCATTCAGTTGTAGTTACAAGGCACAAAAGTAAAAATTATCAATATACCGTAATTGAGAGGATTATTTGAAGTTTATTTTGCTGATGAAGTGGTTTCTCACATCCCTGGAAAAGTCAACAGGCATAATATAGCGGTGTGCGGGTCGAAAAACCCACATATCGTGGTACAGCAGATAAGAGACAGCCGGGAAGTGAATGTAAGGCGTGGCTTAACGCACAACATAATTACTGGACCGTTCGTTTTCAGAGAGTCTGTCATTACGGCAGCAGTTTACCTGGACATACTGTAACTTTACGTTTTCCCTCAGTTACAGGAATTTCAGCCGTGGGTAGTGTTTCAACAAGGTGGTGGACCGCCAAACTGAAGGTTATTTGTTTGTCAGTTCTTGGATGAAACCTTTCCAGACAGATGGATCGGTAGAGATGGTCCAGCATCATGGTCATCACGTTCACCAGGAATTACTTCTCTTGACTTTTGTGGGATTATGTTAAGGATAAAGTGTTCATTTCAGCAGTTACTGACGTGGAAGCTCTTGCGGCAGGAATACGAGATGTGGTAGAGGGAGTGACGGAAGAGCTGTTAAGAGATGAAGTACAGAGGCAAATTAAGCAACTATCGCCTACCTCTTCTATAGGCAGCAAACGGAGGGCACGTGATAGTGTATCCATAAAAAACGTTATGAGTTAAGGTACCACATGCAACAAACCGCGTAACGGCTCCTTAGAAATACTTTTTCATAATCAGGGAAAGACATTATGCTCGGCTCGTATTTCAGCAATACGAAAGGTGGGAGATGGGTGGCACTACCCCATGCTAAAAGAAACTGCAACTTTGTTAAAACAAAACGAAGAAACAAGAGAAATTTAATGCGTCAATAATACTTGCATAAATGTTTTCAAAGTTCTGAATTAATCTGGGATAAAATTCAAAGAGCGTAAGGTTAATTATAGCTTGTACAGAAACCAGTCTACAGTTGGTAGAAATGAAGGACATGAAATAGAAGCAGTAACTGAAAAGAGAGTGAGACAGAATACTCTGTGCATTGAGTAAGTAGTGCAAGAAACTAAAAAGAAATTTGGAAAGGAAATTAAAGTTCAGGGAATAGACATAAAAACTTTAAGGTGTGCCGATGATATAGTAGTTCAGAAATAGCGGAGGATTTGGGAGATCAGTTGAACGGATTAGATAGTGTCTTGAAAAAGAGACTGTAATGTACAAATCTATAAAAATCTATCATGGATAATGAGTAGTACTAGTAGTTGCTGTAGTAGTAGTGTAGTGGCAGTACTAGTTGTCGAGTGTTGCTATTTGGGCAGCAAAATAAGTGACAGCGGAAGTAAAGCCGGTATAATATACAGATACGTCATAGCAAGAAAAGCGTTCCTGGAAAAAGAAATATGTAACACTAAAGTGTAAGGGAGCCTTTTCTGAAAGTAACAGTTAAGTTAGTAATGGAGGGAAGAGGGAAAATTTTAGAGAGAAAACAAGGCTTGAATACGGTAGGCAGATAATAATGGATATAGGATGCAGCAGCGGGCGGAGTTTAACACTACGGCACAAGACAGACTAGGGTGGAGGATTGCACTAAACCAGTTCTAAGAACTATAACTCGGACAACAACAACAGCTACTACTACAATAACAACGACATACGCTTACAAAATACATTTTCTCGTTAACCAGAGAGTGTAGCGTTTCATAACAGCTGGTCCATTCCAACGCATTTTATGCAACTTACAACTCTGTAAAGAGTTCAGTTCCCATCCTGTGTACAGGTCTTCTTGCGGTTGGACACTCCGTTTTTAACAGAGACGTCCTGTGCAATATAAATATCTCAAAACACATCTACAAAATACCTTGTAACTGGTTTTTGATAATACGAGTACTTCTTCTAGATATGACTTCATTTACTTATTATTGGTATGTAGTATAGTAATAGGTACTGGGAGATGAAGAACCTTGCCCAGGATAGAGTAAGATGGAGAGCTGCATCAAACCAGTCTCTGGACTGAAGACCACCACACAGTATAGTAATAATAGAGCACATAGACCGTTAAGTGTGAAACGTCCCCTTAGAAAAATTCTACATGACTGTGCTTAAACTGACATACAATATTTTTTAGCGCAACGCGATCTGACTTTCAATAATCCCTACAAGACAATGGCCCTGACTAAATTAACCTATAAGTTTCACAAATCACTTACTTCACAAAAATCTTCGTTACTCAAACTACTGCAATACAGCTAGCGCCAATACTGCCAGCTAAATAAAAGATTCTAACTACTGAAGGCACTAACTACTGATAAGCATAGTTAGCAAATGAAAGATTTTGATAGAGAACAAACAATGTATTTACCTTAAAAGTGTTCAAAAGTCATAATATATATAGCAGTTCATGACATCCATTGTTACAAATGTACTGTTTCTGATAGACACACGTCCAGATCATCCGCTCTCAAAATTCCGCCATTTCTCTCCCCACATCCACCACTACTGGCGGCTCACCACCAACTGCGCAACGCTACACGCTGTTCACATCCAGCTGACCAACACTACAATGGCAGACAACAATGGGAACTAGCCACAGACTGCACACAGCACAGCCAGTGATTTTCATACAGAGCACTACGTGGCGTTACCAATAAGAAAACCTAAACAGCCTACTTACATAGCCCCCATGCTCCCCACAAAATATTTTACAATTTGTTTTGGGCACTGGTCAATACATATTTGTTAAAATTTTTTCACACTTACAATAACAAAGAAATCAAATGCACACACTTATTGATACAATGGTGGTCAAAAGCTAAAATTTTCTCACAGTCCATAAAGACAGCCCTGATCGTTCACCACAGTAAAATAGCAGTGTTTTTGTCAAAGTCTGAGCAGTAAAAGAAAATGCACACAGAAGTAGTGGATTTCCATGCAGTCTTGAAGAAGTAGTGTTGTCCTTCCAACGGAAAGACAGTGCTGACTCTCGACAAGCAGACAGGTAATGGGCCACAACAGAGCAAACCCACCGCAGAGACAGTCGAAGTTTTGAAGAATATTGGTAGGTAGGTCATCACAGAGTAGACCCACTGTAGTCCTGGTAGAGATTACGGTATTGGTGGGCCACCACAGGTGCAGACCCAGTGCAGTCCTTGTAGAAATAATGGTATTGGTGGGCCATCAAAGATGCAGACACACTGTAGTCCTTGTAGAGATAATGGTATTGGTGGGCCATCAAAGATGCAGACCCATTATAGTCCTTGTAGAGATGGCCAGCAGCCATCTATTGCGACTGTGCAGGTGCACATTCACCATCGAAGAATCTTGTGGAGAATATAGCAAGTCCATAAACCACCACTTGTGCATGCACAAAGTTTTTGGAATTGTCCTTAGAAGTCTTGCAGACAATATAGCAAGCCCATAAACCACCACTTGTGCACTCACAAAGTTTTTGGAATTGTCCTTAGAACCAGCAGTGCTGTTAACCAGTTCCTTGCTGAATTATCAACACACGTGCAAACACTAACAGTCCCTACTTCTCACATATTGTCCATATACAATGACCAACAGAAACGTGTGCAGTGAAATGTAACTTACAAGTTACTTAATTTGATGAACTGGTGTCAATTACAATTTTATAACATAAAAATACAACAACAAAGATACAAAATACATCATTAAAGAACATAACAATACAGATAACATTTGTAGTAAAACAGGCTTTACAAAAGAATAGAAATAAACATGCACATCAGTGTTACAAGAATTATGACATAAGTACATACATAAAGATCAGAATAACTTTTGAAACATCAACTTCACATATGAGCAACAAAACAGAACAGATAAATAATGTCTAAAGATCTTTACAAAGTAAATAACATAGTATTAGAAAAATTCTGCAACATAACTCTCATCAGCTAAACACATAAAGACAGGAAAAACACAAATACACAAGGGTACACAAACATGTAGCAGAATAACAGAAGAGGAAAGGGCAGGGTTTGTTTTCAGTGTAACATTTGGTACTGCAGTCCAACCCAAAACTTCATTTCATAGATCTTTCGTCTCATTTCATCATTTGTTTCTGCCAAAAAAATCCTATCAAAGCATGCTTTCTGTATTTATATGTTCACATATTTCTTACCTCATTATTTATTTTCCATTATCTTACCTCATCATTTATTTCCAAGAAAATCCTACCTAAACCTGTTGCCCCTAAACCCTACTTTTTTGTTCATATCCTCTTTCAAAATACTTTTTTGGCCAAAACATTTTCTTATAGCTTCTCAATGCATTTCTTCCAATTCATCACAACTCGTTCTCTTATATAGCCTAACCCATCTTAAGCTAACTTAAATCTACTGAGCTCAGATGCATAAACTAAGGGACGAGGCAATACAGCAGCACAAAACAATTAACACAAACAGCAATGACAAAAAAATGCAAATTGGCAAAGTTAGCAGCAATAAATATAAATTAGCAAAGCAAATGCAATATTATAACTAATATGAGCCAATGTGCAGCAACAAGAAAAATAAATCAGTAGTAAAACTGGCTTAACAGAGTAATACAAAGTGAAATTTAGTAGCACTATGCCTGGCAAACAGCAGCAGCAAATGCAATAACCTATACCTAAATATACCATAGCTCAAGCAGAAAAAAATTACAGTAAAGATAGGAAATGTCTAATAACAATGTCATATCTTAACACCAGAGTGATGCATCACGAGAACTTACCCTAACAGACAAATTACCAAATCGTAAAAAAATTATTTATGCAATTCCTGTGAAGGGAAATGTCTACTTATGTTTCCTCGTTTGCTTGGAAGTAAATCATAAAATTATTATTTACTGGATCTGTAGACAGAAAATATTTACATTAGTACATCTATTAAATTTTATTTTAACCAATGCTGCAGTGCAGCTAGAAACTAGATGTTAAACAAAATGAGCAAATCTCTCAACTAGAAAGACAATAGATGTAAAATGTTTCTCATCATGTCATTAGGCATTTTAGTAAATATCATAAATTAAGAGCTCCACAGTGTAATTATATGTTTTCAAGTTTGAGCGTGTCGTATTTGCGATGCTTTCTACAGAGAAATGTCAATAGCGAGGATAATGGTCTCTTTCTTCTCCACCTAATGCCTTTTTTCTCAAGGCGGCTGGCACACCAGGCCGCTCACAACGCATTACGTCACGGTCACTTACCTTTCTTACCGAAATATTTACGACAGCAGTTTCCGCTACAGTGACAGTCTCATATAAAAATTTCACAGGACGAAAATTTGCGTTACAAATGTGTAGAAACAAAATCCTGTAAATATAACAGTGTCCAAAAAATTTTCGCTGGCATTGTGATACATTCACACATATACACACATTTCATAGCTCTTGAAGTACGATTCTTGGTTTCCAACATCCTTTTCATAAATCAGAGTCCCTAACCACTACTCCTTATTCCTTACCTTATTACACATGTACATATTCATATTCATCAACACATCTTCAATATTTCTTCATAATAAATACATAGCATAATCAGATTCCTCATATAGCATCATCTCATTGATCATAAACATACCTCAAAAGCATAATACACATCGTCGTCGTAATAATAACACCATAACACCTCAGCCAAATCTCAAAAATGTCGTAGCTTTCTGCAATAATTTCAAAACCTAAAAAAAATTCTCTGCTCATTTCAATAGTGTCATATACCTCAAACGTACTTTAAAATCATGATCCCATACCAAACACATCATTCAAAGCTCTCACAGTACCACAATGGTTCCGAAAAAATATGAACAGTTCACAAAGTACAGACAAAATACAATTTCATAAGTGTGAAGTTATCCAACTGTGTAATTACGTAAACATCTGTCACTGATGTAGTAAAAATATGTTTGCTTCTCTGTTAAAATAATCAAATAGCTGTGTAATTCTGTGTCAGAGAAATATGGTACCGATGTGTAAAGTTGTATAAGGAAATACCATATTAGCTAGGGCTCCTTGTGCTTGCCAGACACATGGTACACAAAATAAGCGTGTACCCCCCTGAGGATTAATGTAATTATACCCTCAGGTGTTACAGATTACAGCAATGGAATGAAATGCATCACGGAAAGCTTTCTTTGTAATTCAAAAATCTTGAAAAATAAATGGTTTAAGTACAAAATTAATCACTCAAATGCGTGTCCTGTAGCGCTAAATGTGCGTCTTGCTGTAAGATAATTCTGTGGAATTGTCGTAGTTATCGTCCCCTGTAAGCAAAGTTCTGCTGAAGTCAATGTACTTACCTCATCATAAACGAAAGTGAAATGCTTTGCGTATAGATATTGTAGTTATTACATAATTTACCGTGATCAAAAAAGTACTATAATGTAACGTATTGTTGTGCTACGAAAAAGGCTGTCTCATTGTAGCTATACCATAAAAGTTACTACTAAAACATGTTTTGTTTTCCAGAATAATACAGAAAAACTGTGCAGATATAAAACAGATACACCGCAAAAGCAACAATGTAAATTGTGTAACATATTAGTAGCATTGTGATATAATCGTGTAGCTATCAAAGAAACCAAATGCTAAGTCATCTTTAATCTCACCGAATGTACTTCAAATAAAGAGTATCTTTTCAAGTAGCAAAATGTTGCATTAAAATCTCATTAGCAGTATATGCTTTAAGTATGTAAGCCTGATAGTCGTTACGTAATCGTGCAACTAACAAGCAAGAATGTACAAATAACAACACTGTGTCGTCTGTTCACTATAACAATGCATTCGTAATTAATATTTAAATAAGTTCTCTTGGTTCTTGAGTGGATATTTAACTTCCAACATTGTTGCATGGTAACAGTTTCTTAAGTCTGACAAAGCATACTAGAAATGTGAAGTGAAAAGTTTTATTGGAAAGACAAAGTTAAAAAGCAGATTATCTTTCAATAAACGGTTTTACATGTCAAATGTGGTGTAAACCTTTACTCTTCCTAGTACGCAGAGTTTCAACTTCAACGCAGTTATCATGTGGTATACGTCGGATTCTGTAAGGTCCATTGTAAACTAGAAAGAATTTGTGACTCAAGTGTTTCTTCTTATGTGACAATGAATGAGCTTTAATGAGAACTTTCTGACCAATATATAATTTCTTTGCATTTGCTTTGCCGTGTAGTTTTCTCCTTTTGTCTGCTGCAGATTTTATATTTTTAATAGCCAAGTCAATTATGTCTTTGTGTCGAAGTTTACGTGTATTCGGGGAGGGTACAAGCTCTCTGATTCTGTTCGGTGGTTCTTCATTCTTCAGTACAAGAGTAGGTGGTAAAGCAGTGGAGTCATCAGGCATTTCATTCAGCACGTTTTGAAATAAGTGTAAATATCTGTCCCAATGCTGATGCTTTCTGTGACAAAAAAGTCTGCAAAGCTTATTGATTTCTTTCATAATCCGTTAAGACGGGTTACAATGTGGTGAATACAAAGAAATAAAAACAGGTTTGATTTTATGGTTCCGAAGCATGCGTGACCAAACAGCAGATCTGAATTGCGGTCCGTTATCTGAAATGACTTTACTAACGTGTCCAACTTTACATAAGAAATTTTTAAGAAAGGCGTTGGATACAGACTGTCCAGTGGCTTTACGTAACGGAGTGAAAGAGACAAATTTTGAAGTAAGTTCAACAGCGACCAGAACGTACGAAAATCCATTCGATGTTCTGACAAGGGGTCCCAAGAGATCAACAGCAGCAAATTCTTTTAATTTAGAAGGAATGATAGGAAACAACGGAGCATGATGTGAGATAGTAGATGGTTTCGTCTTTTGACAAAGTTTACAAATAGACAAGACTCTTCGAATTCTCTTTTCCATATTGTTACAATAACAGGTCGTTCGAAGAATATGATAACATTTTCGTGGACCAAAATGTGCGTAGCTGAAATGAATGTACCAAATGAGCTTATTAACAAAATCATCCGGAATGCAAAGTACCCATAGCTTGTCATCAACAGTGCAGCGTTTGAAGAGTATGTTGTTTCTACCCAGATAATAATGCTGAATCTGAGTGTGTGTCTTTTCATGCCATTTACTTTTGATATCTTTCCAAATCGGATCTTTATCTTGTTCATGAGCAATGCCCTTTAAAGATGTGGTGATGAAGTTTTCAAAGGCGACTTTCTGAATCTAAAGAATACTGAAATTTTTCTCGAGGTTGCCTTCTGTGTTACTTTTCTCAAGCCCAGCCGGTGCGCGTGACAGTGCGTCCGCAACTTTGTTCTCCTTGCCGGGAACGTAGACTATTGTGAAGTGGAATTCTTGCAGAAACAATGCCCAACGTTTTAACCTGTCATTATTTAATTTTGAAGACATAAGAAATTGTAATGCACGCTGATCACTGTATACTTTTACGTGCTTACCAGAAAGAAAGAAACGAAATTTGTTTAGTGCCCAAACGATAGCTAAAGCTTATAATTCAGTAACGGAATAATTTTTTTCAGATTTTGTTAGCACTCGGCTAGCAAAAGCAATGGTTTTCTGAACAGTAGTGTCATTTTCTGACGCTTCTTGAAATAAATGGGCACCAAGACCAACTTTAGAAGAATCCGTGCTAAGGCAAAAATATTGTGACAGATCTGGATTAGCTAGTATTGGCGCGTTAAGTAGCGATTTTTTCAAAGAATTGAATTCCAACTGTGCTTGTTCGTCCCAGTTCCAAATAGTATTTTTCCAGTGAGAGAACAAAGTTTTGGTGTAACTAGAATTTGCATATTCAGAAAACGACGGTAAAAATTTACGAGACCTAGAAAACTGCGGACTTGTTTTTTTGTGGATGGAACTGGAATGGCTCTGATTGATTCTAACTTTTCAGGATCCGGCTGAATGCCTTCAGAAGAAATAATATGTCCCAAAAACTTCACCTCTGTCCTACCGAATTCAGACTTTTCCAAGTTAACTGTAATTCCAGATTCTGCAAAAATACGTAACAAACTGTTGAGGATGTGATTATTTTGTTCCCATGAGGCTTCTGCTGTCAGAATATCGTCCACATATAAGGTGATGTGACGCTTTAAGAACTTAGGTAATATGGAATTTAGCCCGCGAATGAATGCTGCCGAAGAAATGTTCAAACCAAAAGGAAGTTTCCGAAACTGATAACAAACGCCGAAACAAAGGAAAGCTGTGTGTTTTCTACATTCTGGATGAAGTTCTATCTGATAAAAGCTGGATCTGAGATCAATAGAAGACAATACTTTTACACCATTAAAATTTTGAAGAAGTTCTTCCAACGTTTGCGGCCTGTCTGTTTCAGGAATGATGACAGTATTGATTTGTCTCGAATCTAAGACAAGCCTGATCGATCCATTTTTCTTCTCAACAACGTGTAATGGATTGTTGTATGAGCTTACTGCAGGCTCAATAATGCCCTCGTCAAGCATAGATTGTATTTCTGCTCTAACATGGTCCCTATAATGCGCCGGAATTACGTATGGTCTAACACAAAATTTAGTATGCTCACGAACACGAAATTGGTATTGAAATCCCTCGATTGTTCCTGTTTTGTGAGTAAAAACTGTGGGATGAGCTTGTAAAATCTCAAAAAGGTCTTGCCTATAAGTGTCATTACAATTCTCAATTGTTTGAATTTTATTCTGAATTAACTCATTAGTATCAAATGCGCCGTCGATATCATCCCGGTCAGTACTTGCAGAGTGATTGTTAGTGTCAAGTTCCGTCGAAAATTCTGAACTGTTGTCTAACAGGAGGTAAAGCCGATTAATTTCTTCGTCATGGTTTGAGAGCCAATCTCCAAATTTCAAAGCTATTGACTTACCTTCTTTCTCTAAACTTATTTCAGCATCGTGGAAGTTTAAGATTGCTTTGTATTCATTAAGAAAGTCTACTCCCAATATAATTTCCGTCGACAATAATGGAACAATAAGAAAGTTCATAGAGAAGCTGTGGCTTTGACAAAAGAATTCTAAGTTGGTTTGTTGGCGTGCATCTACACTTTTTCCAAAGATTACACCTTGTAATTTAATCTTACGTAACGGAAGTGTGGGGCAATCGTTCGATTTGTTGCATTTGCTAAAGGCTATGTCACTAATTACTGAAATGGGACTGCCAGAGTCAAGTACTGCCGTAAATTTTACGTCATTTACTGTAATGTGAATCACAGGATATACAATGTTGTTATGTTTTACGTCGTGTTCCTGGAGTAAGATGTCCCTAATGTCTTCCATTTTTACGTAATTACTAGCTACGGCAGCTGCGTCGTCAGTTTACATAAGTACGTTTTGTGGCTGCCAGCGGTATGAGTCATTGCCTATTGTCTCTTTGATGGCGCGCATCGTTATTGGGATTTGGAGACCTAACTTCTACAAATTCACCTTGTCGAAAGGGCCCTGCCCTGTTTGAATCCCGCCAGTTCTGATGCAATTCAGGTCTGTCGTTACGATCATATCGTCTGTCGTCATGTTGGTAGATTCCATAGTTTCTTTCTTGTCGGTCACACGGTGGAGAATTTCTCCCTGAATCGTAACTGCGCGCTGGACCGTTGCGTCTAAAGTTATTCTGTCTCCCTTGATAATAATTATTTTGGTTCCCATATTGGCTGTTTCTCTGATTGTCTCTGTGATAGCCACTACCACGGAGAGGTGACCTTTCCCTGTAATTATCACTACTTTGCCAACGGTTGTCATATGGGTGATGTCTGTTTTGGTCACGATTTGTGTTGTGAGAATAGCCTTGTCGTGTCCAGTTATTATTTCATTCATCGTGGAATTGTGACGGATGTGACCTGTAATTGTTGTGTTCCTGTTTTCGCGTTCCGCTATTGTCAGTGTCAATTTCCAATTCTTGTAAGAGTCCCTGAAAAGCTTCAATGTCGTCTTTGCAACGTCCTGCCAAAATAATGTGTCGTAAATGTTCAGGTAATTTGATTAAGCAAATGCGGATGAGTTCTGAGGGGCTGTATGGGTTTGACAGGTACTGATTCTTGTGCAACATGTCTTCAAAATATTTCACAAGAGTGGAGAATTCAGATTGTTCGAAATGTTTCATCATTATGATGCTATGTTTTACTCGGTCTTGTGTAGCTTGAGACCAATACGCTGAGAGGAAGGCATGATAAAATTCTCCTTCACTGTGGCAATCGTGAATGACCGATCGCATTCTTACAGCTGGTTCATTCTCTAAATAGCCACACATAAATTCTAATCTGTGCTCTAATGACCAGTTGGGAGGAAATCAATGATAGAATTGATGAAGCCACGCTTGTTGATGAATGTGGTTGCTGGAATTCTTAAATGTTTTGAATTTACGTGTAGTAATAAATAACTTATAGTCAAAATCATCATGTCGGCGAGTCGCATATCGGTCATTGTTACTTTGTTTCGGCGGTTCCATCTCAAAATTCGGTGTACCTTGCCAATTTCTTTCATAATATCCGAAGTACCCCGTGTTATTATTTTGTGGCTGTTCCATATTTCTATGTCCCTCTTCCCGTATTGGAGCGCGAGTGTCCTCTGAAATACGTAATTCTTGTATTAGCTGTGTCAGCTGATCTTGTACTTCCCGGATTTCTCTTTGGTGTTGCGTATTAATTTGATTCTGATTTTGTTTGAATTTCCTAATTTGTTCGCACTCTTCTGTGTCATTAAAGACTATCGGTTTTGTGTCATTCAGATTATCATCTACCTTCGTAGATAAATTATTTAGCTGATCCGAAAGTTCAACTACTTTCTCTGATAATGAACTAATTTCCTCCATGTGTCTTTCTGAACCAATTTTCAGAGTATCTACTGTGTCCTTTAAATTTTCCTGAGTTTTTGCAAGTTGCGTAACCGAATCGGTAGATGCAACTGAGTCAGTTTTAGCTTGCAAGGTCTCATGATTTTCATGAACAATAGTTTGCAGTTCTTTTATGGCTGCTTCGTGATTCAGTAATGCATTTTCATGCTGCAAAAAAATAGGTTGAAAATGCTCACAAATTTGTGTTTTTACGTCATTACAGACTTTTTGACATTTCGATTCGATTTTAAGTGACTCAGCAGTTAAACCTTCACGTGTTTGTTCAAGTGTTTGTTACAATGAGTCTAAATTTTGAAGCTTTTGCTGTGTTTGTCTCTGATTTTGTTTCATCGTGTCTAACTTTTGAAGATTTTGTTCCATTCTGTGTAAGTTTTGAAGATTTTGTTCCATTGTGTCTAACTTTTGAAGTTTTTGTCCCATTTGTTGTATTAATTGTAACAACAATGCACTGGTGTCTGAAACATGTTCCTCAGTGCTTTTCGGCAGCGAATTTCCACCGGCAACAGTCACATTTTGACGAGCAGAATCTGTATCTTGACTTATTTGAGAAAATGGTGAGGACCCAAAACCTGAATCTACAGTATTTGCGAGATTGTGTCCTGTCATTTCGGATTCCTGAGGCGAGCTGTTGCCGACCGATCGATCGATAATGCTTCCCTGTTCACTAATTGTTTCACTGTCTACGCCATTATTTGCCGCCCGCTCCATTTCCCTATGCACAATTACCAAATTACTACTTTGAATGTCTGTTAATTCATTACACAGTGGTGCCGATAAGCTACGCTCGCCGTCACTATTATTTCTCAGTTTACTTTTGAGCCTAGTGTTACGTTTTTCACACGCCATTATTGTCACAATATTTCACACGATAACACAGAAATAATATCTAGTTAATTGCAAACGCAGCTACGAAATACTTGGTGGAAATCTATATGCATGCCACAACTGTTTTACTGTACAACAATGAAAGACTGCAACTGCAAAGGAGATTCTCTCTACAATTACACACTGGCAGTAAACAAAAGCTACACTAATTACACAAACTACAAGAAAAAATCAGAAGATTCCAGTGAGGTATCCTGGCAGGGTCGCCATATGAAACGTCCCCTTGGAAAAATTCTACATGACTGTGCTTAAACTGACACATAATATTTTTTAGCGCAACGCGATCTGACTTTCAATAATCCCTACAAGAGGATAGCCCTGACTAAATTAACCTATACGTTTCACAAATCACTTACCTCACAAAAATCTTCGTTACTCAAACTACTGCAATACAGCTAGCGCCAATACTGCCAGCTAAATAAAAGATTCAAACTACTGAAGGCACTAACTACTGATATGCATAGTTAGCAAATGAAAGATTTTGATAGAGAACAAACAATGTATTTACCTTAAAAGTGTTCAAAAGTCATAATATATATAGCAGTTCATGACATCCATTGTTACAAATGAACTGTTTCTGATAGAGACACGTCCAGATCATCCGCTCTCAAAATTCCGCCATTTCTCTCCCCACAACCACCACTGCTGGCGGCTCACCTCAAACTGCGCAACGCTACACGCTGTTCACATCCAGCTGCGCAACACTACAATGGCAGACAACAATGGGAACTAGCCACAGACAGCACACAGCACAGCCAGTGATTTTCATACAGAGCACTACGTGGCGTTACCAATAAGAAAACCTAAACAGCTTACTTACAAGTGTTTGTGTAACCGATCTCAATACTAAAATTATAGGCAGACAGTGCATTGTTTCATAAAACATTGTAGGTCCTGGTCTTTTTTTTATAGAAGTAGTAGTAGAGCGTCGAGATATGATATTGGATCCTACCATTACCGAATAATCACTAAAACTACTGTCTTCCACAACATGTACACATCCAGCTAAAAATATAACAGTTATGTCCTCTAATTTTAGGAGGCATAGCCAGTTCTAGGCGCTCAGTCCGGAACCGCGCGACTGCTACGGTCGCAGGTTCGAATCCTGCCTCGGGCATGGATGTGTGTGATGTCCTTAGGTTAGTTAGGTTTAAGTAGTTCTAAGTTCTAGGGGACTGATGACCACAGATGTTAAGTCCCATAGTGCTCAGAGCCATTTGGACCATTTTTGGCATAGCCAGAAAAGGCATCATGCTCACGTGATCAGCAACATATAAGCTAGTATCATATCTCAGCAAACAAAATTGCAGTACGACCTTACGACTGCATATACGAAAACTTAAGCAGGTAATCGTCTAGGTCTGCTTGACACACATTGCCTCCTTAAGGAAGCTTTAATTTGTCATGATCACTGTATTAGCAAAGCTACTTGTAAATGTGGTAGAAAAGCCGATTTGGGAATAATCCATTCTTATCACTGACAAGATAATTAGTTATCAGTTTACACATTTGGTGTCAGGTTACCTCCTTGGGTGACTTATATTCCAGGTCACCACCATCTCCCCTGTTAAGACATTAAAGAAATTCAGCTCATTCGCAAATATCACAATTTCCAAAGTAAAAAGACCTTCCATTTGAAGGTGCAAGATGCTGCACGACTAACGAAGTATGGCTTAACCGTCCACATCTTATGTAAGTAGTTTTAAAAATATACAAAATTTTACCCATCATAAAACTCTGTATTTGAAGCATTAATATTCTCGAAATGCCATTAATATATTATACAGCACTTAGATACGTAGAATTCGTAGAAACACTGCACAAAACACAACCTCATGTCTCACAACAACAAACTGCCTATGTTGGTCTCTAGTGCATGTTCCTTCGTGTCATTAAAAAATCGGGCACTAGAATGAAACATCGACCAGCAAACATTATGCGTTCCTAGGTACACTGTCCTCTAGGTACAACGTTCTCCCAGACTGTCATCAAAACACAACAGGTGTTACAGATGAAAGAAATTCAGGGAGTAATTCTCCTCATGTGTTTTCACTGTATTGATGTCTATGATACCGCAATCAGTTGGTCTTGCGAGATGGTACACCACTCTCTCAGTGGCAGACCACTCTTTGATCTGTGTATACGGTCATTATTAAGCTTTGACAGGTGGTGTGCCACTCCTTCACTTTAACAACATTGTCAGTCAGACTACCATTCATATTTTAGTTCATGATCCCAGTGTTCCCCAATAATACGTTTGCTATATGTAGTTAATGACGTTTTAAATGTGGGAATCGTAGGCAGCATGTTCATATAGCTGCATGTGTAACCTGCATAGAACTTGTACCCAAGCAGCTGTAGTGGAGGCAACGCAGAACAGAGAGAGGGATGGATGGGGGGCCGTAAATACTGAGTGCAGCCCCCAGGCTGTGCAAACTTAAATACGCCACTGCTCTCATTCATACTCCCTCCGCTATTCACTGTTTTTATTTTATTGTGGTGGTAATGGGTACACCAGCAATTTAAAGTTCAACCTCATCAAATTAGTTAATTTGATTATTAATTTGAGTTCTGAAACCGACCACAGGCATAGGCAAAACAAGTACCATGAGTAAATTCACTAATTAATATATAAAAATTAAGGGTGTAGCTCGTGATTTGGAACTTATTGAGAACATAATACTCTTCTTTATGTAGAAATAATAACATTTATCACCACTCAGGCATATATTTATGATTAAAGTAAGCGACGGCTTGCAGTCTTATAGGAACCACATCTGACGATCTTGGGTATATTGAAAGGATATAGTTGCTGAATGCCTCCCCACGAACCATGGACATTGCTGTGGTTGGCTGGCGTGCGTGCGTCAACGATGCATTCAGTTATACCGCGGGTGCCTCCATAACAGAGAAGTGTTTGTTGAGAGGTCAGATAAACACGTGGTTCCTAACGAGGTGCAGCAGCCTTTTCAATAGTTGTTGAGGCAACCGTCTAGGTGATTAACCGATCTGACCTTATAACATCAGCCAACAGGGTCTGACTTTGCTGGGACTGAGTACGGCTGAAAGCAACGGAAACTACAGTCGCAATTTTTCCCAAGAGAATGGAACTCCACTGTATGGTGATGGCACCCTCTTGGGTAAAATATGCAGGAAATAAAATGGTGCCCAATTCACATCACTGAGCGAGGACTACTCGGTAGGATGTCTTCATCATGAGAAACAAAACTGGCACTCCACAGATCAGAGCGTGGAATTTTAAATACCTTAATCGGCCAGGTTGTTTAGAAAATTTGAAACAGGAAATTGATAGGTTGAAGTTAGATAAAGTGAGAATTAACGAAGTTCGTTGGCAGGAAGAACAGGACTTTTGGTCAGGTGAGTACAAGGTTATAAGTACAAAATTAAATAGAGTCAATGCAGCAGTAAGTCTAATAATGAATACGAAAATAGGAATGCGGTTAAGCTATTGCGCACAGCATTATCGCAGCCAAGTCAGACACGAAGAGAACACTCACCACAGTATCGCAAGTTTGTATGCCAACTAGCGCCGCAGGTAATTAAGAGGTTGAATAAATGTATGATGAGGTAAACGAAATTATTCAGGTACTTAAGGGAGGCGAAAATTTAGCTGTGATGGGGGACTCGAATTCGATAGAAGGAAAATGAAGAGAAGGAAAAATAGCAGATGAATATGGAGTGGGGGATAGGAATGAAATAGGAAGGCGCCTGCTGGAATTTAGGGCAGAGCAAAAATTAATCACCGCTAACGCTTGGTTTAAGAATAATGAAAGAAGGTTATATACGTGAAAGAGACTTGGAGAAACTGATTTTAATAGTGGTAAGACAGAGGATTTGGAATCAGATTTTAAATAGTGAGACATACCCAGGTGCAGATGTGAACTCTGACCGCAATTTATTGGGTACGAAATGTACATTAAAACTGAAGAAATTGGAAAAAGGTAGCAAATGAAGAAGATAGGACCCATGCAAGTTGAAAAAACGAGAGATTGTTGAGCGCCTCAAAGGGAGCATTAGGCGATTCACTACTACAGGGTTAAGGCATACAGTAGAAGGTGGATGGGTAGCTTTGAGAGATGAAGTAGAGAAGGCAGCAGAGGATGAAATAGATAAAAAGATAAGGCCTAGTAGAAATCCTAGGATGACACAGAAGATACAGAATTTAACTAATGAAAAGATAAAACTTAAGAATGCAGCAAATGAAGCAGGCAAAGGGAAGACGAACGTCTAAAAATGAGAGCGACAGGTAATGCAAAATGACTAAGCAGGAATGGCTAGAGGACAAAAGTGAGGATATAGAAGCATATATCGCTAGGGGAAAGATAGATAACGTCTGTGGGAAAAGTAAAGAGACCTTTAAAAGAGAACCACTCGTATGAATACCAAGAGGTCAGATGCAAAACCGGTGTACTTAGCAAAGCAGGGAGAGCTGAAAGCTGGAAGGAGTATATAGAAAGGCTATGTAACCGAAATGAATTCGAAGGCAATATTACAGATTGGGAAGACGACATAGATGAAAATGACACTGGAGATAGGGTACTCCGAGAAGAATTTGACAGAGCACTGACAGACCAAAGCCGAAACAAGGACCCCAGAGAAGATGACATTCCCTCGGAACTACTGATATCCTTGGGAGAGCCAGCCTTGATAAAACTATTCCACCTGGTGTGCAAGATGTATGAGACAGGAGAAATATGCTCAGACTTCAAGAAGAATGTACTAATTCAAATTCCAAAGAAAGTAGGTGCTGAGAGGCGTGACTAGCACAGAACTATCAAGTTAATAAGACATAGTTGCAAAATACTAACACGAATTATTTACAGAAAAACGGAAAAGCTGTTAAAAGCCGACTTCGAGGAAGGGCAGTTTGGGTTCAGGAGAAATGTAAGAACACACGAGGCAATACTGACCCTACGATTTATCTTAGAAGATTGGCTAAGGAAAGGCAAACTTATGTTTATAGCCTTTGTAGGTTTAGACAATGTTGACTGTCATACGCTCTGTGAAATTCTAAAGGTAGCAGAGGTTAAACACAGGGAGCGCAATGGTGTTTACATCTTGTACAGGAACCACAGTTGTAAAAGTGGAGCGGCCTGGAGGGTAGCAGTGATTGAGACAGGAGTGAGACAACTTTGTAGCTCATCCCTGATGTTATTCAATCTGTACATTGAGCAAGCAGTAAAGGAAACCAGACAAAATTTGGAGAAAGGATTCAAGTTGAAGGAGAATAAATAAAAACATTAAGGTTTGCCGATGAAATAGTAATTCTGTGAGAGACAGCGAAGGACTTGGAAGAATAGTTGAAAAGAATGGATAGAGTCTTGGAAGGAGCTTA
Organism: Schistocerca piceifrons; assembly: GCF_021461385.2. Classification (NCBI taxonomy): domain Eukaryota; kingdom Metazoa; phylum Arthropoda; class Insecta; order Orthoptera; family Acrididae; genus Schistocerca; species Schistocerca piceifrons. The sequence goes on from NC_060149.1 coordinate 664,422,955, forward strand.
TAAGACGAACATCAACAACAGCAAAACAAGGATAATGGAATGTAGTATTAAATCAGGGGATACTGAGAGAATTCGATTAGGAAACGAGACACTAAAATATGAGTTTTGTTATTTGGGCCACAAAATAACTGTTGATGGTCGAAGCAGAGTGGCTATGAAATGCAGGCTTGCAATGAAAAGAAAAGCTTTTCTGAAGAAGAGAAATTTGTTAACATCGAATATAGGTTTAAGTATTACGAAGTCTTTTCTGAAAGTATTTGTTTGGAGTGTAGCCTTATATGGAAGTTCACTGAGGACGATATACAGTTCAGACAAGTAGAGAAAAGAAGTTCTTGAAATATGGTGCTACAGAAGCATGCTGAGGACCGGAAGGGTAGACCATGTAATTAATGAGGAAGTACTGAATGGAACTAGATAAAAAAGAAATTTATGGCACACTTAAATAATGGAAGGGATCGGGTTGATAGATCACCTTCTGACACATCAAGGGATCACCAATTTAGTATTTGAGGGAAGGGTAGGGTTAAAAGTTGGAGATGGAGACCAAGAAACGAGTACATTAAGCAGGTTCCACAGGGTGAATGTTGCAGTAAGTATTCGCAGATTAAGAGGCTCGCACAGGGTAGAGTAGCACCAAGAGCTGTACGAAACCAGTCTTCGGACTGAAGGCCACACCAATAACAACTTGTCGTAGTGTGTCACATCGATCACAGCGCTTAAGTACATGATAAAGCCGTACTTGCTTCAAAATCGATAACAACTAAACAAACGATACGTGTAGCTGAATGGAAGAGAAATAGTAAGAGAACAGTATTTATTCTTCGTAGCAAAATGGTTCACGTATTACGTACACATTTCCAGCGCTATGTATGCAACAAGAAAAAGATAAACAGTTCCGCAAGACCAGAACAGCAATAGATGCCCCTATCACTGATAGAAATTTTCAAGATTACCTATTCATGAGTCATAAAACACAACCATTTCTGCAAAACTGCAATCACGGCGTGATTCTTACATCGCAAGTTGGAGAGCAGAAATCCGTAGCGGAGGGATAACGAACTTGGCATCTTTTCCGCTGCCACGCAACGTTCACTTAACGAGCAGTACGAGTTATTACTTCTTTCTTCCTGTTGTTACAAGTGGTTACTTCTTGTTAGCAGTCAACTTTCAAGGATGGTGAGACGATAATCGAAGGAGATAGCGTATCCATTGCACAAACAAGTGTATTCTCGTTATTTGTATCTTGGCTTCGCACTACGTAAATTACATTGCGTATATCTTATTAACGTAAGGGAGAAAAAGTGTTTGAACAAAGTGAATGTTACCAGCATAGCCAGTATCTAGGTAGTTAATGTTTCCACTTCGTTGCACTTCCTCGCCACCGCTTAGCAAGTTTCCATTAAAAATGGAACACTGAAATAATTAGCTCTGCCCTTTCAACAAGCCCACTACTTGCAGCCGGCAGGAAGAGAAAATAAGAAACTTAGACGTGCCCCTCAAATGTTTAATTGGACTCGTGTCGGGAGAATGTGACGTCTAGATGATTAAATGAAATTTATTATGATGGATAAACAGCAGCTACGGCTACATAATTGAATTTTTGCTATCGGAAAGGAAACTGCATGCTACCAGTTCCTTTAAGAAAATAGAAAAAATCAAGCCAGTGTCATAAATTGTTCGCAATTTTCCTGAATAAACTTCAAATCAAGAACGGGTAATCCTTGTGTGGCCAATTCTGCTATGTTATTCTATGCGTGTCTTTTCTTTTTGGCTTGGTCCTGCTTCACTTACGTATTGTGCAGGATGTACACTTATTTCGAGGATGGAAAAAGTGAAAAATAATTGGCAATACTGGTCCCTATTAACATTTCATTCTTAGGTCATTATACAATAGAAAGTTACAATTCGTAATGTGTTGATCACGCCACTTTCAACACTATCTTAAGCATAGATATGATACGGATTCTAAGATTTTTACAGATTTATTAAATAGATTTGATTAAGTTCTGTTCTGAACAACAAACGCACGTTATATATTCCTTTAGACTTAACAGTAGTATTGGGACAAGGCGATTTTTGGCCGAGTGTGTGTGTGTGTGTGTGTGTGGGGGGGGGGGGGGTGTTATTCTCTTATGTGAAAAATCAGCCACTTGCCCTAGTATAATTCAATAACCCTTATGCAAACAAATTTTTCACTTGTTATTTAGGATGTAAAATGGTTCAAATGACTCTGAGCACTATGGGACTTAACTTCTGAGGTCATCAGTCCCCTATAACTCAGAACTACTTAAACCTAACTAACCTAAGGACATCACACACATCCATGCTCGAGGCAGGATTGGAACATGCGACTGTAGCGTTTAGGATGTAATTGATGGGTAATAATTATAATCAGTGGTCTATAATTACTGTAATTACCACAGTACACAGTCAAGATGGCCGCCTAATACTGTACTTCTGCTCAAGTTTACCCAGGTGTTAGTTAATGGTTAAATCCTTTTAGACTAAAGTGATTACTGTCATCATAAGGACGGTAATTTATGACTAAAAAATTCGTCGCCCCATCCGCCACGGGTGCAGTGTGCTCCAATTAGAGGTGTACACAATCCGCTTTTAACCTGTCCATGCTCGCTTGTTAGCCAGGTGAGCAAGCTGCCGCACGTTAACTGCCGAACGTGCGGATTGCTTTACTTCCATCCAAGCCAAATTATGGCCAAATCAAGCAGGCCAAAGGAATTTTTCTTGCCTGCCCATCTTCCCACGGAGCTACGCTACATAGCAGTTTATTCTGTACCCTATCTTTGTAGTTTTATGAGTAGGATTCAGACATTTTTAGCCGAGCATCGCAAGACGAGGCCCAATATATTAATTATGGGACATTGTAGCCCAGAAAATTGTGGATTTTATTTGTCCTTTTTTCCATTTTGGATATATTTCTAGCTTATTTATTTACTTCGCTAGGAACGATTTTCTCTGCAACTTGAACCTTTTTCGACAAATATTGGCTATTATGAATTAAACAGACACAATCCTGGCTATTCTCAATTTGAACCATCATCAGGTCTGCTCTAATAAATGTTTTCTATAGTAAGCAGAACCATCTCTGTAAGTCGACATCCTTTAGCACTAAGAACCAAAACATGTCTATTATGGTGCAAAGCCAACTAAAGTAAGGGCTGGAAGTCTAGTTTCTGAAACCTTAGTGTGTTTCAAATTGATATAAATCCAGTTATAACAATTTTAATTACTTTTCTCAAGATTTGTCTTGCAGGTTCGCTTCATTCATTCTAAGTGGCCAGATAGTTAATTCTAAGTTCGTCAAATGCATTTTAGAAAACACGAAGTATGTTTTGCATATTATATTAATTTAAAAAGTACATGTCCAAAAGAAAAAGCATTTCTTGCATACCAAGCTTTCTTTGCACTTTGTTGTGCACCATGAGAATGTGGTTTTTAATTTCCACTGTTAGTGGGGCAAAACAGTTCTGGTGCATTTTTTTAGTGTGGGTTGCATACATTCAGGGGCAAACTTGATTGATTTATGACCCTCTCAACCTCCTCTTAACCTATTGTTATGCTAATTAATTTATGACACCCTGGGGGTTGATTTATGACTCTTGAGGATAATCCATACTTCTTAGAAACCTTCACCCCTCTTCCTCCTTCACCTCTCTGTGAAATCCCCTCATTGACACAAACACACTTTTGGTATCAAATTAATTATGTAATTAATTAAATTGCTCAATTAATTATCCTCTGCTCATATGATAAATCCCCCAGCCCTCCATCCCCCCCCCCCCCCCCTCATGCACAGAAAAAAATTAGCAGGAAAATTGATCAATCTGTGCAGAGCTGTTGGTGTGGGAGATGCAAGTATTACCCTGTCCAGCAACTACATGCCCTAATTACACAATTACACTGCTGCAGATTAGAGGTGTTGTCTTGTTGGAAAATGTGTGTGTGTGTGTGTGTGTGTGTGTGTGTGTGTGTGTGTGTGTGTGCTCACCTTGATGTGCAGGGATCGACTGAATTAGTGCACAATGCCACCACCAGAGGATGTCCCACCTATCGCCCCCTCCCTCCCCCCCCTCAGAAAAAATTGGCGGGAAAAATTGCTGAGCTGCTGGACTGGAAGGATCCCATGACAAAAAATTCGATTATATAGCAAAATACATACGGTTTATTTATAAAATTCAATTTGGAAGAGTTGGATCTCTCTTCCATTTCGTGGGAAAAACTCATAATTCTCTGCTGTTTCCAAAGATGTAGGTCATATCAAATACACCGAAAAGAAGTAATTACATAGATGGCTTTTTCCGATCGCGTGAGAATTCCGTCATGAAACACTCACCACATATAATTACATTGTCACAGATCAGGCTAAACATATCTGGTGAAACAAAACTCCCAGTCACATCACTGATTGCCGAATCAATCGCATTCCACCGCGCATGTCACCACTCAGGGACTGCGCTAATCTTCTGCAAACAAAGCTTTACAGTAATAAACATAGCAGTCGATAGTGCAACAAAAAACACGTGAGGATCTGCTTAGTGGAGCCGATGAGAGGACATTCTGTGTATCCATTTTGTTACAGCCGTTTGTACACTGTAGCAGATCCAGTTGAACCCGTGTATTGCTATATTGTACAGCTGTTTACGAAATGAATTTTTCACCCCTTACGGTCGGATATTCTCCTCAATGCGTTGAAATCACAATTCACCACGTCGAATCTATCTTCCCCTTACGAGTAGACATACGTAACTTTTTACATTAGTAGTAGTCTGATCACTTTTCACAAACGTCTGGTGATATGTCGGAACATAAGCCACATTACTTTTACGTTCAAGCAGCATAACATTTCTCACTATCATTTATAGGTGTATAGCGTCCGAAAAAGTTATGATATGTCCACACTCGCACCAGCAGTGTATCGTTTCGCTCTGCCTATAGTTCAATTCTTTTATCTTGGCGGCTCGCGCATGCCCGCCCAGACGCGGGAGACTGCTGCGTTGCCAGTTGCACACGACGCACGCGCCAATAGAAGCAGCGCCATAGTATAGCTATAGTTCAATTCTTTTATCTTGGCGGTTCGCGCATGCCCGCCCAGACGCGGGAGTTTGCTGCGTTGCCAGTTGTACGCGCCAAGCAAACTTATGTTTAGGGGGGAGCGCGTAGTTTATGAAGTAAAGGCACCACGGCCGCATTTAACCCATTCGCTGTTACAGAGACGTGCTCTCCCCGCATTCCGCGCTGTGCGCGATTTTGCATCACTGCACCGCTCGCCTGTGCAGACACTGGTGTTCCGACTGCTTTGACACACTTATCATTCGATTTCATGAAAACTATTTGGGCCAAAATTTGATTTTTACACATCTTCTTGACTGATACCTTCCCCCCATAAATGACTTAATTTTGTTTCGATGTTCAATGCAGTTGTTGTGCAGCATTAAATGTAGTAAACCACTGCACGAAATTTTGAAGAGTTTGCAGAGGTAAAAATCCATAGCGTATACTTTCCATATGGTTGATTTCAGTTGCCACTAGGAATTTCAAAAAATTACATTCAAACGAATAAAATTCATGAAGTAAGACACTTCGATATTGTTTTTAACTAAAGAAAATATTACACACAGAACATGGTTTGAACTCGGAAACTCTCACTTAGCAGTCTAACACTTTAACCATTAGGCTAACGCAGCTCAGCATTCAATACAGCTCCTGGAGGACTTTAAACTAGGACGCAAAATACCGACAAACACTGTTGGTATGACTATAAATTACGTTTCGTCGAAGTACAATAGGAAATAAACAATTACCGCTGTTCGTTATTGCGAAAAAGCGGTTAGTGACAATGATACAAACACCTTTCCTTGCTATCGCCTACATTAGGAGGCTTATTGCTTGTTTGGTTTAATTAATTAATAGAATATGAAGCAATTGGTATAAAGAATGTTTTTCCAAACTTTCTATAAAAGAAATTCTGCTATCAAGACATTGCTTTCGTTCAGTTACTTTATTTATGACTGAACGTTTCTAAAACTGAAGACACTCGCCCGTGCTCTGTATTGCAGTCGAGCTCTGGTAACGTCATTCTCTGTTCATTGGCTGACTGTGTTTTGTGACGTCAGATGCGCAGAACGAACCTAAACTCGGCCGCCGTCATAAATGATGCGCAGTTTAGTTTGCCGTACCATATGGCCCGGCGGCGGTGCTGCACCGCGAACACCGCTGTACAGGCAGTGCAAACAGTCTTCGATAGAGAGGGCTGTCGATGCCATAAGACGCATACCGTTATCCCGCCTGTGGGTTGCACCTTCCAATGTACGATTCACATACATTTTTGATCACAGACCTAAACTTTCTACAATCGGCAATCCATTTTCCTCCTCTCTCATAAGGCCGATAATCTTCCTGTTCTGTGGAAAAATACTATACGGATTATCGGCTGTCCATAAGGATGTGTCGAATTCATTACGATGGTAGCTCATATGGATCGCAATATTCTTCACCCAAGAGATGAAGCTATCTGTATCCACATAAAGTAATTTGGGATGTACAAAATGAGTTCTGGCAATCTCCTAACAAAAACGGTAAATGTGGAGTTTGGATAGGTGTAGTATGCAGGTCCCACATAAATAGGTTTCGTAAATTCCACTGAAGTCTTCGCCATCTCCGTAGGAACAAAGTTCTTATTGAGTATGGAGACTCGTTTGAAATTTTCTCTGACAATGCATTTTCTTGCGCCCTCACGCCTGTCGCATTCTGTTCTAATCAAAATTTCACATCGTTCACTCAAATTCCCCATTGCTTTGCCGCAAATTGAATTATTCATTAATTTATAAAAATCTTTCTCTGTGTCTTACGTCGCGGAAGCCCTCAGTGTCGTATACAAATCAATATAATGCTTCAACTATAGGAACTGTTTGAAGGAGATAGCCTAGGTGATTCCAGCTAGCCTCATCCCCAAGCTGAGACACAGCTGGAGAGTACGATTATGAGTAATACAGGGTGATTCAAAAAGAATACCACAACTTTAAAATGTGTATTTAATGAAAGAAACATAATATAACCTTCTGTTATACATCATTACAAAGAGTATTTAAAAAGTTTTTTTTTTCACTCAAAAACAAGTTCAGAGATGTTCAATATGGCCCCCTCCAGACACTCGAGCAATATCAACCCGATACTCCAACTCGTTCCACACTCTCTGTAGCATATCAGGCGTAACAGTTTGGATAGCTGCTGTTATTTCTCGTTTCAAATCATCAATGGTGGCTGGGAGAGGTGGCCGAAACACCATATCCTTAACATACCCGCATAAGAAAAAATCGCAGGGGGTAAGATCAGGGCTTCTTGGAGGCCAGTGATGAAGTGCTCTGTCACGGGCTGCCTGGCGGCCGATCCATCGCCTCGGGTAGTTGACGTTTCATAACTAACCTTTTTCGTAGGACTCTCCATACGGTTGACTGTGGAATTTGCAGCTCTCTGCTAGCTCTGCGAGTCGATTTTCCTGGGCTGCGAACAAATGCTTGCTGGATGCGTGCTACATTTTCATCACTCGTTCTCGGCCGTCCAGAACTTTTCCCTTTGCACAAACACCCATTCTCTGTAAACTGTTTATACCAACGTTTAATACACCACCTATCAGGAGGTTTAACACCATACTTCGTTCGAAATGCACGCTGAACAACTGTCGTCGATTCACTTCTGCCGTACTCAATAACACAAAAGGCTTTCTGTTGAACGGTCGCCATCTTAGCATCAACTGACGCTGACGCCTAGTCAACAGCGCCTCAAGCGAACAAATGTACAACTAAATGAAACTTTATAGCTCCCTTAATTCGCCGACAGATAGTGCTTAGCTCTGCCTTTTGTCGTTGCAGAGTTTTAAATTCCTAAAGTTGTGGTATTCTTTTTGAATCACCCTGTATATCTCCGCTTACTCCCCAGTGTTGTCACAGTTTTTGGGTGGATTCTCCTCGCTGAACGCGTTGCTCTGGACACAGCGGCAAATCGGCGAGCGCGTCGTGCAAACTAATAGGGTATGCGAATTCTGCCTACACCACATACCCCACATTAGCATCAGCCGCCATACCCCCATGATTTTTCCACCTGATACCTAGCATTCGTCTTCGGGTACCCATCGAAACTCACTAATCGGCGGTGATTGTTGTACGGTGTGCACGTATAAGTTATTTACATCCAAGTACATTATGTAACTTGAGTCAAGGGATGCTTTGAAGCTGTCACCCATTTATGGGTTATTTGCCTCGGCGTGCCTATGGATTAAAATGTTTCAAATGGCTCTGAGCACTATGGGACTTAACGTCTGAGGTCATCAGTCCCCTAGACTTAGAACTACTTAAACCTAACTAGCCTAAGGACATCACACACATCCATGCCCGAGGCAGGATTCGAACCTGCGACCGTAGAGCTGCGCGGTTCCGGACTGAAGCGCCTAGAACCGCTCGGCCACCGCGGCCGGCTCAGGGTGCCTATGGACACATTGGCAAGGTTCCCCATGGATCACAAGCTGAAAGAAAAGAAGTATGTCAGCATCGGTCAATAATTCAAAGCTACACTTCGTTTTCTTGAGCATTGTGCCCCAAGACAACCCGGGTACCGTGCAGTGAACTGTGGGATCCAGAGATAATGTGGTTATATATAGACTCCGGATTTTCTCGTAAATGCCCCCAACGAGTCGCACGTTTTTGTCTCTGTAAAGCCGTGCATACTCTCCTTAAGTGGAGATGCTGAATTCCGGCCCGACATTCACAGTATGCTCATACTCTGCATCCCTTATGGCATCGCCTGTACGGTTGCTGGGGAGCGCAGCTATGTCTGGTAGGCTGGTTTTGTTGAGTTTTGCCATATTATCCAGATACTCGTATGGGAAAATCCCCTTCCTAGTCAGAAGCCGAAACTGTTCCTCGTCGGGAAAAGCAGCATATCCTCCTGAGATGCAGTTTCAATGAGTTGCTGGAGTGATGCCTGCATAAAACGTAGTGTGTCAAGGAAGCGGAGCGTAATTCTTGGTGTCATTCGTTTGGAGACTGAAATATATTTCTCAATGCTCTCGGGCAGGACACTGATCCACTTTCACTCCATGCTTAAACCAGCCAAGTGTCCAACAAGAAAGTGAATGTCATACCCCCTTGAATTATGGAAGAAAACGGGTATGTGCCTTGGTAACTGATACTTCAAATTGCACGTATTGTGAGCTGCGCAACGAAACTTCCCCATAAGATGACAGTTGGTGCTTATGAGGGGTTTCCAATTTTCTGTCTGACTGTAGCCACCAAATATGACAGTGAACCAAGTTATTGTACAAATATTCATTTTGGTTCCATTTCGTCATGGGTGCATTGTCGCTGTAAAGCTTATCAACCTCCCCTGAAAGCTTTCCAAGCTCTATGAGAAGCCAAACTGCTGCATTATCCTCGAAATTTGTAGTGGTTAAGACTTGATTCGTAGGATGGTACAATTTGGTACTCCGCTGCATATGGTACGTGTTTATCTGTGAAGGTAGTATGTGACAGGAGCGAAGAGGCATTCGAATTCAGTATACACCACAAACGGGCATCTCTCCGAATTGTGAGCATTTTTAAACTTTATGAATTTGTCTTCAGCAGGCATAGTAAGACGTACTGGGTCCTTGGAAACGCAATCTACCAGGTGCTTTGCTATTATACTCACTTGTCGAGAAGGCTTTGTGGCACCTTAAGCAAATATGCTGCTTATATTCATGTCTACTCATCTGGGACGCGAGAAGCTGGGACATGTCTTGGATCCAAACATAATGGTAATTGCCTTTCTCCTTATTCTTCTCATCAGACAATAAAAAAAGTTTACATGCATATTACGCTCACCGGCAAATTTTGAGAAATGGAGGGGGCCGACGACTGTGTGCTCGTTCTGCTCATATGATTTACTTTTCTGCAGGCCATAAACATGACCTGATATTCCGGTATTCTGAGCCTCATATTTAGGGATGTTTTGGATCTTGACAGGGAATTCGGTACCATCAAAGCTGTAACACTTATGAATATCAAGTACCTACCATATCGAAACGTGCGCTGAGGCTTCTTCATGTAATTTCTTTCGCAAGCCAAGATTGACCATGTAAAACAAGCCTACACTATTTCTTTTTTGACATTAATGCATGTCTTCCTGTCCACTGTATCTTCAGGTAGCGCTATATAAAAAGATCCTGCGTTTACTGGATCATAGACACGTCTATGGACGTCCAAGTGTAGAATTCTGCTGAGTGCTTTAGCTGACCCCTAAATTCCATCTTGAAAAACCGAGTCAGTATAGCTCTCATGTTGGATTCACCAAACCACTTGGTGATTGGTGTGCTCCGTGTTATCGCGCCATAATCGCCCAAAAGATAATGAAGACTCATTTCTTCAACGCGAGGGTCAACTTTAGGAGGTGGGGGGGGGGGGGGGGGGGGGATGGCGGGGTGCGACTGTTCAATGCACAACATTGCATCGCATGTAATGGCCAGATACCACGCATCATTAACAACTTTGAGAAGTTCCATTTCCAGGACAGGAAGTCACGCTCATAGAAACCAATCAGGATCTCGGTACTCTTCCTCCGGATTCTCGATTTTAGTGAACGAGGTTCGCTCCTCAAAGGCGCATGCAATCACCGATTATTCTAAGTGCGGTATGGTGTCACTGATCTGATGTCCTTCACTAAAAGGACGGGAGAGGGAACTGCCACTAGCCACAGGATTACTACAACTAATACTACTACAAAAGATAATAGAAGCTACTGCAGTGAGGGTTGTGTGCTGTACCTTGCAAGATCAGCGAGAATGAGAAGGTGGAGGTGATACTGCGGAATCGGGCCAGAGCGAGCAGCCTCGCTGCAGCTGCTGCTGCTCTGGTTCACTTGTCGGAGAGAAGGTGGCCCCTGGACGCCAGGACGCCAGAGCGGTGCTGATGTGGAGGCAGCGGCGGGGGTGGAGGGGGCGGCAGTGGCGGCGGCGGCGGATACCCACGCGGCGACTAGCGGCGCCCTTGGCGGCGAGGCATGCAACACCGGGCCCCGCTTTGGCGACGCGGGCTTCGCTACCCCTGGTACCCCCTCCACGGCGTATTGCAGAAATTGCTCCCCCTGACGCAGTCACTGTAGAAGAAAGAGAGCATAACGAAAATTAAGTACAACGTTCCAGACGCCCCCGCTGCTTCAATGATGGGAAGAATACCGGTTATTTGTAAGCAGAATGAGTAGATGTATGTACAAATTACCTATCTCCCTCTGGCGCCTTGGTGTCTCCCTCAGGTCATCCGGCATCTCCTCACGCCGACAAAGGTCTTTCTCAAAATCAAATGGCTCTGAGCACTATGGGACTTAACTCAGGTCATCAGTCCCGTAGAACATAGAACTACTTAAACCTAACTAACCTAAGGACATCATACAAATCAATGTCCGAGGCAGGATTCGAACCTGCGACCGTAGCGGTCGCGCGGTTCCAGACTGAAGCGCCTAGAGGCGCGCGGCCACACCGGCCGGCAAAGGTCTTTCTCCATCTCCCTCACTCACTGTGGCATTTCGCCCTGGCCTGAATTGGGGAAGTGCCATCTCTCCATCTCACTGATGTCACCTAAAACCAAACATGGCTTTTCTGTGAGTGATAAGAACATATGCACACACAAAATCCTACGAGGGAAAAAATATTTTTTAGAATATACGCTTACAGGAGATCTGCAATGGCTCCTGCTTATTCTCGACACATACCCCTCCCTGTTCCACTTCTTCTACCGGGAAATCGTCTACAACAACAAAGAACATGCACCATATTACATATACAATGAAATTTTTGTTTCTGTGTTAATAAGGCTACGTGTGTTCCCTCCATACGTCAAGCGTATAGGTTTCATACATTTTTCACATTTGGTTAAGTTGTATTCTTGTTTACTTTTGGTCATTATTTCGTCACCATTGGCTTTCTTATCTTCAGTTGATCGATTTTGTTTATGCTGTTCCAAGTTTTTTGAGTATTGTACCGTTTCTTGTGTATTTGTTGTGTTGGTGCTTGGATGACTGTGTCTGTGATCAGGATTCTCTGTTGTATTTTGTGTGTTTTGCATTTCTTGCTCGTACCTGATTACTTTCTCGTTTAGTTCTTCTTCCCTCATTAAAACGGCTGTTTGGAACGTTGCCCATTCAAAAATTTCGTGTTTTAGGTGCCTTGCTCTAGTATAGTCCATTACACCTTGCAGGCATGGAGTATCTATGAAATATTTAGTCTTAATAGATTCACATGTTAGATGATGTGGCAGTTCCGTGTCATTTTCTAGTAGCCCTAGCTGTTTTCTCCACTCTACTGTTCGCCGCCAGGCTCTTATTCGCGTGAACGGAGATTTGTATTTGTGTTTTGTTCTTATTTGGTTCAAATGGCTCTGAGCACTATGGGACTTAACTGCTGAGGTCATCAGTATCCTAGAACCTAGAACTACTTAAACCTAACTAACCTAAGGACATCACACACATCCATGCCCGAGGCAGGATTCGAACCTGCGACCGTAGCGGTCGCGCGGTTCCAGACTGTAACGCCTAGAACCGCTCGGCCACTCCGGTCGGCCTGTTCTTATTTCTGGGTTTTACGCTAGATAATTACTGTTGATATTTGCAGGGTATGAGTGTAGTTGCCTATCGCTGCAGCAGTGTTTAGTAGACAATATTGGAGACGTCATATTCAGTGCGTTCTATCTGCCGTTTGTATAGTTCCTTATAGGTCGGACACTCTGGACCCCCAACCTTATTGCAAGCTGTTTTTGTATTTGCAAGGGATATAGCCTACAGCTTTTTCCTTACGACATTCGGATTTTTTGTGGCCTGGTTTAGCACATTTTCCGCAAACTGGATCTTTATCACAGCGTTTGTTCGGGTGACCATATCCCCAACATTTAAAACATTTTTCGAATGACACATAGTCTTTGATGCGTAATTACTCAAATTACATGTGCACTATATCGCCTTGTAAAAGGAAAAATCTGATCCTGAAGTACATTGTTCACAGTTCTTTTGTCTCTAGGCCCTGTCTTGAATCTGATTTTGTCTGGAACCGCGTGACCGCTACGGTCTCAGGTTCGAATCCTGCCTCGGCCATGGATGTGTGTGACGTCCTTAGGTTAGTTAGGTTTAAGTAGTTCTACGTTCTAGGGGACTGATACCCTCTGATGTTAAGTCCCATACTGCTCAGATCCATTTGAACCATTTTTGAATCTGATTTTGACTTGTTCCTGAAATTCTTCTCATGTAATATGCTCACCGAGATTTATTTTGTTGCCGGCCGCGGTGGCCGTGCGGTTCTAGGCGCTCCAGTCCGGAACCACGCGACTGCTACGGTCGCAGGTTCGAATTCTGCCTCGGGCACGGATGTGTGTGATGTCCTTATGTTAGTTAGGTTTAAGTAGTTCTAAGTTCTAGGGGGCTGATGATCTCAGATGTTAAGTCCCGTAGTGCTCAGAGCCATTTGAACCACTTATTTTATTAAGATCGTCAAGGAATTCTTCATCAGTTAGTGATATAGAAACTTGATATACTGGTAGTAGTGGCCGTAGTTTTCGGGCGCTAGGCATCGAATGTCTTTTAATTGTGCAGTTTGGCAATAATCTTCTTTTTGTCTGCCAATGTTTCTGTTCCAGGTTCATCGTACTTTCTGTTGTTCTGATCGCTTTGATCTCTATTTTGTGCTGCCTCAGATTTATGTTTTTTGTGATAGTACCTCGAAAAATTCTGGCATCTTTATTTGTTTCTGACTTTAAAAACAGTACAGTTGTTTGTTACGCCTTTGATTTTGGATACTTTCTTCTATCTTATTCTTTGGCTTTGCCTTTTGGCCTGATGCTGGTATTGCGGAGAATGACATGGGAGTAGTTTTGGTCTCATTTCGTAATGTTTCATATTCTGACTTCAGATCAGCAATTTCGTTTTCTAGACGTCTTGTTTTGTCGAGAGCGTCAGGGTCGTTCGCTACTGCAAGGTCCCTGCGCAGTTTGTGGTTGTCAAGTCGAAGCTCTCGTTTTGGCCATATAATTTTGCCTTGCCCATTTCCAACGACCATATCTTGCTTCTAAAAAACGCTCCTACTGTAGTCGACACCTTTTTTTCTTTTTGACCTCTCCCTGCAGTTCTCTCGAGATGTCATCAACTATTTGTACCATTTTGGCCTCCTTGCTGGCACTTTTTTGTGCTAGAGTTTCTAACGAATTAGTGCGTCTGACTGCATGTTGTAAAGTAACGGACTGCTGAAACTACCGATACCACCGGCTGGCGAGGTGTGCGGTGCCGTCAATCAACTTGAAGGAGCAAGTGAACTTTAACTACGTAAACATAAACATGTTATAATTTTGTTACAAAACTGTTAATATGAGGACAATCATGAAGTATATTGCCACAGAACTATATTATAAACACTTTTCATTTTTCATACTGTTTCTCATATATGTATACGTGCGACGTGTAAAATATCGATATACAACCGAGGTTGGCAGTACTGCACAGTTTGTAAGCTCTGTGAACAGGAGCCGGTGGTTGGTGGGTGTAGAGACAATGGGTAGTTTGTATTGAGACGTCTTGTAATACGCTTGCTTTGAGAAGGTCAAGGATAGAGGGAACGAAATGACGTATTGGAAAAGCTGTTACGTTGAAAATTATTGAATATCGTCACGATCAGCATTTATAAAATAAAAGTTGGAAGTTTAAATATGTGTCAGTTCTTACGCAGCAGAATACACACCCTGGACCCCAAATTGATTTAACAAACAGCGGATGGCGAGATCCGTCACTGGACCACGAGCGTGCAACACCTACCAATAAAGGTAAGAAAGTTATATTACTCTAAATTCACACTGTGATGATACCTTTCTTTCTGCATGTCTTCAACCCTGTATGTACTGTGTTGTTAGAGTGAACAGCGTGACGGGGACTTGTGGTCGACTAGGCACACCAGGGAGACCACACAGGTTTAAAATGATAATTTGTAGATTAATATACTACTACTGATAATAATTAATATTTGTCCCCCGGAGAAAGAGGTGCATTACAATGTGTTGTTCTACCGGTCGGCGTTTCAGAACCATCTCGCCCGAGCGACGAGACTGTGATGTTACACGCGGGGATGGGCCCTCGTCACCAGCAAAATTTGCCGCTTCCACCAGCTTTAGCCAATATGTTTTCTCTAGTGTCCGCGTTTTTAAACGCAGACGCGAAGCTAAGGCTTTTCTAGAACTTACTTCTTCTTTCCGTTATTAGTCACAGAAATAAATAATAACTCTCTCATTAGATAGATCTTAGTGGTTAACAGCCAGATTTTCAGTTACTAATCCAGTGGATGTAATTTAGGTCTTAAAACACTAAAAAGTCTGCGTTGTAGACGGCGCAGTATCTACAGCGACCTACTGCGGCAGCTGGCGTATTCAGTCGAACGGTGCACACAGTGAGAATATCCGCAAACAGCTGTTGGTAAGCTACGCCTTTAACATAGCGCTGTAGTCGGCGTGTGCTGAGCCGCTAGCAGCTGGCAAACACGGCTGGGCAGCCGGGAGCGCATGCGCAGCCCTGGCCACTGGAATCCTCAAGCTGCTCCCTCAGCTCGGCTGACGGTACGCGACGCGTGACGTAGCACGAGCCGGCTTTCGCTCAGCACCGCGGGAGGGCGACGATACTTCCACGCCAGCGGCGACCGATTGCACTTCAAAACTTTGCTCACTTGTACCGCCGTATTTAACCCTCCGGTGGGCGCATGGCAGCACTCCGTGCCGCCACGTTGATGTATATGTGATAAGTGGTAGTGAAGGTGTTTGAATCACCTAAGAACATAATATTACCTGCAGTCGGCTATACTGTCAACACAATCCATGTGCCAGGTGTCGATTTCCTTCCTTGTAGCAGTCACCAGCCAAGGTCGAACGCCAGTACTCGACATCGGGAGCACTCCGTGCTGTATGTGCACGCTCACGTACGTAAATTTGCTTTTCGAGTATTGGTGATGGGTTATTATTTCGTGAGAGACTTTGTCTCTAATTGTTTTTTTTATTGTTGTACAACACTTTTACCATGAATTATTTAGTTCAAATGGTTCAAAAATGTTCAAGTGTGAGTGAAATCTTATGGGACTTAACTGTTAAGGTCATCAGTCCCTAAGCTTACACACTACTTAACCTAAATTATTCTAAGGACAAACACACACACCCATGCCCGAGGGAGGACTCGAACCTCCGCCGTGACCAGCCTCACAGTCCATGACTGCAGCGCCTGAGACCGCTCGGCTACTCTCGCGCGGCTCAAATGGTTCAAATAGCTCTAAGCACTATGGGACTTAACATCTGAGACTTAGAACTACTTAAACCTAACCAACCTAAGGACATCACACGCGCCGGCCGGTGTGGCCGTGCGGTTCTAGGCGCTTCAGTCTGGAACCGCGTGACCCCTACGATCGCAGGTTCGAATCCTGCCTCGGGCATGGATGTGTGTGATGTCCTTAGGTTAGTTAGGTTTAAGTAGTTCTAAGTTCTTGGGGACTGATGACCACAGATGTTTAGTCTCATGGTGCTCAGAACCATTTGGACCATTTTGGACATCACACACATCCATGCCCGAGGCAGGATGCGAACCAGTGACCGTAGCAGCAGCGCAGATCCAGACTGAAGCGCCTAAAACCGCTCGGCCACAGAGGCCGGCAATTACTTAGTAGAAGTATGAATGTAGATCAACGTTTTACATGCAATCAATATGCAGTATGATGGATTAGCTATTTCATCTATCCATATACTGTTGCATTCATATCAGCAGTGTAATGCAAAATAATGAATAAAAAAATAGGAGTTCGGGTAAGCTACTACAAACAACATAGTGAACGCATTATTGTGGCCAAGATAGACACGAAGCCCACACCTACAACAGTAGTACAAGTTTATATGCCAACTAGCTCTGCAGATGACGAAGAAATTGATGAATTGTATGATGAGATAAAAGAAATTATTCAGGTAGTGAAGGGAGACGAAAATTTAATAGTCATGGGTGATTGGAATTCGACAGTAGGAAAAGGGAGAGAGGGAAACATAGTAGGAGAATATGGATTGGGGCTACGAAATGAAAGAGGAAGCCGCCTGGTAGAATTTTGCGCAGAGCATAACTTAATCATAGCTAACACTTGGTTGAAGAATCATGAAAGAAGGTTGTATACATGGAAGAACGCTGGAGATACTAGAAGATATCAGATAGACTATATAATGGTAAGACAGAGATTTAGGAACCAGGTTTTAAATTGTAAGACATTTCCAGGGGCAGATGTGGACTCTGACCACAATCTATTGGTTATGAACTGTAGATTAAAACTGAAGAAACTGCAAAAAGGTGGGAATTTAAGGAGATGGGACGTGGATAAACTGGCTAAACCAGAGGTTGTACAGAGTTTCAGGGAGAGCATAAGGGAACAATTGACAGGAATGGGGGAAAGAAATACAGTAGAAGAAGAATGGGTAGCTTTGAGGGATGAAGTGGTGAAGGCAGCAGAGGATCAAGTAGGTAAAAAGACGAGGGCTAGTAGAAATCCTTGGGTGACAGAAGACATACTGAATTTAATTGATGAAAGGAGAAAATATAAAAATGCAGTAAATGAAGCAGGCAAAAAGGAATACAAACGTCTCAGAAATGAGATCGACAGGAAGTGCAAAATGGCTAAGCAGGGATGGCTAGAGGACAAATGTAAGGATGTAGAGGCTTATCTCATGAGGGGTGAGATAGATACTGCCTACAGGAAAATTAAAGAGACCTTTGGAGAAAAGAGAGCCACTTGTATGAATATCAAGAGCTCAGATGGAAACCCAGTTCTAAGCAAAGAAGGGAAAGCAGAAAGGTGGAAGGAGTATATAGAGGGTTTATACAAGGGCGATGTACTTGAGGACAATATTATGGAGATGGAAGAGGATGTAGAACAAGATGAAATGGGAGATACGATACTGCGTGAAGAATTTGATAGAGCACTGAAAGACCTGTCGAAACAAGGCCCTGGGAGTAGACAACATTCCATTAGAACTACTGACAGCCTTGGGAGAGCCAGTCCTGACAAAACTCTACCATCTGGTGAGCAAAATGTATGAGACAGGCGAAATACCCTCAGACTTCAAGAAGACTATAATAATTCCAATCCCAAAGAAAGCAGGCGTTGACAGATGTGAAAATTACCGAACTGTCAGTTCAATAAGTCACGGCTGGAAAATACTAATGCGAATTCTGTACAGACGAATGGAAAAACTGGTAGAAGCCGACCTCGGGGAAGATCAGTTTGGATTCCGTAGAAATATGGGAACACGTGAGGCAATACTGACCCTACGACTTATCATAGAAGCTAGATTAAGAAAAGACAAACCTACGTTTCTAGCATTTGTAGACTCAGAGAAAGCTTTTGACGATGTTGACTGGAATACTCTCTTTCAAATTCTGAAGGTGGCAGGGGTAAAATACAGGGAGCGAAAGGTTATTTACAATTTGTACAGAAACCAGATGGCAGTTATAAGAGTCGAGGGGTATGAAAGGGAAGCAGTGGTTGGGAAGGGAGTGAGACAGGGTTGTAACCTCTCCCCGATGTTATTCAATCTGTATATTTAGCAAGCAGTAAAGGAAACGAAAGAAAAATTCGGAGTAGGTATTAAAATCCATGGAGAAGAAATAAAAACTTTAAGATTCGCCGATGACATTGTAATTCTGTCAGAGACAGCAAAGGACTTGGAAGAGCAGTTGAACGGAATGGACAGTGTCTTGAAGGGAGGATATAAGATGAACATCAACAAAAGTAAAACGAGAATAATGGAATGTAGTCGAATTAAGTCGGGCGATGCTGAGGGAATTAGATTAGGAAATGAGACACTAAAGTAGTAAAGGAGTTTTGCTATTTGTGGAGCAAAATAACTGATGACGGTCGAAGTAGAGAGGATATAAAATGTAGACTGGCAATGGCAAGGAAAGCGTTTCTGAAGAAGAGAAATTTGTTAACATCGAGCATAGATTTAAATGTCAGGAAGTCGTTTCTGAAAGTATTTGTATGGAGTGTAGCTATGTATGGAAGTGAAACATGGACGATAAATAGTTTGGACAAGAAGAGAATAGAAGCTTTCGAAATGTGGTGCTACAGAAGAATGCTGAAGATTAGATGGATAGATCACATAACTAATGAGGAACTGTTGAATAGGATAGGGGTGAAGAGAAGTTTGTGGCACAACTTGACTAGAAGAAGGGATCGGTTGGTAGGACATGTTCTGAGGCATCACGGGATCACCAATTTAGTATTGGAGGGCAGCGTGGAGGGTAAAAATCGTAGAGGGAGACCAAGAGATGTATACACTAAATATATTCAGAAGGAGATAAAAAAGCTTGCACAGGATAGAGTAGCATGGAGAGCTGCATCAAACCAGTCTCAGGACTGAAGACCACAACAACGACAACAACAACAACAACAATTCAAATACATATATCTACTACCGACCTATCTTACGATAACTGCACTTACTATTTAGTTTACCTTTCTGTGTCTATTAGTCTTCACTGTCGTGTGTTGTATCTAGGGCGAAACGTAACACTTCCGATGAAGAGGTCAGGCGACTTATTGAGCAATTGGACGCTGACGAGAAGGGGCAGTTCAAGAAGGGACACAGAGCAGTGAAGAAGGCATAGAGAAGGCAAGTAAATGAGCAAGACAGCGTTTCAGAGGTTTCTGAAGAGGAATCAGATGAAATGGAGATTGATGATACTGTGAGGATTTCTTTTTTTTACATCGGAAAAGACAAGGAAACTATTTGGTGCAGCAAACCCCCAGTGAAAGCTGCTTCAAGAGTACCAGCGAAGAATATCATCAAAATTTTTCCCAGCCCAAAGCGGGTTTGCAGGGATACTCCGAAACCCATTGATGCATTTCTCAAATTTATAGGCCTTGACATTACTGATACAATTGTAGACTGTACCAACGCTTTTATTGCGAACAAAAGGGACGAAGTAAAATACTCCAGAGATCGGGACTGTGAGGACACTACACGGGATGAGATCATGGGTACTTTGGGTCTTTTATTCCTAGTTGGACTGAAGCGTAGGAATCGTGCGAACTGCAGAGAACAGTGGAAAGATGATGGAACAGGTATGATGATCGCAAGGGCGACATGCAGTTACAAGCGCTTCCTGTTCTTGCTTCGATCAATGAGGTTTGATTATCTGTGTACAAGAGTGGAGAGAGAAAAGACTGGCAGACTCGCAGCCGTCCGCAATATTTATGACAGGTTTTCGGCCAGCTGTAGGAATAATTGCAGTCATGGTGAATTCACAACAATTGACGAAATGCTGTTCGAAATTTAGAGGGAGATGTGGTTTTGTCTAATATATGGCTAGCAAACCGGCCAAATATAGACTGAAATATAATGGAATATGTGACAATCAAACATGTTATGCATCAAATTTAGAGGTGTACTGTGTAAAGCAGGGGCCAGGCCCTAGGGATGTCTCAAATAAACCCTACGATGTAGTTCAAAGACTTTCTCAAGATATTCAACATTCCAATAGTAACATTGCAATGGACAGCTACTACACTAGTGTGCCATTAGCTGATATCCTTCTTGAGAAAGGACTGACTGTCATTGGTACCCTCAAAGCCAACAAAAGAGAAACCCCTCCTGAATTTATCTCAAAATTACGGGAAATCGGTTCATGTCTTTATGGGTTTCAGTACGATAAAACACTTGTTTCCATCCAGACTCCTTCTGTCGACTATGCATGACCGCAAAGATACCCATGAAATGTCGGGTAAACCACTGATCAACACCGATTATAATTCCATCAAGGGAGGTGTCCATACAGTCGATAAAATGTGCATTGCTTACTCAACTGGACGGCAGAAAAGGAGATGACTTTTAAGGCTTTTTCAGTTTTTTGGACCTGGCTGTATTTAATTCAAAAGTGATGTGTCTCGAAAATAACCCCGAATCCACGATTCGCCGTCGCGACTTTCTCAGTGAATTAGCGCTCGAACTTTTAGATGCTCGATGGAAAATAAGGGCTCAGATGTGCACACTTCCAAAAGATGGCCGACTGTTTGTTGTAAAATATCGCAAGACACTCCAACCACTTGCTGCCCCAGATGCTGCAAAAAGAAGTGGACCATGTCATCTGTGTAGAGGAAAAACGTGCAATCGTACAACTATCACATGTAATGATTGTAAACAATTTATCCGTAAGGAACACTCACTGCATATTGCAACGTTTAAAGACTGTGATACGTTTGAAACTCCTGCATTCTAATATTTTCTATTTATCTCGATTTTCAACAGTGAGCCTCACAAACCTACAAATTATGTTCAGACCGGTAGTGGTCTATTCAGTTACTGTACTCTTGCTCAATGCTGTTTATTCTGATAATGTTTTTAGCGTAAGCAGCTACCTACTATTTTGCCTGTCAAATTTTGGTTATATTGTAAGGTGGCTATAATTTCGCACCTTACAAGCACTCATCCACTTTGACGTGGTCTACAACCACATTAGGTATTATTTGATAGGTATTACATCGTACATATGAATATTTAAAGGAGACTGACATTGTCACGTATGTCTTGTAAATAGTTGTTAACGCTTATTGCATGAAAAGTGACGGAGTGTCTTTATTATCATACTAGTATAGATTGGAACGACGGTGGAAATGAAACGGCAGACGGAACCCAAGCCCTGGGTGGAAGGCTCACAAAGGTTTGTCGGTCCTGCTTAAACACAGGAAGTAGCAAGACGGACGTCGCAGCACCTAAGCGCTGGAGCACAATAAAGTCGCGATCGGCCGATTTGTAGCCGAACCGATAGGATTATACTTCGGAAACTACGAAAATCTTAGATGCAGGTGAGAGGAACGAAGGAGCCGCACCTCGGAAACCACGCAGGCTGTGTTCAAATGGCTCTGAGCACTATGGGACTTAACATCTATGGTCATCAGTCCCCTAGAACTTAGAACTACTTAAACCTAACTAACCTAAGGACATCACACAACACCCAGCCATCACGAGGCAGAGAAAATCCCTGACCCCGCCGGGAATCGAACCCGGGAACCCGGGCGTGGGAAGCGAGAACGCTACCGCACAACCACGAGATGCGGGCGCAGGCTGTGTTATTTCCAAGGATTTTTACTCAGGAGTGTACCATCATACAAGTATAGGTTTTTCCTCACAAACGTTCCGTGCTGGACGACAAAAGACTAAAATGGTTGGTCGGCGTTCGGAAGAATCTGTAGAGAGGGAGAATATTCCGTGGTTTTGGGAATATGATTCGTTTCGTAATTACGATGGTGGGAAGCTGAGCCTTGCTGGGAAGCCAGTTGTGGAGAGAAGAGTCTTCCATTGTGACCGCCCGTGTGTGACGGTCGCTCGGTATCAGCTTTGTTGGTACAAACGGACTTGCTGTCCTTGCTCTCAGGAGAGTTTATAGTTAGAGCAGTTAGGAACTGTACTGTTGCGAACCTATACGATTCTGGACTTCACGTATGGGTTCAGTAATTGAGAGCACTTCCTCTGCCTGTACTTATGTTGAGACGTTATCTGAACTCCGTCCTTGCGGCTGGGAGTTCTCGTCTCTCTTCTGTAGAACAGAGAGAGGAGAAGACAGTATTATAGTATATTAGTCAGAGGACCGCCTTCTGCCGCCCTAGTGTTTGAAAGAGATTATTTGTGGCTGGAGTTCTTCCATCATTGCAGACAATTACGAGAACCATCACTTCGACACACCGGACGCAGCACATACGGTGAAGTCGCAAACTGCTTCGGCTTATTAGGACTATAAAAGCTTTACAGCTGTGATCACGTTAGTTTATTTCCACTGAGGTTCCGCACCATTGTAGATCATCTTTTAAAGTAGTGTCTTCTAGTGTTTAGTTTGTAGATGATGTCAGTCATTTCGCGCTATTGATATTAGACGGCACAGTCATAATAAGGGGCAGAGTTGAGCAATTGATTAGTAATTTTACTTAGGAAATGTAAACTTTGTAATATAAAGGTTTTTTAATCTACAATAAATATATAAGCAGGAACAACGTTTATCATTTAGTAGGATTAGTTGCCTTCATTCATTTATATTTAGACTGTAATATATAGAATTAAGAGATCCTAAGATCTGCTTCAGGGGGTAGTCAGACAGGGCCAAATCTTCAACCCAAGTTGGCCTGCCTTAACCACTGTGCTTCAGTACACACGCACTCTCGTGTCTCCGTTGCGGCACGTTGAGTTGCTTTAATAGTTACGTCGGTGATAGTTGCAGGCAGGCTGGAAGAAGAATTTGTGCACTTCTGGCTCCCACAAGTCCAATCCCCACCTCTGCCCACCTTGGTGTCACCATCATCCTGAGAGGGAACCTGGCATTCGTAGTCTGTACTTCGCTCGAGCAACACTGTCAGCAGTAGCAGCAAATGCAGGTGATATTCGCAGTTTCGTTTTATTCACAGACTATAGCAGGGTAACACGTCCAATAGTATTTTCTGCAACGTAAAGCGACCAACACCCCGCTTGCCTGCAACCACACAGTCATATACCCTGTTTACAGTTTCATGGAATTTCGTTGTTATTTTATCGACTTTGGTTCAAATGGCTCTGAGCACTATGGGACTTAACTGATGTGGTCATCAGTCCCCTAGAACTTAGAACTACTTAAACCTAACTAACCTAAGGATATCACACACATCCGTGCCCGAGGCAGGATTCGAACCTGCGACCCTAGCGCCTAGAACCGCACGGCCACCCCGACCGGCTTTATCGACTTTCTCCAACTTTTCAAGAAGATGCATATTCAGGACATCGCTAAATAAACGCTTCGGCTGCTGCTAGCACCACCACTGAGGATAGGAAACAGGAGAACGGTGCACTTTATTTGAAAACAAGCTACGTGATGGAGGACCTGTCTCCAGCCGTCCAGATCGCATATGTTGTGTAATCAGCAGCTTCAGCACGCGGGTGCCCGCCATGTAGTCACCAGTTGCTACACCACAGTCCGCCAGCACTGCCACTGCCATCGCGCACGTCTGATTGCCCCTTCTGTTGCTTGGCATTTACGTTAATAACCCATACTTGTGCCGCTACCTCTGGGATAAGAATACCTAAAAACAACCGAGCTAGATGGAGCGGTGGTTAGCACACTGGACTCTCATTCGGGAGGACGACGGTTCAAATCCGCGTCCGGCCACCCTGACTTACGTTTTCCGTGATTTTCCTAAACCGCTTCAGGAAAAAGCCAGGATGGTTCCTTTGGATGGGCACGGCCGACTTCAAAAATGGTTCAAATGGCTCTGAGCACTATGGGACTTAACTTCTGAGGTCATCAGTCCCCTAGAACTTAGAACTACTTAAAGCTAACTAACCTAAGGAAATCACATACATCCATGCCCGAGGCAGGATTCGAACCAGCGACCGTAGCGGTCGCGCGGTTCCAGACTGTAGCGCCTAGGACCGGTGGGCCACCCCGGCGGGCGGCCGACTTCCTTCTCCATCCTTCTCTAATCCGATGGGACTGATGACCTCGCTGTTTGGTCTCCTCCAAACTAACCAACCAAAAGTGTATTCTTATTGCACCACAGGACACGGTGTCTTCGCTGCTTCGCTCGCCCCAGAGCGCTAGAGAGAATGAGACGCCGTCTCGGCTAAGGGCAGCCAGCAGCAGCCACCAAATTAAGCAATATCCTCCCACCTCCTCACACACGACTGCAGTAGGCGTAAGGTCGGAGGGACATTGTGTGACTTACCGATACTGGTCACCACAGACTGCTCGCACAGCCCTCCTTTCCTCCGTGTGAGAGGTGGCGAGCCTCTGTTCAACCACGCAGCCATGCTTGTATGAGGTCCTTCAGTACTCATCACGATTAAATGCGTAATGACGGCTTCGAGCATGTCCTTGTGTAATTATGTTCAAAATCTTTTTTTGGTCAACATACCTAATACGCTATACTTATTAAAACAAATAGGTAGTACAGAGCACCTACTACAAGTAAATTTTTTTGTGCTGCAGGGCCGGATTCTTGACTGTAAATGGAACAAAAAAGGCCGTGTGAATATGTGTAAAGAAATGAACGGTGTGGTGCAACGCCAACAAATCGTCCCGTAACACAGTACAGAGCTGCAGCGCATCCACGTCACAGCAGATGTTCAAAGTTGCCTCCATGGGAGTGCACGTGATAGGCATCGTAGCGGCTGTCATGCAGAATACACATAACAGTACTTTGGCTTCGCTATGTTGGCGGGCCACTTGCCTCGAGCTTGTACTAGGGTTCGTTTCGGCATCCAATATAAGCCGGTCCTCCAGATCTGGTGTACGCACAGTCCGCTGCCTCCCTGCACCTTCGTCTGTCTGAGAGGACCCATGATCACACAAACGCCCAAACAACGCTTGAAATGGTGTCATGTGGTAGATGTCTGTGAGGGTACTTGTTTAGGTATAGCTGTGCTGCCTCTCGATTGTTTCCATCTGCTTCGCCGTACAAAAACACCATTTCGGCTTGTTCCCGATATGAATACCGGACCATTCTGCTGCTTATAGTTCTCTGCGTCAATTGGTCGTGCGGTAGCGTTCTCGCTTCCCGCGCCCGGGTTCCCGGGTTCGATTCCCGGCGGGGTCAGAGATTTTCTCTGCCTCGTGATGACTGGGTGTTGTGTGATGTCCTTAGGTTAGTTAGGTTTAAGTAGTTCTAAGTTCTAGGGGACTGATGACCATAACTGTTAAGTCCCAGAGTGCTCAGAGCCATTTGAACCATTTTTTCTACGTCAATTACACAGCCTGCAACACCCAAGGAACACACGGCACGTGGTCAGAGGAACGGTCATTCGTCAGCGCCTTCTACCGTGCCAACGATGCATTTGTGGATACCTGTTCATAGGACTTCTTTTTCTTAATTTCCAGTCAGGAATTCGTCCCAGCAGTTTGTCGCTTTTATTAACGTTCAACTGTACAATGCAGCAGTATTATTCCCTTCTTTCCCTAACCCATCCTATCATATTTATTGAGAAATAAACTGACTGACTATTTGCCTCTGTGAATACCCTGATCTCCTTGATGTTCGCTACAAAAAATATAGCTGCTTTTAGCGGGGAGAATAACGGGGTAGTACCCCAGACCAATGACTGAAGAAGCCTTACTGCTCCACCTTTAATATACCAGGCTTGCATCAAGAAAATCAGACACATAACTCCTACAGTTCATTACTATGAAATGATTGTCTATATACGAGGGTTGGAACTTTAATGGTAGCAACTATTTATTTACAGCTCGCACAAAATAGATTCGTGTTTCAAAGTATTACTGCCCTTCAAAGTAGTCATCAGCATTGTGTATAACCCGTTGCTAGCGATGTGGAAGTCGTAGGATACTCTTAACAGTGCCAGTTGTGTTGACAGTTCGAGCGGCGCGGTCTATTGCCCGACGAATTTGTAGCAGTTCTGAAGCGAATGCCGTGAAGTGTTTCCTTCAGTTTAGAAATCGAGTTGAACTCATGAGGGCTTAAGTCAGGGGAGTGCAGTAGGTGGTACAGCACTTAGCAGCCCCATCAGTCAAACAAATCAGTAAGAGCTTGCACTGTACGTGCCTGAGCATTGTCCTGCAATATGATGGTCAGGTCATGCAGAACGTGTCATCACTTCTGTCTCTAAACTGGTCATATGTTGTGTTCCAAAAATGAACAGCTCAGAGACGGAGGTGATGACACTTTCTGCAGGACCTGACCATCATTTTGCAGGGCAATGCTCAAGCACGTACAGTGCAAGTTGTCACCGATTTGTTTGACTGATGGAGCTGCTAAGTGTTTACTGCACTCCCCTGACTTAAGCCCTCGTGAGTTCAACTCGATTTCTAAACTAAAGAAAACACTTCACGGCATTCGCTTCAGAACTGCTGCAAATTCGTCGGGCAATAGACTGCGCCTCTCGAACTGCTAACACAACTGGCGCTGCTAAGAGTATCCTACGACTTCCACATCGCTGGCAACAGCAGCCGTCTGTCCCTCTTACACTTTCGTCAGAACTGTAGTGTCTAGGTGACACGCCGACGGGATTTGCGGCCTTTCGCTAGCTGCACACATTAAGTCGACCCGTCAGCTGTTAGTGGGCGAACCTAAGCTCTCTCCTAGGTACACTACTGGCCATTAAAATTGCTACATCACGAAGATGACGTGCTACAGACGCGAAATTTAACCGACAGGAAGAAGATGCTGTGATATGCAAATGATTAGCTTTTCAGAGCATTCACACACGGTTCGCGCCGGTGGCGACACCTACAACGTGCTGACATGAGGAAAGTTTCCAACCGATTTCTCATACACAAACAGCAGTTGACCGGCGTTGCCTGGTGAAACGTTGTTGTGATGCCTCGTGTAAGGAGGAGAAATGCATACCATCACGTTTCCGACTTTGATAAAGTCTTCTATGGCATATACACACCACCTTCCATTCCCATGATTTTGGAACTCGGACTATTTCCTTTTAAGGAAACTGCGTTTCAAAATCATGGGAATGAAATGGGAATGGAAGGTGCTGTGTATATGCCATAGAAGACTGTATTTTTAATGAGACATTACTTAATGTTAGGAGTGAGTGGTTGACTGACATTTCATCATAAGCAATTGAAATTTCAAAATCAGTTTGGCATATAGATTACATGTATGCATATAGCATAGGAGACTGCAGTTTTAACAGAACATTTGTTGCTGGTGGTTGAGAGTTCCACACACAGCATTACCGTTCTTAAGGAAGATTCAAAAGACACTTGATAGGTATGTGGGAAAACTATGTTACACACATCTGATTCCTTTGCTCTGCTAGATGACTGGGTATTCCTTAAACACATAGAGCAACGCTGTGACATAGCGACAACACTGATCATACATAACGGGAAACAAAGCTGTGTGAAAGACGATGTATTTTTCGTGAAATATAAGAGTGGATTGGGGTATATATGGATGTATATGAACGACAACTCTTTTTAGTCAGCGCATGAGAGTGGTAGGGTAGCATAAACGACGATACTGGTAGAATTTACCGTTCACCACGCACTGTGTAACGTCTTGAATGGTATTTGTTTGATGTAGGATGTTCGCAGGGAATAGAGTCGTCCACGAGAGGGCAGGAGGACCTGTGTGGGAATCAGAGATTGCTAATACTCCAGGGAGTGGAAGCTGACCTGATAGTAAATAAATTTAACTATTGCACATAAGCAGAGCCAGAAACCATCCACCCTATCGCCAAAAGCATTAACCGCTGTAAAAATAACTAGATTCATTTGCAAGAATTTTAGTGGAATGTAATCCACCCAGTAAGAATTGAACGGTCGTCTTATGTGTGCAGCAAGCGAGTGGCCGCAAATCCTGTTGGTATGTCACGTAGATACTGCATTTCGGGCTGAAGTGTAACAGACTTGGCTGCTGTTCCTGGTGTCGATGTTGTTGCTGCTGCTGCTCGAGAAAACATCGACTCTGATTTGTTGCAATTGTTGTTTAACTCGCTCTCGAAGTGTGATGGTTGGCCCAACGTGAAGTGCTGGATATGTTTCTAAATAAATGACTTCCCCTCCGTGTATGCGTGCCGCTCACCTAAGAAAGGAAGAAGATACGCGAGGGCGCGCTGGAAACTAATGCGTCTGAATTTTTACGAGAAAACTCTCATAGCTTTTTAAATAAAACATACTTCATTAACATTTTACGTCTTTTTTCTTCGTGTCTACACTTTTATTTCTCGACATAGCACCCTGGCGACGAACACATTTCTGCCAACCAGAGACCAGATCGTTGATACTGTCACTGCAGAAGGTTTGACTTTGTTGACGGACCCACAACCTCACCTCTGCTTGCATCGTCTCACCACTGTCAAAGTGAAGTCCTCGAAGGTGGTCTTTAAGTTTTGGAAACAGATAAAAATCGAATAGGACGAGGTCGGGACTATATGGAGAATGACTCATGACACCGAACCCAAGGAATTTAATTGTTACAGATGCCGCAGCGATCTTGCGTGTAAGTTCTCGCATTCTCATACTGACGAAGAGGGTGCTCCATGTGTAGACGAAATCTACGAATTCATGCTTTCGGTTTTCCGAGCTGTTTCTCACGCGCCAACATACTTACCTTACACACCGCCATGTTACGCCCTATTGTTCAGAGCCCTCTAGCGGCAAAGGGCTGCAACGTGCTCCAGTGAAGCGGGAAAGTAATTTGCGTATAGAGTTGAGCGCGCGATGCCGAAGAGTGCGGCAACGGAACGCGCGCTCCGAGCCAGCCGGCTCGGTCGCGCCGGGGCCGGCCGCTGGCCGGTCGGTGGGGCCTGCCCCGCTCCCCACAGGACGGACACAACGGCGACGACCCCTGCAACGACAACGGATTCTGAAAGGCAACATAATGAGGACAGGACGACGACGAGCGATATGCGAATGCAGAGCGGAGGACACCGTACGTCAAACCCCTGTGACGAGAGAAATCAGCTAACACAGAACGATCGGCAACAACGGGAACTAAGACGTGAAATACAGCACATGATTCTGCAAAGTGAGGAAGTATACGACAACCGGACTAGTACAGTTCCTACTTCACAGCCTGAAGAACAAGTAGGCGACGTGGAACAATTTTCTCCACCGGAAGACGACGACGAAATGGAGGGAGTCTCCTCTGAAGAAGTTTGGACCATGCAGCCCACCGACGGAGAGGGCGATTTTACACTAGTTCGCCAAAGAAAACGACTCAACGCTTCTCCTAAGCAGAACAGCTCTCGGAAGCGACAACGTCCAGAAGAACTGAAAACTTCCAACCGTTATGCGGCTATTGCGACGGAAGATACTACGGATGCTCCAGAACGTATGGACCAGACGAGTGACATCAATCTCGAAGCAGATAAAGAGGGGACAGATGGCTCTGGCCGTAACTTACTACGCAAAGTCCCGCCAGTTACTATTTACCATACCAAGAACTACATGGAACTCAACAAGGCGCTGAAAGCTAATATTGACGGCAGTCTTAAGGCCATCTACCAACGAGACAGGATCAAATATCATTTTGACTCCTATGAAGATCAACGGCGGGCCATAAATTTCTTTGTGTCGAATGACATCCACTTTTTTACTCATCAAGCCGCAGAGGACAAGGACCTCAAAGTGGTTGTCAAACGTCTGCCTGCCGAAGTTACGGAGGAAGAACTGAAAGACGCACTGATAGAGAAGGGTTTTCCTGTCATCAACGTCCACCAGTTTAAAAATCGAGACGACAACACGAAGGAATTACGACCTCAAGATGCTTACTGTGTCACGTTGCCAGCCCAAAAGGAAAACTACAAGATTTACGACATCAAATACCTTCTATATACTAAAGTCGTTATTGAAACCTACAACAGACAGGAAGGACCTGTTCAATGTCGCCACTGCCAGCGATTCGAACATACGGCTAATTATTGCAGCTTGCCTGCTCGCTGCGTTCGCTGTGGAGGGCAACACCGACCTTCAGCCTGTACTCATCCCCGAGGGGCTCCGCCGAAATGTGCTAACTGTGAAAAGGACCATCCTGCCACATGGCGTGGCAACCAGAAGTACCAGGAACTTCTCAGGAAATACAGACAACGGTCTTCCCGGTAGCCCTCTCAACGGAGGACTCGTGTACTACGGAACTCCAACCTGACGCCACACCCTCCGCCCCATCGTCAGCAACCGCCACAAGAACAGCCGGAAGCGACACGGCAGCCAGTAACACAGCCTCCTCCCGACGCACTTCCACCTCGACAGCACCGCCAGCATTACTCATACGCCCACGCAGCATCACCACGCCGACCGGAACCGGAAACCTACGTCTCACCAGCTCATTTGATAGAATCTATAGCTCCAGCGCTCTCTGATGTCGCGAAACTTCTCACCGCCGTGCAGCAACAACTAGTGGGGATACTTTCTTTAATCGAAAGTGTATTGACGGCCTTTGGAACACCTTAAGATGGATCGCCCTGGGACCACGAGAAACCTGAAAATCTGTATATGGAACGCCAACGGAATGAAACACAAGAAAACAGAATTCACTGAGTTTTTACAACGTCACAAAATCGACATCGCACTTGTATCGAAGACGCACCTTCGTCCAACAACTGAGCTCAGATTTCGTAACATGTACGCCTATAGAACGGACGGACAAGGCCAACGAGGTGGAGGGACCGCAGTTCTGCTGAAAAGGGAACTGCGGCACCATCATGAAACACTACCACACCTCCAACATCTGGAGGCAACAGTAGTAACGGTTCGATCGGCGACAGGCAACATCGCTTTCATTGCGGCGTACAACAGCCCCGGTAAAAACCTGGTGCCAGACGACCTAAGGAGTATCTTCACCAATTTTGACAAAATATTCCTCGGAGGTGACCTCAACAGCAAGCACGTCGCGTGGAATTCCCGGCGTACGAACCCTCGTGGACGAACTTTGATTGCCATGGAAGACGAACTGGGCATCACAGTCCATGGCCCACGAGAGCCGACACGGATTCCTTACGTCGATCGGCAAGAAGCAGACGTCCTAGGTATTGCTATCATCAAAAATATTGAGACGAACCTCCAGCTCCGCACCGTCGACGATCTTTCGTCTGACCACCGACCTGTTATCAGCATAGTGGAACACGCAACGGCCACCCTTCCGCCCCCAACCTCACAAACTCTGAACTGGGGTCAATTTCGGACATATCTTGACAACAATATCTGCCCGACGCAGGACGTTTCAACACCGGAAGCCATCGAAATCACGGTACAAACTTTGACGCAGAAGATAAAGGCAGCCAAAATGAGGGCAACTACTCACACGGTCTACCCTGTAGTAGCTTTCGATGAGTTCCCGCCTCTACTCCAAGAACTGAAGACACAGAGAAACAGGAGTAGGCGACGTTGGCTCCGCTATAGAAACCCGATCGATCGACGAGAAACACTCGTATTAACACGAGAACTGCACAGGAGAGTGGCCGAGTGGCGACAGCAGGTCTGGGAAGATAAGATGGATGAGTTCTTACTTCGAACCAAGAACGAATGGCAGGTAGTCAAAAACATACGACACCAGCGGCCACCTAAACGAGCCATCAGAGGACCAGAAGGCCTCCTCTATGACGAACTCGCCCAGGCGGAGCTGTATGCTACGACTTACCAAGAACAGATGTCTACACCAGCGACCCCCGTGAACGACGTCCGCCTGCAAGAACAGGAAGCCGTCGTTACAGCAGAATGGACTACTTTTCGTGCTGCGCCTGTGCAGAGCCGCCCACAACTCACCACACCAGCAGAGATCCGTAAAATTATCCGGAAGACTCGGAATAATGTGCCGGGCAACGACTCCATAAGCAACACCGATTTGAAACAGTTGCCCAGGAAGCCAACTGTGCTCCTTACCCGAATTCTCAACAGCTGTCTTCTGCAGGGATATTTTCCTACGGCATGGAAGACGGCTCGAGTAGTACCAGTACCCAAGCCAGGTAAAGACCCAGCAGAACCCAACAGTTACCGGCCAATTAGCCTCTTGCCGACCCTTGGCAAGGTGCTCGAGAGAGTGCTGTTGAAGAGGCTCCATGACACGCTTACAGCGCATGATGTTATACGACCCGAACAATTCGGTTTCAAGGACAAGTTATCTGCTGAACTTCAACTTTTACGGATCAGCGAACGGATACAAGAAGGATACAACAAGCAGCACTTCACGATTGGTGTCTTCCTTGACATCGAAAAAGCTTACGATAAGGTGTAGCGGCCCAACCTTATCGTCAAACTGCATCGTACTACCCCTATTGCGGATTGTTACATTAGACTCATAGACAGCTTTCTGCAGGACAGGAAACTGTATGTCCGAGTCGACGACAAAAACTCCGAAATGAAACTGATCTCCGCAGGAATTCCGCAGGGCTCTGTCATTTCGCCTCTGCTTTTCAACTTATATATAAATGACATCCCAACAGTCCCCCTTGTTACGGCGAGTTTTTATGCGGACGATACGCCTTTTCTGACAACTGGACGACACTTGGACTAGCTAATCGCTAGGATGCAACGGCAACTTGCTGTAATGGAACGCTGGGCGGTGCAAAATAAGATAACGATCAACCCGACGAAGACGGCAGCCGTTCTGTTCACACGGAGGAAACCAGTTCTGAACGACAGACTCCAAATAGCTGACCAATTTATCCCATGGTCGCCGGGAGTGAAGTATCTCGGTGTCTACCTTGACAAAAAATTACTCTTTACACAGCATACTGACGACAAGAAGACGGCAGCCCAGAAGATGGCAAGGTCATTGATTCCGTTCCTGAAGAGTAAGGATCTCAACCCTAAGACTAAACTCCAATTGTATAAGGCAACAGTGGAACCCACAATGTTGTATGGCTCCACCTCGTGGGAACTACGTGCGTCTCCAACTACAACAAACTCCAAGCGCTGCAAAACATTTGCTATCGATGGATCACAGGAGCTCCATGGTAGACAAGAAACGTCGACATCCGCACCGCACTCCACGAGACCACTATACAAGAGAAGGTCCATGACAAAGCTCTACGAGTTTTTGACAAGATCGATGCCCTTAGGGACGAAGTTCGGCAATTAGAATCGGTAGGAACGGTAAACCCTGCAAGATGGCACAAGTATCGAGTACCGAAGTCAATAACGTTTCATCCCCCATAGGCAATCTGTCATAACACGAGGAAGCAGTCACACATAACAGCCTTGACACATTTCACCCTCCACAGGAGATAGACATCACCAAAGACAGCAGGCTAAAGGACCCATTGCGTGCCCAAGCCTAACTGAATGTGTAATAAATAAAGTGTTTTCCTTTTATCCTTACATCCCATTCTAGAAGAATAAGTCATCAAGGATGATCTCTTCAGTCCTCACCACACACTATATATATATATATATATATATATATATATATATATATATATATATATATATATAAAGTAATTTGCGTGTCATGTAATACGTCAACCGATTTGAGAACCGAATAAAAATTTCGGAGACATTAATTCTTAGCATGCACTCGTATGCTACTTCATACTTCAGCTGGAATATGCTCCTACATTACTTCTGAATTGTTCGTGGTGTGTCTGATATGTGAAGTAGCTGTATCAATGAAAATATGATGCTATCAATAGTGCCAGAGGCTCTGTGACACTGTTATAATCGTACTACGTAGGCATACCCTATTTGGGAAGAAAAACGTTGTTTTTTTCTCTCGAAACGCTACGTATTTAACTATGACTCTGATACAATTATGCTGCAGCCATCGTACATCCAGTGTAGTGATCGTAAGGATACGATAAAGAAGATTAGGACCCGTACAGAGACATATATAGACAACCCTTTGATATCGACGAATTGCAGGTGTTATACGTCAGATATGATTGGTGCAACTCTCGTACATTAAATGTGGAGCAGAAAGGATTTTTTGGTCATTGTTATGGGGAATTATCCACCTATGTTCTCCTCATTAGAAAAAGCTATATCTGGTGTAGCGATCATAAAGGAGATTAGGGTACTTACAGAGGAATATAGACAGTTTATTTCTCCATAAATATTTTAGAGTGGGATAGGATAGAAAGGGGATAATACTGCTGCGTTGTACAGCTATATATCGACGGCTGAAGTTTTAATGGAATAATTGTTAATGCCGAGAATATCGGGGGAAAACGATACCACCAACGAAGGAGCGGCTTACAAAACACGTTTCCAGCTGATCACAGCATCCCACATGAATCACGAAATGATAACAACGAAAAAGACATTCTTTATACCCGACATTCACGAACAGAACAGGAAGGGATAGCAGCAGCTGAAGTTCCGTCTTCAGTGCGGATTCCACATTGCACTGGCAATTGTGTTACAAATCATATCAATTACAATCTACCTCCCTAAATACACAGAAGTCATGGGACAGCGACATTCACGTATACAGATAGCGGTAGCATCACGTACACAAGATATAAAAGCGCAGCGAACTGCAGGAGCTGTCGTGTGTACTTAGGTGATTCACGTCAAAAGGTATCCGACGTGATTACGGCCTCACAACGGGAAGTAACCAACTTTGAACACTGAATGACAGTTGGAGCTAACGCATCGGACATTCTGTTTCTGAAATCGTTAGTGAATTAAATATTCCGAGATCCACAGTGTCAACAGTGTGCCGAGAATGCCAAATTTCAGGCATTACCTCTCACCAGTGACAACGCACTGACCGACGACTTTCACTTCACTACCGAGAGCGGTGACGTTTGCGTAGAGTTTTCAGTGCTAACAGAGAGCGCTGCGTGAAAAAACTGCAGAACTCAATGTGGATTTACAACGAATGTATCCGTTAGTGCGGTGAAATTTGGCATTGATTAGGTAAGGCAGCAGACGACCGACGCGAGTTTCTTTGTTAACAGCTGCAGCTCTTCTCCTGGGCCCGAGACAATATCGGCTGGATCCTACACTGTCCTGGTCAGATGAATCCCGATTTCAGTCGGTAAGAGCTGTGTTGAAGACAAGAGATAGTGCGAACATTTTCGGTTTAGATGACTTTGATTCGTTTGGCTTTAGCATCCACGACAATGTGCTGGTGATCTCTACATTTGTACCACATGACAGTGTAGATAGCTTGCTTAAAGAATTTCTTGAACTATTTTCTCAAGGAATGGGAGAAGCTAATAAATTTGTAGCGCCCCGTTCCAATTGTTTTATGAGAGAAAGCAGTCAGTGAACTGAAAGAATTGGAAGATAATGGTGTAATTGCTCCCATTCAAGCTAGCCAATGGGCAGGTCCTCTCGTTTTGTTACCTTCGCCTTCTGGTCACATTCGCATTTGTGTTGACTTCAAGTCTGCAGTCAACCAACTGATATGATACTTCCTGGCAGATTAAAACTGTGTCCCGGACCGAGACTCGAACTCAGGACCTTTGCCTTTCACGGGCAAGTGAAAGGCAAAGGTCTCGAGTTCGAGTCTCGGTCCGGCACACAGTTTTAATCTGCCAGGAAGTTTCAGTAGTTGACACTTATCCCTTACCTCGCCCTGAGGAGCTCATGGGAAGGCTTGGTGCAGGACGGTACTTTTCTAAGATAGATTTGCGTGATGCCTACTTGCAAAATCCATTGGATGAAGAACCACAGAAAGTTACTTGGAACAGTCGAATGCAAAAGTACCATTTTGTTGAAATTACCTTGACGATATTGCCATCTAAGATCGTACGCCAGAGGAACACATTGCCAATTTGCGTACTCTTTTTCGAGTGTTGTCAGAAGCAGGGCTCAAGTGTCTTCTCGAAAACTGTGACTTTTTTCAAACTGAACTACAGTGCTTAGGTCATGTGATAAACAGTCAGGGTGTGCACCCCTTCTAATCTCATTTGCTTGCAATCCGTGCCCTGCCTGTTCCTCGCAATGTGTCTGAACTGCAGTTAGTACTAGGCAAGATGACACACTACATTCGATTCATACCGAATGCCGCTCAGATCGGGGTTGCATTGCGTCGCTTGCGTCGCAAAAATGTGGACTAAAGACTGTCAAAATGCTTTTCAGGAACTCAAAAGTGCTTTGCTTAGTGACAGATGTTTAGTGCATTTTGACCCTGCCAATCCAGTAGTTTTGCAAGTCGACGCTTCTTCCTACCGGAATCAGCGCTGTGCTTCGCACAAAAACGGTGCACAAGACGGACCTATTGCTTTTGCCTCAAAACTGTTATCTCAAACTCAATGCAATTTTTCTCAAATAGAAAAAGAGGCTCTCGCTATTGTGTATGGTATGACTAAATTCCATCACTAATTCTATGGTCGCAAATTCTTTTTAGTGAAAGATTACAAGCCTTTACAGTCCTTGCTTAATCCATCAAAGCCGGTTCCTACATGCAGTGCTCAATAATTGCATCGTTGGGTTTTGTTGCTTTCGCAGTATCAGTATGAAAATTTTTTGGAAATTCGT
Organism: Schistocerca piceifrons; assembly: GCF_021461385.2. Classification (NCBI taxonomy): domain Eukaryota; kingdom Metazoa; phylum Arthropoda; class Insecta; order Orthoptera; family Acrididae; genus Schistocerca; species Schistocerca piceifrons. Next base: position 664,459,900 of record NC_060149.1, read on the forward strand.
GGTAAGGTCTTATGGGACCAAACTGCTGAGGTCATCGGTCTCTAAGCCTACACACTACTAAATCTAACTTAACTTAACTTAGGCTATGAACAACACACACACCCATGCTCGAGGGAGGACTCCAACCTCCGACGGGGGGAGTCGCACGGACCGTGACAAAGCGCCTTAGGGCACGCGGCTACCCCGCGCGGCTATCAGTATGAAATTATGTACAGCCCTGCGGCAAAGCATGGCAATGCAGACACCCTCTCTCGCCTTCAGATTGGCCCAGACTCTGATTTTGATGCATCTTGTTGCCAAATCGATGTGGAGGACTCTGAATTGCTGGAATATTTTCCCCTGTACTACAGAAAAACTGCACAGGCCACGGAAGCAGACCCAGATCTCAAGATTTTGTTGCATTACATTATCACGTCTTAGCCTTGTTCATTGAACAATATCCAAAGCTCAGTTGTGCGCCGATATTTTTCGCGCCTGCATAATCTTTCAGTCCGGTAAGATGTTGTTCTAGTGCAAAATGACAGTGGACAATCGCTATGCTTATTCCCAAAGTGTTGCAAAAGGATGTGTTGTGATTGTTCCACCAAGGACATTGGGGAACTGTTCGCACTAAACAGTTAGCACGACGACACTTTACTTGGCAGGGCATGGGCGCCCACATTGTCACACAGTGTCACGCATGCGCTGAAATTGAATCCGCTCAGCCACATTCTCAGCTTGGCCGAAGATTCAATCCCCATGGCAGCGAGTACACATAGACTTTGTAGGACCATTGTGGAACACTCGTTGGCTCGTAGTGGTAGACTCCTTTAGCAAGTTCCCATTTTCGATGCCTATGGCTTCTACCACATCACACAGCACCGTTGTCCTCCATATTTTGCATGGAAGGTTTCCCAGAAGTACTTGTGTCGGACGACTGTCCATAGTTCACTTCACGTGATTTGGAACAGTTTTGAGAACGAATTGGCATTCGTCATCTAACAAATGCTCCATTTCACCCCCAGGTCCAATTAAGAAGCAGAACGCTACGCCCGCACTATTAAACAACAGATGGTCAAGTTTCGCACCACCCACGCACGGAAACAGGCACTGCAACTCTTTCTCGCCTCGTATCGCTTCCACCCACGAGACAGACCATCATCGACGGAATTTCTGCATGGCTACACCTGCTACACCCACCGTAACATCCGGCGCCGTAATGGTCCGCAAATATCGATTTGCGCCACGCGATCTTGTTCTTTTCAGGGGGTGAAAATTACCGAACTATCAGTTTAATAAGTCAGAGCTCCAAAATACTAACGCGAATTCTTTACAGACGAATGGAAAAACTGGTAGAAGCCGACCTCGAGGAAGATCGGTTTGGATTCCGTAGAAATATTGGAGCACGTGAGGCAATACTGACCCTACGACTTATCTTAGAAGAAAGATTAAGGAAAGGCATACCTACGTTTCTAGAATTTGTAGACTCAGAGAAAGCTTTTGACGATGTTGACTGGAATACTCTCTTTCAAATTCTGAAGGTGGCAGGGGTAAAATACAGGGAGCGAAAGGCTATTTACAATTTGTACAGAAAGCAGATGGCAGTTACAAGAGCCGAGGGACATGAAAGGAAAGCAGTTGTTGGGAAGGGAGTGCGACAGGGTTCTAGCCTCTCCCCAATGCTATTCAATCTGTATATTGAGCAAGCAGTAAAGGAAACAAAAGAAAAATTTGGAGTAGGAATAAAAATCCATGGGGAAGAAACAAAAACTTTGAGTTTTGCCGATGACATTGTAATTTTGTCAGAGACAACAAAGGACCTGGAAGAGCAGTTGAACGGAATGGACAGTGTCTTGAAAGGAGGGTATATGATGAATATCAACAAAAGCAAAACAAGGATAATGGAATGTAGTCGAATTAAGTCGGGTGATGCTGAGGGAATTAGATTAGGAAATGGGACACTTAAAGTAGTAAAGGAGGTTTGCTATTTGGGGAGCAAAATAACTGATGATGGTCGAAGTAGAGAGGATATAAAATGTTGATTGACAATGGCAAGGAAAGCGTTTCTGAAGAAGAGAAATTTGTTAACGTCGAGTATAGATTTAAGTGTCAGGAAGTCGTTTCTGAAAGTATTTGTATGGAGTGTAGCCATGTATGGAAGTGAAACGTGGACGATAAATAGTTTTGACAAGAAGAGAATAGAAGCTTTCGAAATGTGGCTACAGAAGAATGCTGAAGATTAGATCGGCAGATCACATAACTAATGAGGAGGTATTGAACAGAATTGGGGAGGAGTTTGTGGCACAACTTGACCAGAAGAAGGGATCGGTTGGTAGGACATGTTCTGAGGCATCATGGGATCACCAATTTAGTTCTGGAGGGCAGCGTGGAGGGTAAAAATCGTAGAGGGAGACCAAGAGATGAATACACTAAGCAGATTCAGAAGGATGTAGGCTGCAGTAGGTACTGGGAGATGAAGAAGCTTGCACAGGATAGAGTAGCATGGAGAGCTGCATCAAACCAGTCTCAGGACTGAAGACCACAACAACAACAACATGACAACCGTGGGCGCTGGGTACCAGGCGTGATCCTGGAACGCGTTGCCTCTTTTATGTGCTTGATAGCAGAACCACCACCAGAAACAAGTTCGTGCGGGTCATTTGCCCCAAGATTCTGCTGCTTTTCCTCCTCCAGATTCACGGTGTTGCGGGACAGCGCGGCCTTCGCAGCAGCCCAATTGTGACACCAGGGCACCCCGGGAGGATGGACTATGCGCTCTCGCCCCGCCGTCCCCGCTCTCCGACCCGATGGACCTGGACCCGCCATCGTCGTCGACACCGCCGTCGCCGTCGCCGTCGCCGTCGCTGCCCAAGGACACCGTCTCAGGCCTGGACTCGTCCCCTGGCAGCACTTTTCTGGAGGATGTTCCTGTTCCATCACCAGCCAGATGACGGGGTGCAGTCAGGAGTACGCTGTCCTCCATAGTCACAGCGCCAGACTCATTTCTACGTCCAGTGTCTTGCCCCCCTGCCCCCTCGAAGATGAAGCGAGGATCGATTTATAGACACTGAATCAAGCGCGCCTCTCACGTGAGAGGCCAGAGACGCAATCGCAAGCAACAAGCCGCCAACGCCCTCTCCACAGTGTGTATTTAGGCCGCAGCCGCTGACCAGAGGGCCTCAGTCACTGACTCCCTCTTCCAGTTTGGCGTCTATCAGCACATTAGCAGAGTGGGTTTAGATCATCACAGGCTACGACAGTACATAGGGACCAGATTAGTGACTATAGCGAGACTACAGTTTATAACAGCAAGATTACCAATATAGTCTGCAAGAAGACTGTTACTGATGAGCTTGTACCACAGCGCATGGACTCTATTCAAGTTAAGTAAATGTTCATGTAAATAAAGAACTGTATTAATCCATGTGTGCATTCGTGTCGTAGAAAGGGGATACCGGCCACCCATAGCGCCATCCTCTTAAAACGGTTCAAATGGCTCTAAGCACTATGGGACTTAACATCTGAGGTCATCAGTCCTCTAGACTTAGAGCTACTTAAACCTAACGAACCTAAGGACATCACACACACCCATGCGGAGGCAGGATTCGAACCTGTGACCGTAGCAGCAGCGCAGTTCCGGACTGAAGGGCCTACAACCGCTCAGCCACAACGGCCGGCTCACCATCCTCTCCCATGCTTCCTTGCGGTACAAGTCTCTGCAGTTCTCCTATTTCCGATCTTCGGTGGTGGTTCTGGCAGCTGCCGTAGCGTAAGTGCAAAAGTTATTTAGCAATGTCGTGTTGGTGCATCTTTTTGAAAAGCAGGAGAAAGCTGACAAAATAGCAGCTAAATGCTCTAAAACCGTAAAAATTGTCATATGTCGGTGATGATAGTTATTAAACATTTTCGGTCTCGTATTTAAGTGTATTTCCTGAAAAGTTGGAGAAAGTGGGTAAATAGCTCCAAAACTGTAAATATCGTCATTTTTTGGTGCGGTTGCAGGGCGCGCGCGGTGCTGGTCGTCGTACGTTGTAGAAAGTACCATTGGATGCGATGCTCTGCTTGAAACTGCGAAAAACACGAAATTGTGCAGATCACCTGAATTTGTTGCTGCTGCTGACACTTTTGCACGAGCAAGGTACAGACTATGAATGGTGAGTCCCTTCTCAGGATGCTGGGGACACCAACTGGGCGCATGAACATTAGCAGTACACTGCGCCAAAGATGGAAAGGTGACGCCCTTTTTGGGTCATAAATCATCGTTTTTATGAACACAGTTATCGCTTTAGGTCGAAACCATTTGACTGTAACTAACATCTGTGTACAAATGAGCGCAAGTGCACTACTTGGTCGCCCTCTTGCCCATAAATTATGTTAATTGTAATGGCACTTATAAACCATTAATTGTAATTATAATGACAGTTATTGCCCACTAATTAATCCTAAGTAAACAAAACAAGAGCCGACGTGAGGAGTTTGTTTACGTTAGGGTCATTAAATTAGGCTAGGGCAAGTAGCCAGTTTGTTTGCATAAGAAAATAAAGTCCCCTCATTTGGCCACACCACCTTGCCCCCAAATGACGGTTTATAATTATTATTCCTTCCTGTCAGTTTACTGTCTTTGCACTGTACCTTTTTCTCATGACGGAGTAAAGGCAGTTCTCTTAGATTATGCAGCTATTTGTAACCTGCTGTATTAGTACAGGCTTGAGGTTGATTTCTGTTGGCAGCCACAGGGCACAGTTTATGTAAAAAAAGACTCAATAAAAGGAAAACAACGCTTAAGGCGCCACAACTGTGGTGAAACGTGTTTGCCGATTAAACATAAAAATAGTTCTTGCAAGAAAGCGGAGCCCCTTCAATTCGTTATTCAGATATGTCTTGTTCATTTGAATTAATTCACAGGATGATGGAGCAATTATCGTCCAAAACGCTTAACGGTAATGTCAATAAAAATGTCTCGTTGCAGTTGTTTGTTTATTTTAAGTTTAAATTCACAACAGTCTTGGTTAGGTCCAACCTAAAATGTTGACATTTATTGTTTATCTCTACAATGAACAGATAACACTTCTTACGCCCATCAGCTCATACATAGAGCGAGCCAGAGATGAGAGAAAGTGGAATATACTGCGTGGTTATAATTTAAGTGCAGCTCTTGACGGAGGTTCAATGTGGTCAGCGAAACTTTGTAGATATGCCGATGCGTTAACGTGGAACCGATTTATGCTGGAATAAACATTAGTTCCAACTGTGGCCACCATGTGCAAATCTGGGGCTGCACGGTGTTTGTATGGCAGTATAACATCCACGCTGTCATTTAACGAGCCACAACGAGAGTGAACAATATGGCTATGGAAAACGGAGACCATGGCTGTTAGTAAAACTGTTTTATACGAACGGCAGCAATTACAGTGCTGTACTGAGACAGTACCCCCGACTGAGAAGAGGCCCGATGTCATTAAACGCTTTAAAGAAGATGATAATGAAATTCCAAAACACGGGTGAGCTACCCCAGTGGAAGTTATTGACGAGGTTGCTGCTCCTGTAACTGGCCATGCAACACATCCCCCAGGCAGTGTTATGAGAATTTTCCATACTAAGGTGAGCAGTACGGAAAGTTTTGCAGTCTGTTTTACGCTGGTATGCATACAAGGCCCAGACAGTACAGCAAATGAAACGCTATAATCCGCAGCAAAGTTCTGAATTTGTTCTTCAGTTTCTGGCACAGACCGGAGCAGATGACATGCTGCTGGCAGTATTCTATGGAGTGACGAGTCACAGCTTACAATACAGGGTGCTGTGAATACATAGAACTGCCGAATTTGGGGTAATGATAAACGGCGTGTTGTGCACGAAAACCCAATGCACTTACCGTACGTGACTGTCTCGTGTGGATTCACAAGCACCTACATTCTCAGTCCGTTCTTCTTTGAAAAGGATACACCCAGACGGCCTGTAAGGTGTACTGTGACGTCTGCGCGTTATCGAGACCTCCTTTTACAGTGTGTGATTCCTGCATTGGAAGAGTGTAACTGTGTGGAAACCACTATTTTCATTCAAGATGTGGCAACACATCATGTCGCTCGCCCAATGCAACATTCCACGAATGTGTTATCTCCAGAGGTTTTTCAGATGCATGGTCTGCAAGATCATCTGATGTAAATCCACGTGACTTTTGGCTCTGGGCATAGCTAAAAGAACGCGTATACCGGGGATACGCTCGGGCTCCACCTGATCTGAAGACCAGTATACAGCAACACGTGGCTCAGATTGCACCGAACTGCTGCGAGCAACTGTTGATGAAGTCGTTTTACGGATGCAGCATCTCGTCGACGTCTCCGGTGCCAATTGTGATTGGTATCAGAGATCGATACCACACTCACCGGTGTCTCACATTTGCTGACGGAAACGCACGTTCCCGACAAACTCTGATAGTGGTCGCGTGGGGACCCAGCTGATCCAGCGATGCGCACCCACCGCCCACGCCTTCAACGGCTCCGACAACAAGCGCCATCTGCTGGCGCAATATAGGATGAGCGGCTGCACCTACACGCCCAGTCTGCGTTGTAGCCTTCAGTCTTCGCCACCCTTCGGCAATTTGCTCGTGCATTAAGCCCTGCTTGGCACTCTTTAGGCCGGCCGCGGTGGCCAAGCGGTTCTAGGCGCTTCAGTCCGGAACCGCGCGACTGCTACGGTCGCAGGTTCGAATCCTGCCTCGGGCACGAATGTGTGTTATGTCCTTAGGCTAGTTAGGTTTAAGTAGGGGACTGATGACCTCAGGTGTTAAGTGCCATAGTGCTTAGAGCCAATTGAACCAATTTTGTTTTTGAGTTCTGGTGGCGGGGCGTTCCATTACTCCACCAGCGCTGTTGACAATTGCTGGATACTGATTTGTACATACAGACGTGGAGCAGTGTGTGTCTCCAGGGCATCCCACAAGAGCTCGGTGGGCTTTAAGCTGGGGTATATTCGCCGAATATCCACTCGTTCCAAGACCCCTTCCACCTGCGCTGTTCTGTTCTATGCGGTCGCGCATAGTCATCCATAAAAATGAAATCAGGTTCCAATGCACCACTAAAAACACGCGCACCGGGAAGAAATACAGTGTCACAATAACGTTGTCAATGAGTGTACCGCGTCAATTCTTTTGTAGGTCAGTACGGTTATGCAATATTATTCCTCCCCACGCCATAAAATCTGAACCACCAAAACGACCACGTTCCCTCCTGTCGTCCATCGAACACCGAGGAGATCGCAGTAGATATAGATACTGGACACTTTCCACTCGATTAGCAGTCTCAGGTTGTCGAAATGTTGTCCCTGGATGATTCCGAAATCCAGCAGAGCACCTTACGCCTCAAGATGTCAACAGAGCTCCAGATGTCAAAATACTATGTGGTAAAATTTAAACAAAATTCAGTTTTACATTAAGTAAGCTCAAGGACAAAGGGTTTTTAAGTTTCGAGCACGATTTTAGCCAAAATGTCACGCGGCGGCCGTGCGCTGTACCTTAGGTGACCTTTGTACGTTTCACGGCTTGATTGACCACAAATGCCATACATCAAATTGTTCGTCTCGACTTCGCCTTCACTACGTTATAAGCATCCTGTAGAGACATCGAAAAGCTTGGATCGCTCGTCGGAACATGGCCAGGAACGTGATGTTTAAAGTTCTACGTAAGTCGTAAAAGGGAAATTATTTCGTAATGCCTTATGTATACGCTGCATAATAGTACAAACGCTAAATTTCAGTACACATTTTGAGACATCTCCTAGATGTTCTATTCGTATGTATCTGCCGTGTGACACTGAATGAGCCATGTGTTTGCACAGTGAACTGTATTATAACAATTAACTTCGAAAATACCGTAATGTATATTATACGCTGGCCATGAACGTATCATTGCAATATTTAGAAATGAATCAAGTGAGTATCGCAGTGTGAATAACATCATTATGCTAGCGAGAAGGAGATCGATATACTTATGTGGTTTCGTTGCGAAGGTGATTATAATTTATGTACGACAATAGAGTGTGAAGAGTTCAGCACCGTAAAAGGAAAATTTTTAGAAAAGAGTAGTTATTACCAGAATTGTGTAACTTTAATTGATATGCTAGTACCCATTCCCTTGGTGCCCAATTTTTGTGCAAACTTGGAACTTTTCAAAATTTTTACGAACGACAACATCATGGAAGTAGGAGAACCCGCGCTGAAGCTTAGACCACGGTCGTTAAACAAACTTTCCTGTTGCAAGCCTCACCAGATATTTTATTCAGTCTGGTCACTAACAACTGTATTCAGTGCAAAGTCTGAGACGTTCCATACTGTAGATACACTATGTGATCGAAAGTATTCGGGCACCTGGCTGAAAATGACTTGCAAGTTCGTGACGCCTTCCTTCGGTAATGCTGGAATTCAATATGATCTTAGCCCACCCTTAGCCTCAATGACAGCTTCCACTCTCGCAGGCGTACGTTCAGTTAGCTGTTGGAAGGTTTCTTGGGGAATGGCGTTCCAAAACATCCCAAAGGTGTTCTATAGGATTCAGGTGAGGACTCCGTGCAGGCCAGTCTATAACAGGGATATTATTGCCGTGTAACCACTCCGCCACAGGCCGTGTATTATGAACAGGTGCTCGATCGTGTTGAAAGATGCAGTCACCATCACAGAATTGCTCTTCAAGAGTGGGAAGGAAGAAGGTGCTTAAAACATCAATGTAGGCCTATGCTGTGATAGTGCCACGTAAAACAACAAAAGGTGCAAGCCCCCTCCATGAAAAACACGACCACACCATAATACCACCGCCTCCGAATTTTGCTGTTGGTACTACACACACGGGCAGATGACGTTCACCGGGCATTCGCCATACCCACGCCCTGCCATCGGATCGCCACTTTGTCTACTGTGATTCGTCACTCCACATAACGTTTTTCCACTGTTCAATCGTCCAATGTTTACGCTCCTTACACCAAGCGAGGCGTCCTTTGGCATTTGCCGGCGTGTTGTGTGGCTTATGAGCAGCCGCTCGACCACGAAATCCAAGTTACAGCACGTCCTGCCTAACTGTCATAGTATTTGCAGTGGATCCTTATGCAGTTTGGAGTTCCTGTGTGATGGTCTGGATAGATGTCTGCCTATTACACATTACGGCCCTCTTCAGCTGTCGGCGGTCTCTGTCAGTCAAAAGACGAGGTCGGCCTGTACGCTTTTGTGCTGTACGTGTCCTTTCACGTTTCCACTTCACTATCACATTGGAAACAGTGGGCGTAGGGATGTTTAGGAGTGTGGAAATCTCGCGCAGAGACGTACGACCCTAGTGACACCCAATCACCTGACCACGTTCGCAAGTCCGCGAGTTCCGCGGAGCGCCCCATTCTGCTCTCTCACGATGTCTAATGACTAGTGATGTCGCTGATATGCAGTACCTAGCAGTAGGTGGCAGCACAATGCACCTAATATGAAAAACGTATATTTTTGTGGGTGTCCGAATACTTTTGATCACATAATGTACAAACTAGGTCTGGTATATAAATGATAAATTTTTCAACTATGTATGAAACTTTCATGTGGGAATACCTGGAAAATCGTGGCTTATGTGTAAAAATCATTCACACATGCAGTCTGTTCTTCGGTAATTCTGGAGTGTTCTGCGTCCTCGCAATGCCGGCCTGAATGAAAAAGTGAAAGAATTCACCGTTGTGCTATCAGCGATGTAGTCTTCTGGAAATTCAGTGCGAAGAGAGCATTACTTATATGACTGTTTGACTTGACCGGAAATTTTTGGCTTTTGAGTTAATTTAGAAAGTCAGTATTTGACGCTGACCATCTAACACATCTTATTGTTTCCCCTGTGTATGTTATATATGAATAGAAAGGGAGAGATGAAACAAATGATGGCACATGGGATGGCAAACGGACAAAATATTTCCCTGGTCCTCTCTACGCTCTGGAATCTCGTCAGAAAGGAAGCGATCAAGAACGGTACGAAGCAGTACTCGCCATGGACACAAGGTAGTCCATATATGTACACGCAGTATGGCCCAAACGATGATGGTTTGCTTTCATTTAAACAAGGTCCATAGAAGTAACTGTGGCCCGCCTTCGTAGCTGAGTGTTCATGCGGACGACCCAGGTTCATTTCCCGGTGCTGCCAGGGATTTTTCCTTGGTGGGAGGACCGGAATGGGTTCCACTCATCCTTGTGATGCCAGACGAGCAGCTACTTGAACGAGAAATAGCAGCCTTCCTGAATGCTTATAATGGCAGGGAGAGTAGAGTGTAGAGCCCATGTGTTCCATTCCGGGAGAACTGCAACATTCGTTTCGTGACTTGCTCTGGGGTAAATTTGGAGAACCAGCATTTAAGAACATAAAGCACTTCCACTACCTCTGCCACACACTTCGCGTAAGGACTACGAAGATCAGATAAGCGAGATTAATGGGAGAGCGAAAGTATACAGTCAATTTCCACTGAGTCCACTCACGGATGCGGGGGCGGCAAATAAGGATATCAGATATCTTTAATGGCTTGCGAAGGATAAGTTGGGATGTAATTTACTCGGGACACTTGGATGTCTTAACACAAGCGCTCTAGCAGACTAAAGCGAAAAAAGATACAGTAAGCAATTTACCTGGAAAGCTTGAGGGGTCTATCCGAATACAGCTGTGAGGTCGTTATATCTAAATCGCTGGAGTTTTTGGAGTTCCAAAGCCTTTCCCGGCGAGACGAGATATCTGCAGAGAGTTTTCGAGACAAAACTGCCGGCCAGTGTGGCCGAGCGGTTCTAGGCGCTTCAGTCTGGAACCGCGCGACCGCTACGGTCGCAGGTTCGAATCCTGCCTCGGGCATGCATGTGTGTGATGTCCGTAGGTTAGTTAGGTTTAAGTAGTTCTAAGTTATAGGGGACTGATTATCTCAGATGTTAAGTCCCATGGTGCTCAGAGCCATTTGAACCATTTTTTGAGACAGAAGTTATTTAGTAGAAAGATATTTCACATATGCCCCACAGTCGTAAAACAAGCATTTCCACTCATCTTTGGGAATATTTCCGTACAACAGCGTGAAAAGAGCATAGGACATATGTCTTATCATGTGAGACCACACAGTGAGTCCAGGTTGTGTTGCTGTTGTCCATGTGGGCCTTCTAGACTTTCGCCTCTAACCTGCTTTGTAATAGAACTTTAATATAGTTCCTTATTCATAAGTAGATAACATCTACTTTTAACGTGCTGCAGCCTTTTTCTGAAATTACAAAAGATTACTCCGGGAAAGTAGGGATTCTCGAGTTCGAAGGCACAACATCGTCATGTTCCTACGAACAAATAATCTATTGCAATTAAAAGTCGTTGTAGGCGAGAAATTCTTGACCGTATTTAATAGCCTACTGTTATGTTATTACTTTACGACATCGCAATAATCAGTAATTGAAATCAAATTACGTAGAGGTATTATCAAAAACTAGTTACAAGTTGAATACATCCTGAAATAGAAGATACTGAAAAATAACACAAATTTCCATATTGAAGACAGGTAAAATTGATAAGACCTTAAATAAAGTCAGGTCATTTGCAAATATGACATGTTTCTTTGTAAAACATCTTCCGTTTCAAGGTCCAAAATGGTGCACGATTGGCGAAGTACAGCTTCACAGTCCACAGATTACATAACTAGTTATAAAAATATGCATAATTTTACTCAGCATGTAATTCTATAGCCGGCTGATGTGACCGAGCAGCTCTAGGCGCTTCAGGTCGGAACCGCGCTGCTGCTACGGTCGCAGATTCGTGATGTGATGTCCTTAGGTTAGTTAAGTGTAAGTAGTTGTAAGTCTAGGGGATTGATGACATCAGATGTTAAGTCCCATAGTGCTTAGAGCTATTCGAACCATTTTTGTAATTCTATAACTGAAGAATTAAAAATATCTTCGAAATAGTTTTACTATGTTATTCAGCACTTGCATATGTATAACTAAATACATTTACGAATGATGCACAAAACACAACCTCGTATATCACAACAACAAAAACAACAGAAACTGCTTATTGCTGTGTATCGTGGGCATGCCTTCGCCTGATCTTAAAATCGGTCACTAGATTGAAACACCAACCAGAAAACATCAAGTGTTCCTAGATGCAGTATCCTTCAGGTACTACGGCCTACCCTACTCGAGCTACTTTTACGAGGGAGTCCGTAGAAATCCCCGCCCAGCCATCCAGATTCAGGTTTCCCGTGGTTTTCCTAAACTGCAGAAGTCAGCTGCCCGGATAGTTCCTTTCAGAACGAGACGGCCGATTTCCTTCCATAAAAACGAGCTTGTGCTCTGCCTCTAATGACCACGCTGTCGAAGGGATATTAAATCCTAACCTTGCCTCTACATACAATTCTTATCTTCCTAGTTCACCTATTCATTCTGACTACTATAATAGACTGACAAATGAAAAATTGAGTTTTTGAACTTCTGTAGAATCAGCGAATGGCAGTAACTAGAAGCAGTGAGCTCGCGCGTTATTTGAGAGTTTGGCGGCTGGTTGGGAGTTGGGCTGCGAGAAACGGGTACAGGAGGTCTGACAGAGGCGGCTCTGGCGTACTCCTAGCGGAAATGAAATCGTTGAAGTGCGATAGTGAAGGACCTCCAATGGAAACTGCTCGCATAACAAACACACGTTTAATGAGCACACAATTTCACCATCATAATATTTTACTCTTACCATTTTCTTTCCCTCTTGCCTACAAACATCGTAGTTTCAGAAAATAGGCACATTTTTCGTTAGTCGAGTATTTGCCTAGAAGCGAAATTTTTGTCTGCTATAATTATATTGAGTTTCTCAATATGTCTCATAAATGTTCAGTGGAAGAAATTATATTTTTTAAACAAGTAATGCTTTGCAAGCCTCTCTTTGGCATCGAACTTAACCTGCAGGACTGCAAGTATTACTTTCACTCACTATGGGAAATCAGAAATATTTTTAATAAAACATTATCTACATTTACATCACCCTCTGCAAGTCAACTATCTGACTGTACCACTGAGTCCTCCAACCCTGTTCCACTCGCGAATAACGCGTGGGGAAAATGATTGTCGGTAAGCCTCTGTATTGGCTCTAATTTCTCGAATTTTCTCCTCATGTCATTACGCGAGACATATGTGGGGGGAAATAATACGTTGTCCGACTCTTCCCGGAAAGTGCTCTCTCGAAATTTCAGTAGTAAATCTCTCCTGATGCAAGATATCTCTCTTGTAATGTCTGCCAATGGAGTTTGTTGAGCATCTTCGTAACGCTCTCCTGCAGGCTAAACGATCCCGTGACGAACCGCGCCGCTCTTCGTTAGATCTTCTCTATCTCTCTCTCTTCTATCAGTCCTACGTGGCAGGGATCCCAGAAAAATGAATAATACTCAAGAATTGCTCGAACAAGGGCCTTATAAACCACTTCTCTGTCAAATCTCTGTCAAATACAGCTCCCTACCTCGTTCCTTGATCACTTAAATAAAAAAGAAATTAACCAAATTTTTCGAACATTCGTGGCAAGACAAGAGCAAATCAAAAATACTATGCTGATTATACCCATAATGCTCCCGAGTTGAATCTTGGTGGACAGCTACTTCGGTAAATAAAAAACATTATTCAAATTTTTCTATGAAATTAATGGCACCATTTTCATAAATCTATCATCAAAATTTATTTTACACTCCTGCTTCCGTTTGTAAAGTTGATGCATTAAGTTGTTCTGAAAGCGGTGCTGATATTCAAGATAATAAAAGCGGATTAAAAGCTGTGAGCTATCTGGAGAAGTTATCCTTGCATTACTGAGCAACTGTTTCACCAGGTATCCAGTCTAGTTTACCAAATTGCCAACCAGACTAACAATAATTATAATCTTTTAATAGTCATATTATGACAACCGGTGATATAAATATAAAAATAGAATTTAAATAAGAATAAATAAATCAGTTTATTTTAGACATTTATTTTAACATTGATTATTGTACCGTTAAAATTTCAGCATATTAAACTTGATTCATAACTAAACTGGTGCCTTATTTAGGATTGTGAAAATGTGAGTTTGTAACCTTACGGAACACATCAAATATGGAGCCAAGATTGGGAGACTGCATACAGCACTGCATTCATAAAATAACACACGAAGAACGTTGAAACATATGCAAGAGGAAATTAACCACAACCAACCGATTCAATTTTCGCCCAAAGAAGTTACGGTCGTAGCGCGATCCTGTCCGTCATAAAATTACCACACACTGGTACACTAAATTCATACTAAATGTCTGTGAAATCTTCTCGAAGAGAATAGTTGAGGCTACTTTGATGATTACACCACATGCTTCACGTGGTCAACTTGGTTTGCACAAAGAGCGTAACTCCACAATAATTTTGATAATTAAAATGAATTACATTGAAAAGAAAAACGTCTAACTCGTTACTATCGTCATACTATTAATCTCATGGGTCAAACAATTACATAAGCACGTGGTACTGGTCTCAGAAAGTACACTCCACGTGGGTTGAACATAAAGAGAAGTTGTTATACTGAAAAAAAAAATATTGTCAAGACGAGACGTTATAATCTCACACACATTCGCATTTAAGATTGATGATCATAGTTAGAGTTACGGATCATCAACACGTGGTTACACTTTGCTCACAAAGTAGTGACTAAGCAACTACTGGAAGATATTCTGAACTTCACACTCGAATTACACTCCGTTGCAATTTAAGATAACATAAGATATTTTAGATCTAAACCTGAAATAAAGGTGATTAAATTTTCAGTTAGGCTGAACTTAAGAATTCCATTGTCCTACGGACTTAGCAGAGACGCGCTTAGCCGGAGATCTTACCACTTCAGACGCTCGCCGCGGACAGACTGCCGTGGGTCCCTACCGAGGGTACCTCACAGATACCAACGGAGGTGACCAGAGAGAGAGCTTCCTATACCAACATGACAAGGGACAGACATGACCATACTAAGAATAGAAACCTCTTTGCTTTTAGAAAGCGTAGCTACCTGTTCCGACGTTGGCCCTACTGTTCTCTAGCAGACAGGCTACCATCAAGCATGCAACTAGAAATACATTTGCTCATTCATCCTTTCACACAGAAGGGATGGGGGATGACAGTATCTTATCATATACACTATATAAAAAAAGCGCATGTAGGTTCCATATGAGACTGTGTGACATGAGTTACATATAAAGTGTAGTAGTGTTACAGATCGTTCTTGTTTTTGTGTAAAAGTAACGCGTTCCACTGCTCAGTCTCCTCCCAGATAGAGTCAGAAACACCACAGTAAATTTAGAAGAGGAATTTATGCCATAAATGACAACAGATTTAAGAAATTAACATGAAAGGAACCCAACAGAGACCTTTCACGTTTCCGCTTTTTTAATGTGACATACGGTACCATTCGCAAACCTTCTTGTGCAGCTGAACATTTTAACTTTGTAACAACGAAATAACTTGCCTTCAATAGGACGATGAGCGAAATAAATGAAGGAGTGTTTACAATTTAGCACGCTGCTGCGCAGAAACTATGAGAGGTGTGAAAATAAACTTAGATTCTCCCATTCGCACTGGCTGTAAGAGTGAACAAGGAAAACTTCAAGAAAATACGATAACACTGGCTTGGGCACCTCGTTACCCAACCATAAAAAGACGAACAAAGAAAACTTCAAGAAAATACGATAACACTGGCTTGGGCACTTCGTTACCCAACCATAAAAAGACACAACTGCCTAATAAAATCAAACAACTAGTAGCTCGCAGTTATCGCAACTGCAACTACCTCGGCCTATTCCGAGTCTGTCCAGCAGAACGTAGGTTCCATCTGGTAGCTTTCCTAGAACGCCAGGTGTTGCCGTTACAGGACTTTGATAAGCAGCACTCGATTGTCGAGTCTTACGACCAGTAAGAGAACAGTAAAAAGTCACAAAAGGCGCAGACTTTAATCTAACCTAATGCAATTTTGTCAAATAAAGACATGGTTGGAGACCGTGGCTGTTATATGAAATACATTTTTGATGTACACAGCAATCAGCCAACCGGTTCCGAATTTTTCACACTTCATCATCAGGCGGTTTTTTCATGCTTACATCAAAACAAATTATATATTCGTTTCCTGTGAACTGCCGTAGGATAAAAAATAATTCACCATTACAAACGGGTAACAAAAACGTTTGCACTATATATTTGTGTTGAAATGCAACTTACGTGATCCAGTCAAATACATTCTCTAGTATGTTCATATTTTCACAGTCTCAAACGTTGCACTGCATTGTAAACCACTTTTGTTCGATCACAAAACGAATTTTCAATGTACGCCATATGTTTTGATTTACAACGTACGAAAACAAATACACAGATTACAAAGTACATGGGTGTCACAGATGCTGCAACGCAATGATACGGAGATAGGTAATTTTTTGGGAAAGGAAGCGTAAATTACTGTTACGTTAGGTAGAACCAGTGTTTTACATTAAATGTAGGGCATTAAACGCAGACAGAAACGACAAACACGTGGAATTTTGTGAATTATAGCACTACAAACTTATTTTGTATAACGACAGAGATACAGGCAGAATTTTTGAGTTTAGGCACAAAGAACACCTCGATGCCCTTAAGGCTTGGAAACTTGAAGAAATGTACATTTGCAGCCGACATTACAGAAGAAGCCATTCAGTGACAAGCACTGAAAGCAACACGAAAATATTATATGTAGCAGCCACAATAAATATATTAGAGGAAATGGAAGTACATACACATAAAAACACTTCCCCTGACAATATCTTTAATGAGCAGACTGAATTGTCTAACACTCCTTTCCTGAAAAACGTCCAGAAAGTTACTTCTGTGCTCAAGTATAAATAATATTTCAACACCTATCTGCAGATCAAGTAAATAATCTTGTACGTACAATAGTCAATATTATTTATGTCACTAAATAGTAATAAATTTTAATGTATTAACATCATCGATGTTAAAATAGCTCATAAGAATTTCACACACTTCTTGCCCACATTTGTATCTCTAGCGTTACATAAAATAACTTTTTAGTGTTACAATTCAGAAAATTCAATGTATTTATCTTTCCTGTCTGCATTTAATGCCCTACATTTCATGTAAAACACGTATTCAACGTAACATAACAGTAATTTACGCTTCCTTTCCCAAAAAATGACGTATCTTCGTATCATTGCGTTGCAGCATCTGTGACACCCAGGTACTTTGTAAACTGAGTATTTGTTTTCGTAAGTCGTAAATCAAAACATATGGTGCACATTGAAAATTCCTTTTGTAATCGAACAAAACTGGGTTACAATGCAGTGCAACGTTTGTGACAGTGAAAATACAAACATACTTGAGGACGTATTTCATTGCAAGAAAACTAAAAAAACAAATGCGGCAGATGGATACTTCACGTAAGGTGCATTCCAACACAATTATGTAGCACAACCATTTTGGTTGCACAATTGTAATGGTGAATTATTGTTTGTCCTAGGGCAACTTACAGGAAACCGATACATAATTAGTTTTGATGAAAGCATGAAAAAACCGTCCTACGATGAATTGTGAAAAATTTGAAACCGTGACGGTACTTTCTGAATAAAGTAACTTAAAATCAGTTTGTGGCTGGTTGCTGTACACCATCACCAATTTATTTAATGTAACTGTATGGCCAAAGTACGGAGATATTTGACTGAACTGATGTGAGATATTTTGTTTGGAAAATACGTTATTAATTACGTAGTCCTAATATTCTCCGAGAGATGAACATTCCACAATTTAAAGATAAAATTCCGTCTTCAGTATTGGTGGAGGAGGAAACAACAACCACGACTAAAAGGGAAAATAACGAAGAGGGCTCCATATGTTCATAACTTTTGGATTTTCAAGGAGTTTTTTTTGTTGGTGGCGCCAGCAGCCAGACGTGTAGACTCACTCAGCAAGAACTCGTGGAAATTGCCTATTGCCCTTTCCCTCGTATCGATCACTCAGTGAAAGTGCTTATGGCTCAAGCGGACCGAGCACAAAGAAACGAGCAAAGTACGTGGGAACAGAAACCCCTGCGGCGCCAAAGATGAGAAGCAGAGCCCAAACAGGCTGCAAGCGAACACGAGTAACACTTCCGTTAGAAGCACCGTGTGCGAGTGATGAATATACTGTGCTGGCCTAATACCGAACCCCCACAGTAGGCTCACACTGTGAATCCGTCTCCTTTGATGAGTAACAAGACCCAGATCTCTTGATTCTTCAGGTAGACATCTCGGACGCTAGGGGTATGGCGGGCTCACTGCCTAGGGGAGGACTTATCCGCAGAAAACGAGAAAAATCTTCTTTGCTTCAAGGAAGAGTACACGACAAGGAAAAGAAGCGGAAATAACGTTATTACCGCTGCAGAAGATTACTTAGTTTCCTAGCGGGAGCTACAGTTTTGATACTAAAACATGAAAATACTGATGTCCAGGAGAAAAGGATCCGCACGTTCATCCTCCCATACAGAGTAGCGAGGAGAGTTTCGAGCTTGTGGAGCCAACTTCGGCAAAACAAAATTGAATTCAGTTTATCAGCAACCTTAGGGAGCTTATACTTAAGTAAAACGAACAGAAGTTTTTGGTGTGGAAGGAGGAGCAGGCCGGCCGGAATGGCCGAGCTGGTCTAGGCGCTTCAGTCCGGAACCGCGAGACCGCTACGGTTGCAGGTTCGAATCCTGCCCTGGGCATGGATGTGTGTGATGTCCTTAGGTTAGTTAGGTTTAAGTAGTTCTAAGTTCTAGGGGACTGATGACCTCCCATAGTGCTCAGAGCCATCTGAACCAAGGAGGAGCAGAATGCAGACGGGTTGATATTATGGGTTCAGAGAAAGAGCCAGGTAAGTCAATTTTTCAGTGAAACTCAGAAAACGAATTTTTAATTTCAAAACGCAGTAAGCACTTTCCGTACAAAATAATTTTTGAAACAAACTGAAATACTGAAGTCTTGTGTTTAATGAACAAAATAACGTGGTTCTTAAATTGTGTACCATCAATAATACGGAATTACATCAAAAATTCACTCACACTATCAATTTTTCAGGAAAGAAACCAGGTATGTGTCCAAAAATGTATGTGAAATCTTATGGGACTTAACTGCTAAGGTCATCAGTCCCTAAGCTTACACACTACTTAACCTAAATTATGCCAAGGACAAACACACACACCCATGTCTGAGGGAGGACTCGAACCTCCGCTGGGATCAGCCGCACAGTCCATGACTGCAGCGCCTGAGACCGCTCGGCTAATCGCGCGCGGCAGGTATGTCTCCTGAGACAGGAAAAGAATGTAGCATGTGAGTCAGCAGCTCTTGGTTTTCTTCGCATGTACGAGTGTTTTACTATAATTTCAAATATTTTTATCATATATAACATTACTATAGTTTCTGGTATTATAATTGTCATTTTTAATATTATTATCAGTTCAAATATAACTATTTTATCTCTGGAAACTTGCAGTTACCTTCCAAATAATTGATCATGTGACAGTTCATGGAAATAGATCGCTGGTGGCCACAGAATTTCATAAGAATCTAAAATTATTCCAGTCTATTGTGGCAGGGTGCTACAGCAACTAGTTTCGAATTATTTCAGAAAAAAAACAGTCTCCGTTGCCAAATTATTTAATGCCAATGATGCGTTTCACCCTTCTGGCGCATCATAAAATTGTCTATAAAAGAAACCTATCAATTAGTAACAAACAGAGGAAGGGGCATGGTCGTATCTTGCACGACTACGCAGGAAAAATGAAATTAAAGTAATAGGAACTTACGTAAAAGTAGCTGGGTATGAAACCCATCCGGCATACGGCCATTTATAATGGAAAATGGTCGCAACAGTAACTGGATATGTAATCCATCCGACATAAAAACTTATAAAATGCGAGATGAACCTAGTTAAAAGAAAATAAAACCGCCAGTTTATCACCAGTAAGGTACAGAAAGGTAGCGGAAAAATTTCACCGAATATCGCATGTTACCTTGAATACACAAGCAGACACCGCCATAGTAGTACGAAATAGGGCCTCGCTTACAAAATAAGGGCGGTATGAGTCGCATGCAGCAGCATGTCCCTTTGGCGTGCACACGAATACGACTGTCGGAACAAAACGCAAACACTGCGCCTAGTGTGGTAAGAGATGCCCACACGCCGTGCGTGACCTGCATAAGGCACATTTACTAAATATAAAAACTACATAAACCTAATAAATTAAGATATACATAAGCAAACCATTGCAATAATATGAAACAAAAAGTATTTTAAGGCACCTCTGTATAAAACTGGATGATTAGGTAAAATGATGACATAAAATATAAAGTCACAATATGTCATTAAAACTATCATTCTGTAGCTCATATTTTTATTCTAATGACTAGAAATACGTGTTTGTCAATGCTTAAGACTGCCCCTGTTCCTGATGCCTTGGCGTGTGGTTGTTGATTTTGTATGCATACCCTGTGCAAGTACTCTAAAATTTAGCTATTTTACTCTGAATGACAGTTTTAATGACATATTTCGACTTGCTATTTTGTGTAATCATTTTACCTAATTGTTCCGTTTTATATAGGGGTACCTAAAAGTACATTTGGTTTCATGCGGTTTCAGTGGTTCGCTTATACAGTAGCGACAAAAAGTATTTTGCCAAACACAATTTTATAAGAAAACAACCTGTTCAAAGGAAAATCTTTTTAACTGTTATGTCAGTTGATCAACGGCGCTAATTGCTCTAATATCAAAAAACAAGGAACGTTGTGTTCCTTAACTGGCAATATCACAGATAGTTTTACAAAATTACTGTTGTCTGACGAAAGTTATATTACAGCTTAAAATAATTGTGGATCCCGAATCAGTGTACATAGCCGTTAGTACTTGGTTGCATATCCTTTCAACTTAGTTACAGTCACACAGAGTGATGGCATGGAGAAACGGGGGCAGCCAAACAATGCAGGGGGTTTTCTGCCATTCTTTAACCAAAGATTGCAATAATTGATCATGGCGGGAGACTTTTCATTGTCTTAGCCTTCAGTCGAGTTCCTCCTACAGGTGTTCAATCGGACTGAGATCGGGGCTTAGGCTAGGCCACTTAAGCATCCTTCTCTAAAAGTCTGTGACATGTCTAGTGCAGAAGCGCTCTGGCAAACTCAAGTTGTACTTTCCTATTCTTTGCCTTTTGCTAGGGCGCCGACCATGAAGATTAGACTCTCCGAGAATACGTTTTATGGTCCTATTCGATACTTCCACGTTGTGAAATTCACGGAGCTCTCTGTTTATGTCAACAGCAGTCTTCTTTGGATCGCCTTTTGAGATCATCCTTATGAAATTCTTCGTTCGGACAGACTCTCTCCACAATGAAAGATGATGTTTTGATGTTGTCAGGCTTCCTTGTGATACATTACGTGTGTCTCTCCGGTTCATCAGACTAGGCTGAATGGATGGGGGCCTCAATTTCCTTCACGGGTTAGGTCTTAAATGGACATTTCAGCAAATTTTTATGATCTTTCCAGTCCTACACCGTTTCCTGAGACTCTCTCTACAGTGAAAGGTGATGGTTTCGTTCTCGAATTTTCAGTCATTCTTATGGAGCCATTTGTTGTTTCCGTCCATTGCTTTAAAATTCCTCAGACCAATGTTCTTACCATAATCCACGTCGAATGACCGCATTCTGGAAATATGATCTTGATGTCTGTCAAACCATGGATACTATTATGAACGACATAGTGCATGAAGTGGAAAATTGCTAAATTCTTGTTTTGCCGTCCGGCAGAATCGCAAAACACTTGAAGCTTTCAACGTTGTTTTCTAGGTAGTTCAGGATAAAGTGAAAAAGAAATGACTATACCTCATTAGGATCTTTCTTGGCAGTACCCTCATGGTACACATAGAAAACTGACTGCCCCGTGGAGAGAATGTGGATTTTGAACGAATACATTGATAGCTGATGCTTATAATACACATAGTTCGTAGTAATATTTGGTATTGTGACATTTGTAGCAAAATCCATACAAACTGCTTCCGATTTCTTGGTTTTCAAAGCTTTGCGTCTTGCATCTCTTTTGCGGTGGTAGACTGTTGCAACTATTCTATTATGAAGTACATTCTTATGAAGTATTTTTTAATTTTTTCTTTAACTTTTTTTGAGTACAGTGCTTTTAATTTGACTGAGAATTCGTCGCATTGAGTGCACGAGTCACTATGTGGGTATTTTGAGATATATATTAAAATTTATGTTTGTAACCCACCTGTAGGTTTCATAGGAAACATCAGGTGTGGGACAAAGTTCTGTAAATATTAGAAACATTTTCTTTACTTTCCAATATTCAGGCAAATACGTCTTTCTTGAATCTTTTATGTTATAATGGCTTTGTCGACCTTTAAAACTGCCTAGGTGACTGCATATCTACGACCTGGTAGATTTGTCAAGCGTCCTGTGAAGATACAGATGCCTACCTTCTTGTCTTGCGGTCCAGAACTAGTCACTTTCAGACTCTTCTGTACATGTATGTTGTAATTTTGTTTTTGTGATACAATGTAATGCACAAAATGCTTTTGTACAAACTGGTACATCACAGTGACCTTCAGATCCTGCAGGGTCTCAGCCTCTCTAAACTTCGCGTCCTCTTCTGTCTGACGTGGTCGCCTATTGTTCATACACAACATTAGTATTAAAGCTCCCAAACACGCATTATGATCGTTATCCGTCTCTAGACTGTTAAATCTGAGTAGAATTTAAGCTCTTTCTATTTCAGTGGCGACGTCAAAGCATTTATGATGGGAAAATTTGCAAGACTCCCCCATTTGATGCGAACTTTGCCTTAATTTCTTACCATCATCAGTAATTCAGTCAGTTCGTCTCTATTTCTTAGCTTCATTTTATGGAATTCCATCTTCGTCATCGTCCAAAGCACAGAATGATTTATTACACAATACTGAGATAACAACTTGCACTACGAAACACCATCTAAAAAAACAGCTGCAACAATAAAATTTCAAACATATAATAGCATGAAATTTCGACCATCGCGTGGCCATTTGTTGAGCTGCAGCTGACTTACCTGGTTCTCTCACTGGAACAGCTGACTTGCCTGGGTTTTCGTTGGAACAGTTCACTTACCTGCTTTTCCTATATGTAAAAAAATTAAGGGCAAATAAAATCGTGACTTCGCTATTTAAATTCCTGTTTCATGCTGCTAACAGATAGCCCTTTCGATGTAGAACCTAACAGCACCTCAAACTTATTTTGAGAAGAAAAGTAACTTACCTGGTTTTTCCCTGGACCTTTCATATATACTTTCGTGAGAAACAGAAGGAACTCCGATATTTAATGAAGAAACGATTAGCCAACCGCGTGTGCATAGTTTTGTTTGCTTAAGGATATATTTATTTATTTATTTATCCTAGCAGGATTAGAACCATCATGGGCTCTCATACTTCTATCGAGACATTCTACACATTTTGAATAACATTCAACACAACAGTCGTGTTATAACATATACCTAATATGATGTCCGAAATGTGGTGGTCATTATGACATAAATAGTGTACACAAAATACAATTTATGTTCGTACTATGAGCACTAGCAGCCATGGACGTGGGAGAAGGGAGAGAAACAGGTTCAAATGGTTCAAATGGCTCTAAGCACTATGGGACTTAACATCTGAGGTCGTCAGTCCCCTGGAGAAACAGGACTCTGATATATATATAAATGGGAAAAGAAAGTGATGTCACTGATTGAAAAATGGAAAGAGAAAACAGTGGAACTGGTAGAAGATAGGTGCATTTGCTTTGCTGTTGACATTGGGGGAACTGGCAATATTATTTATGGGGAAAAGTTGTGAGGGCGATGGAAGGAAGTGCTGCAGCTTCTTTTTGATTTGAATTGTGAACAGTGTGCAGGGTATTTCGTTCAAAAGAGTTGGTAGGATGACGTGCAGGGGCGAGGATAAAAGACGTATGGACTGCACCCCTCATCTGGGTGAGCGGCAGGTGTACGTAAATCTGGTACGAACCATTTCAACACCCGCAGTCCCGCTTTATTGTCATTCGAATCGATTGAAATGCTTAATCTTGCGTCGGTGTTGCTAGATGAGGCCGTCGAAGGGAGGTCTCATTTTAAGACAGCCTTGGGAAGTTGCTAATGCCTTAATAAAAAGAGAATGTACTATATATTTTGCCTACTAGATTTGCCGAACAATAAACCTCTCCATCCCTGAGAGAGACGAGATCGGCGAAGACTGCACACAAGCAGTAAGAGAGCAAAACCATCGTCTACATGAAGCAATGAGACATCGCCTCGAAATGAACTACCACGAACGCCGTCCTCCATCTGATTGGTAAACAACTGACAATTGAAATATTGATCTGAGGGTCTTTTTTGCAGGGAAACTGGTAGGATTCGGCTGGTGTGGTGTTATGACATGAGCCGTTTTTAATTGTCACTAGTCGAGTTTGATTACAATTGCACTACCTCTGCAGGTCATTGGCGCCAGTGCTATTCTACACTGCATAATATGCTACCGAAACCTCTTCTAGTTGAGGTGGTATCGCGGTTCCTCGGCTTCCATAAGGAGGTGAAAGTACTAGGTTGGAAAGAGATGACCTCTGAGTTTCTTGAGGGTGGGGTTAATTTTCCTCTACCAGTCTTTCAGTTTGAAACACATTCGGCGATCTCCATACCAATATAAGTGTAAGGAATTAAACATGTACTCAGTTAGTCTCACAAGGATGATGGATTCTAGTTCGTAGCAATGTTGAAAAACGACAAAGAAACGGACGCGCTCCGCTAGAGATTAGTTGTCACTCTATGAGGATTTCCATTTCGGGACTTGCAGAAAGACGGCATCGTGATGAATAACTTGCGATTAATGAAGTCAATCTGCTTTTCGATCTCCGTGGTTGATTATGATGACAGCATGTTTCCATTAAAAAGTTCATCACGCAGCAACGCCTCATTAACGGATGATAAATAATGAAGAGGTAAATTAACGGTAATTCCAGTGGGGAAATGAATGCGACGGTTT
Source organism: Schistocerca piceifrons (assembly GCF_021461385.2). Lineage (NCBI taxonomy): Eukaryota > Metazoa > Arthropoda > Insecta > Orthoptera > Acrididae > Schistocerca > Schistocerca piceifrons. The sequence goes on from NC_060149.1 coordinate 664,484,938, forward strand.
CGAAATAAGTGTAACGAAAGGCGTTACACTCTGGAAACCTTGTTTGAAGCGACTGGGAGGAGATTTGAGATAAGAACACCTTGCCAGATGAAAACAGGACTCGAGATTCCTGACGATGAAGAACGTCCTAAAGTTCATAAAATCACAGAAATTTGCGGGCATATCGCAGAAGATCCAACGGATGTAACTGCAGGAACATGAAAATTTAGAACATTAATATTTAATTTCAGTACAATAGCCATAGTAGTTAGGGAACCTCACTGTTATTATAGTAGGTGTGAAGAACGACAAGGAGGTGTCAGATTTTAACTTCTGGTCGACGCCCAGGTCATCGAAGACGGAGTTCTGCTTCAGCTGACGGAGAGTGATAGAAGTACTTAGCCGTGGCATTCACTTCATGCGTCTTAAGCAAACCATGAAAATGTAAATTAGGATGATATTTTAACGTTTCTTTTCCACATATGGTTCCAGGGTCTTAATGCCGAATGGTTCCATACGCATGGTTAAAGAATACACTATGCTAACTAAAGCAGTGGAAATGAGCGTTTGGCGTCATTGGCTAGGAGGCCCCTAACGGGGCAGGTCCCGCCACCTTGGTACAGGTCGTATTACATTCGGCGCCACATTGGGCGACCTGCGCACTGGATGAGGAGGAAATGATGATGGAAGACAACAGAACATCCAGTCCCTGAGCAGGGAAAAATCCCCGACACAGCCGGGAATAGAACCCGGGCCCCTAGGTCGGCAATCTATCACGCTGACTACTTTTTTTTTTTAAATCTCATTTTGTTCGTTTTCGTTCGTTGTATCTGCTCTAGGCGGACGTCGAAAGACGCCCGTTTTACTTCGTTGTTGATCTATTAACTCAGTTTTTTTATTACAGAGGGCAGCTGGCGCTCTGACCGAACACGCTGAGCTACCGTGCCGGCTTTACTCAGCTATCGGGGCGGACAACTAAATCAGTGCAATGGTATGTAAATATTTTTATCATTCTACGTAAATCATGGCCGGTGCAAGGTACGTGCGAAACATACGGACACACGGGGCCTATCATATGCGGGGCGGCGACGTAGTGGCACCTTTTCTGCCCTGTTGGACAAGGCGAGGAAGAGAAGGGGAGAGATATCATGTGAGAACTTATTTCTCCCTTGATTTATTTTGAGAGTGGCCATTGTTGTGTTTATGTGGCCGCTGAGTATGAAAGCTATTTTTGTAAATTGTTGTCTTTACTTTTAGACTGTCCATTGTTTCCTTATTTTTAGGAGAACAACTGTAGCTATTGTTACGTTCTTTGCAACAGAAAAATACGGTTTATACCTTGACGAGCCAAAGAAACTGGTATACCTGCCTAATATCAAGTAGTGCCCCCGCGAACACACGGGAGTGCCGCAGTACGACGTGGAATGGACTCGATTAAAGTCTGAAGTAGTGCTGGAGGGAACTGACACCATGAATCCTGCAGGGCTGTCCATAAATCCGTACGAATACGAGAGGGTGGAGATCTCTTCTCAACAGCATGTCGCAAGGCATCCCAGATGTGCTCAATAATGTTCATGTCTGCGGAGAATGGTCGCCAGCGGAAGTGTTTAAACTCAGAAGAGTGTTACTGGAGCCACTCTGTAGACTTTCTGGACCGGCAGGGTGTCGCATTGTCCTGCTGGAATTGCCAAGTCCGGCGAAATGCGCAATGGACATGAAAGGATGCAGGTGATCTAACAGGATGCTTACGTACGTGTCACCTGTCAGAATCGTATCTAGATGTATCATGGGTCCCATATTATTCCAACCAAACACGCCCCACACCATTACAGAGCCTCCACCAGCTTGATCAGTTCCCTGCTGACATGCAGGATCCAGGTTGTCTCCATACCCGTAATCGTCCACCCGCTCGACACAATTTGAAACGAGACTCATCCGACCAGGCAGGCGACATGTTTCCAGTCATCAACGGTCCAATGTCGGAGTAGACAGGCCCTGGCGAGGCGTCGTAAAGCTCTGTGTGTTATGCAGTCATCAGGGGTACACGAGTAGGCCTTCGGCTCCGAGAGCCCATATCGACGATTTTTCGTTGAAAGGTTAGCACGCTGAGACTTGTTGATGGCCCAGCATTGAAATCTGTAGCAATTTGCGGAGGGGTTGCACTTCTGTCACGTTGAACGATTTTCTTCAGTCGTCGTTGGTCCCGTTCTTGCAGGATCTTTTTCCGGCCGCATCGATGTCGGAGATTTGATGTTTTATCGGATTCCTGATATTGACAGTATACTTGTGAAATGGTCGTACGGGAAAATCCCCACTTCACCGCTACCTCGGAGATGCTGTGTCCCATCGCTCGTGCGCCAACTTTAAGACCACGTTCAAACTCACTTAAATCTTGGTAACCTGCCATTGTAGCAGCAGTAACCTATCTAACAACTGCACCAGACACTTGTTGTCTTACATAGGCGTTGCCGACCGTAGCGGCGTATTCTGCCTGTTCACATATCTCTGTATTAGAATACGCATGCATATACCAATTTCTTTGGAATTTCAGTTCAAATTCAAATGTTCTGAGCACTATGGGACTTAACTTCTGAGGTCATCAGTCCCCTAGAACTTAGAACTACTTAAACCTAATTAACCTAAGGACATCACACACATCCATGCCCGAGGCAGTATTCGAACCTGCGACCGTAGCCGTCGCGCGGTTCCAGACTGTAGCGCCTAGAACCGCTAGGCCACACCGACCGGCGGAATTTCAGTGTATACTAGACATTGATGTAAGAGGTAACTGTTTTACATGTATAGTGCAGTTAGTATTATGCATGCATGTTGCTCATAAGTTAGACTTCTTCTTCATCAAGGGTGCAGAAAGGAAAATTTGTTTTCTTACGATCTACTCTTCTTACTTGAAAAATTGGCAGAGCAGCAAATAAGCACGCGTCGTCCGAATAGCTAGAATGAAAATAATGGGAAGAAAAGTGAACTGATACGGTGGTAAAGACTGGTTTGTTACCCTTTTTTGAACAAACTGCCACGAAAGAGCTAACACATGATAATGAGGACTTACGCCCAGTGGCGGTTCTTTCCAATGAGTGAGCGCGGCGCAGAGCGTTAATATTTTTCTATTTGCTTTTTTAATTTCAGAATTATAAATCAAAAAGTTGCGAGGAACGAAAAGAACGTCATCCCATTTGCTTGCCGTCACGAGAAATCCTCTCCGTATCCCTGTAGACGCTACTATGAATCGCATAGTCTCTGCTACGCGCTACGTCTGAAATAGCGAATTTAGAAGAAAGTGATCAAAATTTACGAAATTGATCCTTAAAGGCGCATGAAGCCAGACCCTCTCAGCGGGCTGCACTTCTCTGCAACGTTTGCTTCTCTTTTGTACGATAAGCTTAAAACGAAAATTGTAGAAACGGGTAGGGAAAGACTACGTTTCCCAGGCCGGACAAAAACGCAACTTTAGAGACGGATTTCTTTTGATTTTATCGTAGTAATATTATCTTTTTTGATTTGCAGAAATCAAATTTTATTTCATGTACAGTCAATGAAGAATTTAGCTTGTTAGAGTGAAAACTTCAGGCAGTTATTCCTCCTAAGGTATTTGACTGAGAAACGCGTAATTTTGTATATTTATAGAGTTTGCTAACGAACCCAGCAATACTTTGCAACTGCTGAACATGTACAGAAATTGAATATACATCCTAAATTCCTTGCTCGTCTCTCTCTCTCTGTCCATGTTCTCATCCTCCCTCTCTCTGTATATCTCCTCCTCCCCCCTCTCTCTCTGTCCATTTCCTCCTCCCCCTCTTTATTTCCGTTTCCGTCTGAATGTTCAATAGAGTATCGTGTAAAAATTTGAAGTAAATCTGTCACGAGCTTTCCACAACTTCTCCCCTGTGTATAGTACATATATATATTTGTATATGTAATATACTACAAAAATATATAGCTTATGTCCGTCCGAATGTTCATTAAAGTATCTTGTAAAATTTTTAAGTAATGCTTTACGAGATTTTCGGTAACAAAGTTTTCATCTTACATATTACATATGTATTTATATATCATTTGTGCGTAACAATGAAATTAATTTTTTTACTATGAAAACATGTGATAGTAGAACTGTTAAGCTGAACCTAATTTTTGTTTTCTTTTTCATACCAAAAATACCATTACTGTCTAGAATTATGAATAAAAAAAATTAAAAAGAATATCAAATTGGTCGGTCCGTTCTCAAGAGATGATCTTTCACAACTGATTTTAGTTTCTGACTTTTCCGGTAGATCTTCCAAAAATTTTCTTTCGTACAAGCCTTGTTCTGATAATTATGACCACATCAAAGACAAAAATCAACCATCTCTGGAGAGCCATTCTTAATTGATGATATTTCATAAATGCGGCAATGGATTTTTATTTACATAGATTAAGGTAAATAAGTGTGTTGTGAACGACGCTGAATGATCCAGCTGTTTTTGTGGAATTTTTAAAACCTCCCCAACAGTAAATTATTTCTTAGTTTCGGTTACTTCCAATCAAACAAAAATATAAGCTGATAAATCGTTAATGTTTCTTTTAAGGTATTTGGTTGTAAAACATGGATCCTTGTGCGTATGCTTGTATTTTTTACAACAAAAAAATTCTAGATTCAGACTGAACAACTCAGTTGTTTGCGTAGAATTTTAAATTTAAATTGTTGTATCAACAAGCTATTTATTTTGTTGACTATCCTCCAGCTCGCTCCTTGTATATATTTTGACTTGTTGTGTTATTAATAATTCACGATATGAAGTTCTCTAACACTCTGATGTGATTTATTAATGTATGAGTTTAAGGAATTTTAATCCAGAAAAATTATTTCTGAAAAATATATCACACCAATCTACATAAAATTTCGAATGCCTAATTAGTAATTTGGAAAGAAAATTCAATGGGTTCAATGAAATGTGAAATAATCTCAGTGAATTCCAGGACAAGGAAAGGATTTCTCACCTCCACGAGACCAATGCCTGAATCATTCCATTATTTCGACCAGGGCCGCTTCCTGTCCACTTTTCTTTATTTCTTTAGTTTAAGAAATGGGCAAATCGGAGATGAGTAAAGGGCAATAAAGACAAATATTAAAAAAAACACCGACGTCAACAATTAGTGTCACGTAATCGTTCCTTACAAGGCAGTTTGAGACATGTCCGACAGGAGAAAAAGACTCTGACAGAGAACATAAGAAAGACGGGCGCCTAAGGAAAAAGACGATAAGAAGCAATAGGATGTACTGCAACGATATTTCAAGCCAAAGAGAGAACGATCTAGCAGCGTCGAGGGTGAAAATATGACACAAACCGAAGAAACAAGAGGAACTACTGAGTTACGTCTTCATCTTCAGGACATCGCCATAAAGCGGACGAGAACATCCCAGTGACCACCGAAGGCAGCAGCAATGCTGACAGTGGGCCATTCACAAGATATTCAGCAGGCCTCCGACCTGATTTATGAGGGAAGCTGCGAGAACAACATTTCAGGCAGAATCGAAATTAGGCGAACGGATTCGGTAGATACCGGAGGGACATCAGCTGCCCTAGTCACTACCACAGATTGAAGGCGAGCCTAAAACTGAAGACACAATTGACTCACATCCCGGGAGATGGTCAGAAATTATTAACGACTGAGTTCGAACGACTGTGATCATGCGGGATCCTCCTGTGTGCATTAAAGAAGCTGAAGAATGTCCTAAAACGTGAACGACCGGCGCTTCAACCCTGTGCGTTACAACTACTCTCTGAAGAATCTAAAAGAAGCAGATAGACATTGGTTGGTGTAGTCAAAGAGCAAGGATGCTGTCTTCTGCTTTTGTTGCAAACTTTTTTCGTCATCTACAGCAGAACTTGCAAAGAACGGTGTAAGAGACTGGCGGCACCTTGCTTCTTATCTCGAAAGTTATAGGAAGAGTACCGAGCATCTGAATTCGTACGAAAAGTAGATCGAGTTTTCTAAAGGACTGAAGAATTCGCAAACTGTCGACGCCCATCATTAAAGGGTACTGAATATTGAAAGGGGACACTGGAAAAATCTTCTTCAGCCTTTAATAGCGATAATAAACTTCCTGGGTTAGCAGTATCTGCTTTTGAGAGGAAGTACAGATACACTCTTTCTTTCAGTGTGACAACGGAAACTTCTTGAAACTTGTTGAATTATTCGGAAAGTTCGATGCTGAGATAATGGAGCACCTACACAGAACAAAGAAAGGGGAGAACAAGGGTTATCATTCTCTTGGGAAAGACATACAGAACGAAATAATTCATCTTACTGGGTCATCTATAATCAACAACGTTTTATTTATGATGAAATCTGCAAAGTAGTACAATATCATTCTGGATTGCAAACGAAATATTTCAAAAGTTGAGCAGATGAAAGTTGTTGTACGCTGAGTCCAGGAGACACGACATGAAAGGGTACACGATTCCCGAATTTGGAAGCATTTCGTGGGATTTCTTCCAATCCAAGTTTCTTCAAGCTCCACTTTGATGCAGGTCGTACTCAAGTTCTTAGAAGACAAAAAAATTACTTCGTGTGATACGAGAGGTTAATTGTATCACAGTGGGGCGAACATGAAGGGAAAGCACTCTGGTCTCCAGAAAAGTACTTTAGATTTGAACAAAAGAGCATTCTGTGCACCATGTAGCAGTCACTCACTAAATATTGTTGTAAACGATTCCGCTATGTTTCCATGTTTTCGACAGTGAAGAGCTTGTACGATTTCTTCTCGTCCTCCATTCGGCGTTGGGATGTCTTAAAGACGTATCTGCATAACCTGACTTTCAAGCCACTGAGCTATACTACGTGGGGAAGACGCATCGAAGCACGTACTTCCCTGATGTTTGAAATTGGAGGAGTTTCTGACGCGCTTGTTCACGTATCACAAGAATTCGGTACTGAGGATAAGTGTTTCCCGTCGAAAAAGCGTATACCTTTCTTACTTCTCTGACAATATGGTACGACGTACTGCTTCACATCACTGTAGTCAGTAAAACCCCCCAAAGCACTGACATAAATGTTTATGAGGCCGTGGAAGCCCTTGAAAGTACGAAAGCATATTTTGAGAATTGTAGGACAAAAGATAACTTAGTGACTTTCTTGATGAATTCCAAAGCATTGGTCGCAGAATTATAGCTAGAAGATATAACGTTACCGCGGATAAGTGTTCCCCTGCGACAAAGCAGGAAGCCAAGACACTTTACTTGCGAAGGAAAGGATGAGACAGTAGAGGATCCAACGGAACGTTAAAAGATTGAACCCTGCTGTTATCTTTTAGACGCAATGACCATATCTTTGAACGAAAGATTCACTCAGCTGAAGTCTCATTGCGATCATTTTGGTTTTCTGTACATCGGCAAGCTGAGAATACACCTACTGATGGCTTGGACGAAAAGTGTAGGAACCTCGCAACGGCTTTGCAAGACAACAAGTGAAGCGACGTTGGTGTGCTGGAGTTGAGGGAAGAACTTAAAAGTGCTTTCAAAGTTGGTGAGCCCCGGAATAGGTAGAACAGAGACTCTGAAGTTTATAGGAAGGCATACTTTTTGCTCCAATATTAACATTGCTCTAAGAATTCCAGCACTCCCGGTGGCAGTTACGAACGGAGAGACAAGTTGACAAAAACATAATATATTTTGATCAATTTTATCTTCGAGAAACTTATACCATCTGAGATGTTACGTCATATCAGCGATGAGCCAAACTCATTTAAGTGAACTGCCAACAATATCTATGAATCACTAGCTTGCAGAAGACTTAAATTACATGTATCGCGTGAAAGAGTTTGTGGAATTGAAAGCTGGGAAGATTCGATTTGTTTAGTTTTTTTTAATGCTCAGTTGATTAGTTCTTTACCGTGCTGTTTTGTATTCTATTCGACGCAAAATAACTTGTTTTGTACACATTATTGTTCAGACCAAATTAACATGTCAATTTTAAACTGTGTTGTGATTATATTCTGTTTTTCGCAGAATACATTATCGGTACACAACCTTAAAAAATTTTCACTTGCGGTAACACTAAATTCGTATGATTTATTAACATTATTTTTAAGACCTAGATTCGTTTAAAACCTATGACTACCTTTTAACGTCAGATTTGAACACATACCAAAAAATGACAGATTTTAACAATACACAAACTTTTTAAAAAATGAGGGGCTGCAATTTTGCACCTCGTTTGGGGCAGCAGTTAGGCTTGCTCTGCCGCTGAGATAAATATTCCGAAGTCCATCTTAGAATTTGTTGCGGAAAGCATTTCATGTAACACTTACCACTGCCCTTTCGTATTACATTTGCGAATGATGAATGTTGCGTGGAAGAAAAGCACGTGGGCAAGCCTTCGAATGAGCTCGAATTTGTCTGATTTTACCATCAAAATTATTTTTTCAGATGTATTGGGAGGATGTAAGATGTTGCTCGACTCTTTGAGGAATTACAGTCTCGGAATTATAACACTAACCCTCTCTGTGAACCGAGCGAGGTGGCGCAGTGGTTAGGACACTGGACTCGCATTCCGGAGGATGACGGTTTAAACCCGCTTCCAGCCATCCTGATTTGGGTTCTCCGTGATTTCCCTAAAATCGATTTGGCCAAATGCCGGGATGGTTCCTTTGAAAGGGAACGGCCGATTTCCTTCGCCGTCCTTCCCTAATCCGATGAGACCGACGACCTCGCGATTTGGTCCACTTCCCCAAATCAACCAAGCAATATCTCTGTGATGCACCAAGTCTCTCTTGTAGCGTCTGTCTACTTCTGTATGCATAATCCACAAGCCACCTTACGGTGTGTTGCGGAGGACACCACTGGTACTTCTATGGTTTTTCCGCTTCTCTGTTTCATTCACGAATGGTGCGTCGGCAGAATGACTTGATAACCTTCCGTGTGAGCTCTAATTTCGCTTATATGTTTGTCATCGTCATTTCGCGAGGAATATATGGGAGGAAGTGATATATTCCTGGACCCGGACTTACGCTTTCGGTATTTCAGCAGTAACCCTCTGTGTGATAGGGGAGACCGGGTCAACAGAAACCTCCGATCTTACTCGTCTGCTTTGACCCGTGACGTAAGCGTGTTGTGGTGTGTGACGTCATTACGGCGCGGAGTTTAGTCTTGTTTTTGTTTGTGGTGCTCTCTGGTGGTGTGTTCATGGTTTTCGTTTGTTTTAATTTAATGCTCATTGCTGTATGTCGGGTGAGTTTGTTATTGAGTGTATTTGGTTGTGGTTTTTTGTTTAGGAATGGATATGAAAGACCGCCTTAATAGTGTTCGGTTGAGGGCGATGATGGGCGAGACAGCGTTAGAACTTATCAAGTTCTTACAACTATTCGGTTTAATCGCCGAAGTTGTTAAGTGTTCTCTTTGCCTTGAGGCGATGAAATTGGTTAAAGTTCCGGCCTCTCGGACCAGCGACGGATACATGTGGTGTTGCCGGAAAGATGGCGTATGGCGTTCTATAAGGCGTGGTACCTGGTTCGAGAAGTCTAGATTGGGCATGCGTGAGATTGTGCTTATTACATATTATTTTTGTTATAGATGCCCACAGAGTTTTTGCGCGTTTGAGACTGGTGTGAGTGAGAGGACTGTTTTAGACTGGTATTCCTTTTGTCGTGAAGTGTGTTCGGAATTTATTAAGTACAGGGGTAAGTTGGGTGGGCATGGGGTGCTTGTGGAGGTGGACGAGTCGCAGTTTGGTAAAAGGAAGTATGGGAGGGGGAAGTCTGTGGCTGGTCTTTGGGTGTGGGGGGCTGTTGTTCACGGGGGTGGGGGTACTGAATGTGGTTTTAGGGTTGTGGAGGGGAGGTCGAAGGCTGAATTAGTGGGGTTAATTGAGGAGTATGTAGAGCCCGGGTCCACAATAGTTTCTGATGCTTTTTCTTCTTATAGGGGGTTGGGTGACAGGGGATTTAATCATTTAGTAGTGAACCACAGTCTAGAATTTAAGAATTATGATACTGGGGCTTGCACTAACACAATTGAGGGGATGTGGGGGGCGGTTAAGTCAGTTCTTGAGAGGGGGAAGAGGCGCTCTTCCAACCTTCAGTCTCATTTAGATGAGTACTGTTGGCGGAAGAGTGTCCCAGAGGCCTGTTGCATTTTCGGGTTTTTTTAAGGGCTGTGGGTAAAATGTATAGGCCGAAAGTGGTTAGTTAGGGTGCATTTGTGTGTGATTGTGGTGGCCAATCTAGTTTGTGGGGCTGGAACTTTTTTGAGGTAAGTTCCGTTTTTTTTTGTTTTTGATGTGTGTTTTGTGTCAACAGAAACATCCGATCTCACGCGTCGGCTTTGACCCGTGACGTTAGGGACCTGCACATTGATCTGTAGCGTAGCCCTGAATACGAGGTTAGGTTGGGAGGTTTTTTTTTTGCGGGCGCCCCCCCCCCTGCCTGGCCTCGAGTACCACTTGTTTATTATTATCTTTGTTCGATCGTAATTTATGTGATTGGGAGCTGTTGTAGATGTATGTAGGTGTAAGGGAAGTGTTGGTTTTTTAGGTTGGTGTTGGGGGATGTGATCGGTAGGTTCTGTTGAGCTATATAGGTCAACGGAAGTGTTCGATCGTAATTTATGTGATTGGGAGCTGTTGTAGATGTATGTAGGTGTAAGGGAAGTGTTCGTTTTTTTTTTTTTTGTATTGGAGGATGTGATCGGTAGGTTCTGTTGAGCTACATAGGTCAAGGGAAGTGTCCGATTCTGGATAGGAATGTGTTTTTTGGTATTTGGTCAGTTTTGTGATGTTGATTTATTTCGTTGTTTTGCGTGGTTTTGTATGGCGGTCGGTGGCTACATTTGTGTATATTTAGTTTGTCCCCACCCAAAAACCCCCAATTTCCCACGCTTGTCCCGTTAGAGTCATTAGGCTTTTTGTGAAACTTGTGTATTTCAGTGTTTATAATACGTATGCGATGTTTTTATATCCGCCATATTGGATAATACGTATGCGATGTTTTTATATCCACCATATTGGAATTGTCGTTTATAGTCGTTTCCGCTACATTTGTGACGTCATGGGTCAAAGCCGACGGGTAAGATCGGACGCTTCTGTATTTCCGGGAGACCGAGGCTGAAACGACTACCGGACCAGAACGGTCTTGAGGTGGTCAAATTTCGTCTAGAGGCGCTACAGTGCGCTCAGACTGACAAGCGTTTACCAAACCTATGTCTGCTACGGTTTAGCAAGGTTGCAACTGTTTTGCGCGTTAGTCTCGTAGTCTGCCTGTGAAAGTGAGCGAATTCGCTGTTCTGTTGTAACTTACCAGACCTTTTCCTGCTAAGGTAAGACTGTCACAGTTTTTTCTGCCCAATTAAAGATTAGTCCACCCAAATCAGCATGTTCTTAACTATCGTTGAGTAAACTTCAGTTGGAAGGTGGAATGGTCTACTGGTACAGTCCGTTCTGCCCCTGTCTCTTTCAATCATCATTTGACGAATTCTACCTCATGTTGTGTCTTTCTCGTTTGCAGATAGTACGTCATCATGTAAGGAAAATGGAGAGACAAAATTGGTCCACTAAAAACTTGCATCCATCAATAAATCCACTGGGTCAAGCTTCCCTAATTTTAGCCCGGAAAATGTTACACCAGTACTCCGAGCTACACCAGGTCAGAAAAGGGAGACAAGAAAGAGAGCTAAAACTGCTACTCTCACGTCATTTTCCTACAAGAATGAGCTACAAGAAACGGTCAAAAACTTCCTGGAAGCTGAAACAGCTGAACAGAATACAACAAAGTTCAGGCTGCTAGCTGGAGAAGGGAAGAAAAAAGCGAAACGAAAAGGTCTTCAGTAAAAGAAGACGAAGACAAAAGAAAAAGAAATTGGATCTACACTTCAACTGAGGGTTGAATTGTATGTCTGAAGTGTAGCAGTGGTGTCATAACTTGTGTGCTGGCATAGATACTTTAGGGCGATCAAACCCAGCTTATTTGTAAGGTGTGCCATCAAATAAATAAAAAAAAGAAAGAAACAGAGTCCATTCCGCCGCTTGTACAGAGCGGAACAGGCGTAAAGACACTTTCTTAGCTTGTTGATATAGCAAACGAAATATATACTGATCAGCCTGAACATTATGACCACCGACCTACTGTCCAAGCAATAGCAGCGTATCCTGGCGAGGAATTGACTGGTAGTCAGACACACGCACTGTGTGAGCGTGCTGTCCGTGTGTAGAATGGGGAAGGCGCGCAATCTGTCTGGGTTTGATCGAGGGCAGATTGTGATGGCCCGGAGCCTGTGCACGATCATTTGCGGAACTGGACGACTTTCCCAATGTTCGAGGAATGCTGTGGTGAGTGTCTTCAACCTGTGGTGAAACCAGTGTGAAATCATGTCCATATGTTGTGGGGTTTAGCGACTATCCCTCATTACAGATGTCGGACGTCGGAGGCTGGACAGACTGGGGAAATAAGACAAATGGCGAACTATGGCGGAACTAACATCGGACATTAATGCAAGGCAGAGTAAAAGTGTGAACACACAGTGCACCGAACACTCCTAATGATGGACCTCCGCATCTGACAACCCATGCATGTGCCAATGTTAACACCACGACATCGGCAACTACAACTGAAGTGAGCACACTAACATTTGCACTGGAGGTTGGCACAACAGCAGAGCATTGCATGGTCTGTATGAATCCCGATACCTTCTTCGCCATAACGATGGGATGGCGCGAATCCGTTGTCCTTCAGGGTTCAAATGGTTTAAATGGCTCTAAGCACTATGGGAGTTATCATCTGAGGTCATCAGTCCCCTACACTTGGAACTACTTAAACCTAACTAACCTAAGGACATAACACACATTCATGCCCTAGGCAGGATTCGAACCTGCGACCGTAGCAGCAGCGCGGTTCCGGGCTGAAGCGCCTAGAACCGCTCGGCCACAGCGGCCGGCAGTCATCCAGGGGAACAGTACCTTGACACCTGTACTTCAGGATGGAGAGAAGTTGACGGCGGCTCCATCATGCTTTGGGGAATATTCACATGGACATCCATATGTTCAGTGGAGGTCGTGCAAGGTACTGTGACGGCCAAGAAGTATCGTACACTGGTTGCAGACCACGTACACCCCTTCATGACGATCTTGTTTCCCAGCGGCAGTGGTATTTTTCGACAAGATAATGCGCCATGTCACAAGGCCAGGAGGGTGATGCAGTGGTTCGAGGAACACAATGTCGATTTTAAATTGATGTGCAGGGCGCCCAACTCACCATATCTAAACCCGATCGATTACATGTGGAATGCGACTGAGTCTGGCGTCAGAGCTAATCACACCCCTCACCATAATTTACGGAAATTAGGAGACTTGTGTGTGCAGATTTGGTACCAACTCCATCGAGCGACCTGCCATAGCCTGCCGGCCGCTATGGCCGAGCGGTTCTAGGCGCTTCAGTCTGGAACCGCGCGACCGCTACTGTCGCAGGTTCGAATCCTGCCTCGTGCATGTGAAACGTCCCCTTTGAACAATTATACATGACTGTGCTTAACCTGACACACAATATTTTGTTAGCGCAACGCAATCTGACTTTCAAAATTCTCTACAAAAGAATGGCCCTGACTAACATTAAACTATACCTTTCACAAATCACTTACCTCACAAAAATCTTCGCTGCTCAAGCTACTGCAATACAGCGAGCGCCACTACTGCCAGCTAAATAAAAGATTCAAACTACTGAAGGCACTAACTACTGATAGGGGTAGTTAGCAAATGAAAGATATTAATAGAGAGCAAACAATGTATTTACCTTAATATCATCACAAATCATAATATATATATATCAGTTCATGACAAACTGCAAACCTCCGCCATCTCTCTCCCCACATCCACCACTGCTGGCGGCTCACCTCCAACTGCGCAACGCTACGCGCTGTTCACAGCCAGCTGCCGCTGCCCAACACTACAATGGCAGACAACAATGCAAACTAGCCACAGACTGCACACAGCACAGCCAGTGATTTTCATATTGAGCGCTACGTAACGTTGCCAATAAGAAAACATAAACAGCCTACTTACATAGAGAAAACATAAACAGCCTACTTACATAGAGAAAACATAAACAGCCTACTTACATAGCCCCCATGCTCCCCACAAAAATTTTTACAAATTGGATGGGGCAGTGGCCAATACAGATTTGAAAAAATTTTTCATAATTACAATAACAAAGAAATCAAATGCACACGCTTATTGATATTATGTTGGTCAAAAGCTAAAATTGTCTCACAGTCCATAAAGACAGTCCTAATCGTACATCATAACAGTATTTACAGGTTTTTTTTTCACAAAGTCTCATTAGTAAAAGAAATTGCACACAGAAGTAGTGGATTTCCATGCAGTCTTGAAGAAGTAGTGTTGTCCTTCCAACGGAAAGACAGTGCTGACTCTTGACATGCTGACAGATAACGGGCCACAACAGAGCAAACCCACAGCAGAGTCAGTCGTAGTTTGGAAGAATATTGGTAGGTAGGTCATCACAGAGCAGACCCACTGTAGTCCTGGTAGAGAGTATGGTATTGGTGGGCCACCAGAGGTGCAGACCCACTGCAGTCCTTGTAGAAATAATGGTATTGATGGATCATCAAAGATGTAGACCCACTGTAGTCCTTGAAGAGATGGCCAGCAGCCATCTGTTGTGACTGTGCAGGTGCACAATTACCATTGAAGAGTCTTGCGGATAATATAGCAAGTCCATAAACCACCACTTGTGCACTCACAAAGTTTTTGAAATTGTCCTTAGAACCAGCAATGCTGTTATCCAGTCCCTTGCTGAGTTATTAACACACGTGCAAACACTAACAGTCCCTACTTCTCATATATTGTCCACATACTATGACCAACAGAAACGTGTGCAGTGAAATGTAACTAACAAGTTAATAATGTCATGAACTGGTGACAATTACAATTTTATAACATAAGAATACAATTACAAAGGTACAAAATACATAATTAAAAACATAATAATACAGATAACATTTGTAGTACAGGCTTTACAAAAGAATAGAAATAAACATATACATGAGTGTTACAAAAATAGTGACATAAGTACATACAT
This sequence comes from Schistocerca piceifrons, assembly GCF_021461385.2. Lineage (NCBI taxonomy): Eukaryota > Metazoa > Arthropoda > Insecta > Orthoptera > Acrididae > Schistocerca > Schistocerca piceifrons. The sequence continues at coordinate 664,499,993 of NC_060149.1, forward strand.
AAAATAATGAGAATAGTTTTCGAAACATTAATTTCACACATGAACATTGAAACAGAACAGAATTGTAAACAACTTTACAAAGAAAATAACATATTATTAATGCAACTTATATTTGAGGATAACAGTATTCCTCCTCATAGTGAATATAGCTTAGTATTAGAAGAGAAAAAAATTCTATGAAACAGTACACAGAGACAGGAAGAAAACAAATACACAAGGGTACACAAACACATAGTGGGATAACACCAATAGGAAAGGACAGGGTTCGTTTTCAGTGTAACATTTGGTACTGCAGTCCAACCCAAAACTTCATATATCTTTCCTCTTATTTCATCCTTTGTTTCCACCAAAAAAATTCTATCTAAGCATGCTTTCTGTATTTATATGTTCACACATTTCTTACCTCGACATTTATTTCCAAGAAAATCCTACCTAAACCTGTTTTCTCAATGCATTTCTTCCAATTCATCGCAACTCATTCTCTTAGAGGCTACCCCCTCTTAAGCTAACTTAAATCTACTGAGCTCAGATGCTAAACTAAGGGACGAGGCAATGCAGCATCACATAACAATTAATATAAACAGCAATTACCAAAAAATTGGAAAATTGCAAAGCAAGCTACCGTAAATCTAAATTAACAGATAAAATGCAAAATTACAACTAATATGAGCCAATGTGCAGCAACATGAAAAATCAATGAGTAGTAAAATTGGCTTAGCAGAGTAACACAAATTAAAGTTCAGTAGCACTATGTCTGGCAAACAGCAGCTTATATCTAAACATGACATAGCTCAAGAAGAAAAAATATTACAGTAAAAACAACAATGCAGATAAGGGAAATGTATATTCACATCTTAATGTCTATGTAATTAAAGTGGTGCACCACAACAACTTATTGTAAAAGAAATATTACCATGTACTTGAAAAGAATATTATGTATGCAGTTACTAGTTCCTTCTTATTGTTCTTTCCTTTCCAAGTGCTCCTTTTTTTAAAGAATGTGGATCATAAAATAATTATTTAATAGATCTGTTGACAGAAAGTGTTCACATTAGCAAATGCATTTTATTTTATAAAAGCAATGCTGCAACACAGCTGGAAACCAGATATCAAGTGAAATAAGCAATTACGCAAACCAAAGCATAAAAACATCATTCAATAGTCATGTGGCATTTCGTAAGTCAGTAGCTCTCAACTCTCATAGAAAGACACTTGTCATAATCAGGTGTGCAGATGTACGAATATTTCCCATCAATTCATAAGCATTTCAGCAATTAGCACAAAGTGCGAGTAATCATATGTTTTCAAGTAACAAGGGTGTCGCATTAGCGATGAAAGGCACACCCTAATGGCTTGTTCTCCAGGTGTTTTCCTGTGCTCTGAAAGGCACGCGCTAATGGCTTTTTCTCCAGGCGTCTGACACAGCTGGGTGCCCACGACGCATTATGTGTAGGTGGTCCGTTAACTTTCTTACGGAAATATTTACGACAGCAGTTTCCGCTACAGAGACAGTCGCACATAAAAATATTTCACAGGTCAAGAATTAGCGTTGCAAATCTGTAGAAACAAAATCCTATAAATATAAGTGTCCAAAAAAAATATTGGTCAGCATTGTGATACAGTCACACATTTCATAACTCTTAAAGTACGTTTCTTGGTTTCCAACATCCTTTTCATAAATCAGAGTCCCTAAACACTACTCATTATTCCTTACCTCATTATACATATACATATTCGTCGACACTTCTTCAATATTTCATCATGAGAAATACGTAGCATAATAAACATTCCTCAACAACATAATACACATCGTCGTCGTAATAATAACATCATAACACTTCAGTCAAATCTCAAAATCGTCGTAACTTCCTCCAATAATTTCTAAGCCTAAAATAATTCTCTGCTCATGTCAAAAGTGTCAGCTGCCTCAAACGTACTTTAAAAATCATGATCTCATACCAAATACATCATTCAAAGCTCTCATAGTATCACAATGATTCCGAAAAAATATGAACAGTTTACAAAGTACAGACAAAATACAGTTTCATAAGTGTGAAGTTATCCAACGGTGTAATTGCGTAAACATCTGTCACTGATGTAGTAAAAAACATGTTTATCTCTCAGTTAAATGATCAGATAGCTGTGTAATTTGTGTGTTAGAGAAATATGGTACCGATGTGTAAAGTTGTATAAGCAAATACCATATTAGCTAGGGCTCCTTGTGCTTGCCAAACACATGGTACACAAAGTAAGCGTGTACCCCCCTGAGGATAAATGTAATTATACCCTCAGGTGTTACAGATTACAGCAATGGAATGTAATGTATCACGGAAAACTTTCTTTGTAATTAAAAAATCTTTAAAAATAAATGTTTTAAGTACAAAATTAATCACTCAAATGCATGTCCTGTAGCGCTAAATGTGCGTCTTGCTGTAAGATAATTCTGTGGAAGTGTCGTAATTATCGTCCTCCGAAAGCTAAGTTCTGCAGAAGTCAATGTACTTACCCCATCAGAAACGAAAGTGAAATGCTTTGTGTATAGATATCATAATTATTATGCACATTACTGTGATCAAGAAAATACTATACTGTAAAGTATTGTTGTGCTAAGAAAAGGGCCTCACATTGTAGCTTACTACTAAAACATGTTTTGCTTTCCAGAAGAAATTCAGAAAAACTGTGCGGATACAAAACAGAAACACTGCAAAAGCAACATTGTAAATTGTCACTCATTAGTAGCGTCGTGATAAAAATCGTGTAGCTGTCACATAAACTAACACTGTGTCATCTGGTATCTCACAGAAAGTACTTTAAATCCAGAATATATTTTCAGGTCAACCAAAATGTTGCCTTAAAATCTCATTAGCAGTACTGGTAAATGTTCTAATCGTACAACTAACAAGCAAGAATGTATACACACAATTACACTGTGTCGTCTGTTCGCAATAACAATGCATTCGTAATTTCTGTTTAAAATGTTCCCTAGGTTCTAGACTGGATATTGTACTTCAAACATTGTTGCATGGTAACAGTTTCTAAAGCATACTAGTAACGTGAAGTGAAACGTTTTATGGCAAAGACAAAGTTAAAAGACAGATTATCTGTCAATAAATGGTTTTACATGAGAAATGTGGTGTAAACCTTTACTCTTCCTGATACACAGAGGTTCAACTTTAACGCAATTATCAAGTGGTATACGTCAGTAAAGAATACTGGAATTTGTCTCAAGGTTAGCGTCTACGTTATTTTTCCCTGAGCCAGCGGGCGCACGCGGCTGCCTGCTGTGCGAGTCATTGTCTGTCTCTTTGTTGGCGCGCGTCGTTATTGGGATTTGGAGACCTAACTTCTACAAATTCACCGTGACGAGAGGGCCCTGCTCTGTTTGAATCCCGCCAGTTCTGATGCAATTCAGGTCTGTCGTTACGATCATATCGTCTGTCGTCATGTCGGTAGATTCCATAGTTTCTTTCTTGTCGGTCACATGGTGGAGAATTTCTCCCTGAATCGTAACTGCGCGCTGGTCCGTTGCGTCTAAAGTTATTCTGTCTCCCTTGATAGTATTTATTTTGGTTCCCATATTGTCTGTTTCTCTTATTGTCTCTGTGATAGTCATTACCACGGAGAGGTGATCTTTCCCTGTAGTTATTACTACTCTGCCAACGGTTGTCATACGGGTGGTGTCTGTTTTGGTCACGATTTGTGTTGTGAGAATAGCCTTGTCGTGTAAAGTTATTACTTCTTTCATCGCGGAATTGCGACGGATGTGACCTGTAATTGCTGTGTTCCTGGTTTCGCGTTCCGCGATTGTCAGTGTCAATTTCTAGTTCTTGTAACAGTCCCTGAAATGCTTCAATGTCGTCTTTGCAACGCCCTGCCAAAATAATGTGTCGTAAATGTTCAGGTAATTTGATTAAGCAAATGCGGATGAGTTCTGAGGGGCTGTATGGGTTTGACAGGTACTGATTCTTGTGCAACATGTCTTCAAAATATTTCACAAGACTGGAAAATTCAGATTGTTCGAAATGTTTCATCATTATGATGCCATGTTTTACGCGGTCTTGTGTGGCTTGAGACCAATATGCTGAGAGGAAGGCATGGTAAAATTCTCCTTCACTGTGGCAATCGTGAATGACCGATCGCATTCTTACAGCTGGTTCATTCTCCAAGTAGCCACACATAAATTCTAATCTGTGTTCTAACGACCAGTTGGGAGGAAAACAATGAGAGAATTGATGGAGCCATGCTTGTGGATGAATGTCGTTGCCAGAATTCTTAAATGTTTTGAATTTACGTGTAGTAATGAACAGCTTATAGTCAAAATCATCATGTCGGCGAGTCGCATATCGGTCATTGTTACGTCGTTTCGGCGGTTCCATTTCAAAATTCGGTGCACCTTGCCAATTTCTTTCATAACTTCCGAAGTGTCTTGTGTTATTATTTTGTGGTTGTTCCGTATTTCTAAGTCCCTCTTCCCGTATTGGAGCGCGAGTGGCCTCTGAAATACGTAATTCTTGTATTACCTGAGTCAGCTGATCTTGTACTTCCCGGATTTCTCTTTGGTGTTGCGTATTAATTTGATTCTGATTTTGTTTGAATTTCCTAATTTGTTCGCACTCTTCTGTGTCATTAAAGACTACCGGTTTTGTGTCGTTCAGATTATCATCTACCTTCGTAGATAAGTTAGTGAACTGATCCGAAAGTTCGGCTACTTTCTTCGATAGTGTACTTATTTCCTCCATGTGTCTTTCTGAACCAATTTTCAGGGTATCTACTGTGTCTTTTAAGTTTTCCTGAGTTCTTGCAAGTTGCGTAACCGAATCGGTAGATGCAACTGAGTCAATTTTAGCTTGCAAGGTTTCATGATTTTCATGAACAATAGTTTGCAGTTCTTTTATGGCTGCTTCGTGATTCTGTAATACATTTTCATGACGCGAAAAAATAGGTTGGAAATGCTCACAAATTTGTGTTTTTACGTCATTACAGACCTTTTGACATTTCGATTCGATGTTATGTAACTCAGTGGTTAAATCTTCACGTGTTTGTTCAAGTGTAGTGTCTAACTTTTTGAGACTTTGTTCCATTGTGTCTAACTTTTTGAGATTTTGTTCCACTTGTTGCATTAATTGTAATAACAATGCACTGGTGTCTGAAATCTGTTTCTCTACGCTTTTCGGCAGTGCATTTGCACCGACAACATTCACATTTTGACAAGCAGAAAATGTGTCTTGACTTATTTGAGAAAACGGTGATGACCCAAAACCTGAATCTACAGTATTTGCGAAATTGTGTCCTGTCATTTCGGATTCCTGAGGCGAGCTGTTGCCGACCGATCGATCGATAATGCTTCCCTCTTCACTAATTGTTTCACTGTCCACGCCATTGTTTGCCGCCCGCTCCATTTCCCTATGCACAATTACCAAATTACTACTTTGAACATCAGTTAATTCATAACTCGGTGGCGCTAACACACTGCTCTCATTTTCACTGTCATTTCTCAGTTTACTTTGGAGCCTAGTATTACGTTTTTCACACGCCATTATTGTCACAGTATTTCACACGACAACACAGAAAAACACAATTTGAAGAGCAAAAATAAGAGAACACATTAACATAACACTGAAAATAATATCTTGTTAATTACAGCTGCGAAATATTTGGTGCAAATCTATATGCATGCCACAACTGTTTTACTGTACAACAATGAAAGGCTACAACTACAAAGGAGATTCTCTCTACAATTACGCGCTAGCAATAAACAAAAGCTACACTAAATACACAAACTACAAGAAAAATCAGAAGATTCCAGTGAGGTATCCTAGGCTAAGGGTCGACATATGAAACGTCCCCTTTGAACAATTATACATGACTGTGCTTAACCTGACACACAATATTTTGTTAGCGCAACGCAATCTGACTTTCAAAATTCTCTACAAAAGAATGGCCCTGACTAACATTAAACTATACCTTTCACAAATCACTTACCTCACAAAAATCTTCGCTGCTCAAGCTACTGCAATACAGCGAGCGCCACTACTGCCAGCTAAATAAAAGATTCAAACTACTGAAGGCACTAACTACTGATAGGGGTAGTTAGCAAATGAAAGATATTAATAGAGAGCAAACAATGTATTTACCTTAATATCATCACAAATCATAATATATATATATCAGTTCATGACAAACTGCAAACCTCCGCCATCTCTCTTCCCACATCCACCACTGCTGGCGGCTCACCTCCAACTGCGCAACGCTACGCGCTGTTCACAGCCAGCTGCCGCTGCCCAACACTACAATGGCAGACAACAATGCAAACTAGCCACAGACTGCACACAGCACAGCCAGTGATTTTCATATTGAGCGCTACGTAACGTTGCCAATAAGAAAACATAAACAGCCTACTTACATAGAGAAAACATAAACAGCCTACTTACATAGAGAAAACATAAACAGCCTACTTACACATGGATGTGTGTGATGTCCTTAGGTTAGTTAGGTTTAAGTAGTTATAAGTTCTAGGGGCCGAGGGGTATTAGCCGAGCGGTCCAAGGCGCTGCAGTCATGGACTGCAAATTGTATTACAAATATGTTGGAATAAATGGTCGGCAATTTTTCCAAATTTTGTTTCCATAATTGAGACCTCAAAAATTTGCTCCACACGTTAGGCGGTCGGTTCTGCCCCGGTCTCTCCGGGATGATGGGGAAGAGAAAAGGCTGAAAGTCATTTGCTCTGACTCGATCATTCGTTCGTTGATGAGCATTAAAATGTTTGCTCGCTTTTTACTCAAAACTAAATATTCTGTCCTCTGCCATTAAAAGGTCGAACTGAAATTACTATTACGAACAGCGTCTCTCAGTGCACACATTTGCATAAAGACAAAACTAACTGACGTTCACATTGCAGGAAATTAGATCAAAACTGTTACTCAAGAACCACTACCAAAAATCAAACTGTGCACTGCCCAAAAAAGTGAAAAGAATTTCTCCTGAAAAATTAAAGCGTAATCAGCAGCAACAGCATAGCATGAAAAAATCGCGCCTGCCTAAATACGCCAAAGTAAAACTAAACTACTAGGAGAAAGACTGGGATTATTTTCTCATACTAAAAAAATTTCTTAGTTAAAATGAAAATACTAACCCCTTCATTATAATGCCCATCCTTTATTTTAAACCCTTATTTCACAAGTCATGAAACTTACAGAAAACCGAAAACTTTACTCTCCTTACACAAGTCTTACAAGGCAATGTTTTTATGAGAGATGCTACGATCACTGCTGTAAGTCGATTATTCCACAGATGTAACACGCAACTGTTTCGCTCTCGTAACATGAAATTTCCACTCATTCTGAAACTATCCCCAACTATATGTCCAGTGCACCTTGCACTGGACATATATATATATATATATATATATATATATATATATATATATATATATATATATATATATATATATATATGCTCGGTATCCTGGACGACATCATCCAAGTGTCCGCACCGTTCGCCGGATAGTTACGTTATTTACGGAAACAGAGAGTGTTCAGCCACATGCGAAACGTCAGCCACGACCTGCAACAAATGATGATGCCCAAGTAGGTGTTTTAGCTGCTGTCGCGGCTAATCCGCACATCAGTAGCAGTAAAATTGCGCGAGAATCGGGAATCTCAAAAACGTCGGTGTTGAGGATGCTACGTCAACATTGATTGCACCCGTACCATATTTCTATGCACTAGGAATTGCATGGCGACGACTCTGAACGTCGTGTACAGTTCTGCTACTGGGCGCAAGACAAATTACGGGGCGATGACAGATTTTTTGCGCGCGTTCTATTTAGCAACGAAGCGTCATTCACCAACAGCGGTAACGTAAACCGGCATATTATGCACTATTGGGCAACGGAAAATCCACGATGGCTGCGACAAGTGGAACATCAGCAACCTTGGCGGGTTAATGTATGGTGCGGCATTATGGGAGGAAGGATAATTGGCTCCCATTTCATCGATGGCAATCTAAATGGTGCAATGTATGCTGATTTCCTACGTAATGTTCTACCGATGTTACTACAAGATGTTTCACTGCATGACGGAATGGCGATGTAGTTCCAACATGATGGACGTCCGGCACATTTCTTTCTATTGGGAAAGTTGAAGGATATTTGCTATCGTGATCCACCGACAACGCCTGACAACATGCGTCAGCGCATTGTGAATCCATGTGCGGACATTACGGAAGGCGAACTACTCGCTGTTGAGAGAAATGTCGTTACACGTATTGACAAGTGCATTGAGCTTGACGGACATCATTTTGAGCATTTATTGCCTTAATGTGGTATTTAGAGGTTATCACGCTGTAACAGCATGCGTTCTCAGAAATGGTAAGTTCACAAAGGTACATGTATCTCATTGGAACAACCGAAATAAAATGTTCAAACGTACCTACGTTCTGTATTTTAATTTAAAAAACCTACCTGTTACAAACAGTTCGTCTAAAATTGTGAGCCCTATGTTTGTTACTATTAAAGCGCCATCTATCACAAAGCGAAAAAAGTGGTCTAACTAAAACATTCATATTTCTTTATGTACTACACGAATATGTAATAAAAATGGGGGTTCCTATTTTTAAAAAACGCCGTTTAACCTATGGCAGCGCCATCTAGCGGGCCAACCATAGCGCTATCTGGTTTCCCCCTTCAAGGTAGACAAGTTTGGGACTTTGTAGTTTTTTCGTTTGACGCTTATTTCGTGAGATATTTGGCCCGGTCACGATCAATGTCAAAATAGTTAATTTTTGAAAAGTACAGAGCTATAGAGTTAACCGTCTGGTAACATTGATGACTATACAGGGAACTGAGATGTACGAGATGTGATTGGAACGTTTTAAGAATGGATCGCGGGCAGGTACACGGAAAGTGGGGAGTCAGTCATTGCCTTGCCCTTGAATTCCCTCTGACAGGAAACTGCGTTTCCTTTATTCAGTTTATTGTGGCAGCTGGTTGAGTGTTGGTCTGTTAGGGCTTGTTGCCGGATTCTGTCTGCGTGGAAATGGACGTGAAAACCGAGCAAAGAGTTTGTGCGAAATTTTGTTTTAAAACCGGGAAATCAGCTTATGAGACTTACGAACTATTACAAAACAGCTTTTGGAGATAATTGTATGAGCCAGTTAAATGTTTTTGTGTGGTTCAACAGATTTAAAAATTGTCGCGAATCATTTGAAGATGAATTACAGTCCGGCTGTCCTTCCACCTCAAAAACGAATGAAAATTTTGTGAATGTTCGCGACTTAGTGCGCACTGATCGTAGACTTACAATAAGGGAGATGGCTGATGAACTTAATTTAAGTTTCTATGCAGTTCAGTCAATTTTAACTGAAGATCTGAACATGCGTCGAGTGTCCGCAAAATTCATTCCAAAAGTGTTGTCAAGTGACCAGAGACAATACCGACTTGAAGTGTGCCAAGAACTGATTCATCGGACTAAAAATGACCGAGATTTGTAAAACAGCGTAATTACAGGTGACGAATAGTGAGTATATGTAAATGATCCTGAAATCAAAGTGCAGTCTTCGCAGTGGAAGACTCCAGGTTCACCATGACCGAGAAAAGCACGGCAAAGTCGGTTGAGGACGGAGGCAAAGTTAGTGATTTTTTTCGATTCTACCGGTATCGTGCATCATGAATTTACCCCTGGAGGACAGACCATTAATCAGGAATACTACATATGTTTCCTTGAGCGTTTGCGTGAAAAGGTGCGGAGGAAAAGGCCTGCATTGTGGAAAGACAGGAGTTGGGTGCTACACTATGACAATGCTCCGGCTCATCGTGCCTTCTCTATCGTTGAATTTTTTGCGAAATTCTAAATTCCTGTGCTCCCACAACCGCCACATTCCCGTGATTTGGCCATTTCACTCGATTGAAGACATCCAGGCAAATACGGAGAGCGTCCTTTACACACTTCAGGCAAAAAATTTCTAGGAATGTTTCCAAAAGTGGAAACACGATTGGAGTCGGTGTGTTCAGCCAGAAGGGGACTATTTTGAAGGAGATGCATCACAGTGAGTACCACCATTGTACAATTACAAGCCCATTCATAAAACTTTCCAATCACACCTCGTATACTGACGTGAAAAAAATCGCAACACCAAGAAGAAGTTGTCCAACATGAACGATAGTTGGTAGCCATGTTTCTAAACCTGAAAGATGACGTCTATTCAGATTTCACGCCAGTCGCGTGAGAGTACCGCTAGCAGCGCCATTACGTTGACACAAATCAGGTTTGTTTTAAATACACGCTGTAAAAGTCGTGAATACTCCGTTATCAACACCTCATTGAATTTTAATGAGGACGTGTAGAAGGACTACGTGAAGCTGAATGTTCCTTCTGCGATAATGCAGAAAGAGTTAGCAGTAATGTAGTCAATGTGCATGACTGCTAAGATCCATCTCCGGACGACCACGTGGCACTACCGAGAGGTAAGACCATAATATTCGGTGTAAGGTTCTGGCGCATCGTCCTGCATCTGCAGCAACAATTTGAGCAGCAGTTGGCACCAAAGTGAGATAACGAACTGTTACAAATCGGTTACGTCAAGGAAAGCTCCGAACCTCACGCCCTCTAGCGTCCATTCCACTGACTCCAAACTACTGCCATTTTGCGACTTCAGAAGTGACAATCGAGAACTAATTGGAGGGCAGGGCAGAGGTTTGTTATGTTTCCTGATGAAAGCTGGTTCTGCCTCGGTGCCAGCGATGGCCGTGTGTTGGTTAGAAGGAGGCCACTTGAGAGCTTGCAATCAACCTGTCTGCGTGCTAGGCACATTGGGCCTATGGAGCTATGGTCTGGAGTGCTATTTCGTGTGACAGCAGGAACACTTTCGTGGTTATCCCACGCACAAAGACTGCGCTACAGAGTGTCGACATGTTGTCTTGGCCTGCTCGATCACCAGATCTGTCTCCACTTGAGCACATATGGGATATCATCGGACGACAACTTCAGCGGCATCCGCAACCAACATTAATCGTCCCTATGTTGACCGTCCAGGTGCAGCGGGCATGGATTCCCATCCCAAAAACTGACATCCGGAACCCGTAAAACACAATGCATGCACGTTTGCATGCTTGCATTGAACATTCTGGCGGTTACGTCTGTTAATAATGTACTAGCATTTCACATTTTCAATGGCTTACCTCGCACTTACATTAACCTTTGATCCTGCAATGTCAGTCTCTCTGAACAAATGTATTCCCTTTATTTCATTACTGCACATTAATTATTTTTTGGCGTTGCGTTATTTGTTTCGACAGTGTATGTAAGGAAATAGCTGTACTCGTGATAAGCACTTGGAAATACATTAAATATCTAAAAATTTATCGAATATTGTGCCGAAACTTTTAAAGAAATAGCTTGATTTGCTTTCAGAAAGTCATTGAGAAATTCTGGCCAGCTCTCTTTATATGGATGTAAATCTCAAGTTGCTAATAAAAATCCATTTTGTGACCTTTATTTAAGGCGTGCCGTATCATGAGGTCATCATTTATGTTCTCAAAGATGTGACCTAGATCTCTGATTTGTGCGGCTATGACAGATTTTTCTGGTGTGTCACTTCGGAATGCGTTTCTATGGTTCTTGAACTGGGTATGAATGTTACATCCAGTTTGTCCAATATAATGTTCAAAATATTCAGTGCAGGTACTGATGTGTAAAAACAAAGATGTTAAGTCTTCCAAGGATGTTGCTTGGGGCTACATGTCCTAGTAGCTATACGAGAGTGTAAAGCACCTTTATAACAGAAACAACAGCAGACTTGGAACGCGCGTAGTATTCGTCCACAGGCGGCAGTGTCTTCCTCGCTCCCGGCTCTCTGCCACACCGCCACCTGCGATGGCTTTGTGCGAAATTAGCCATTTTCGCAGCACAACAACGCAATGCGCTTTGCCGCATAATCACTGCATTTACCGACCATCAGCGGGCCTCAACGACTTAGCAATTATTCCAAAACTTCCCTCTGAAACGCGCCCATTTCATCAAATACTTAGCATCTGCGGTTAAGTCCCCACGAATTGCTGTGTGTTAGACACGAAAGAAGGAAGATTATAGTTACAAGTCCCTCCGACAGCAACGTCATTAAAGGGGGAAGATTACTTCTGTCGCACAGACATACAAGTGAGAGAATCAGTCATGGCCATTTTCATTAAAAATCCTTCTAGTAGTACTGTCGCGTTGTAAATTATTCACAAACTAAAAACAACCCACTTTTCGAGGCGTGTTGCAGACGTTTTCCACAGGGACTAGCCTGTCTGAGTTAGAAGAAGGAAGGTTAGGTTAGTAAACGATGAGGTAGGATATCGGCAGTGTCCTTTTCAAAGGAATCATTCCGGAATTCGTTTTAAGCGATTTACAGTAGGCACGGAAAACCTACATCTGTGCGGCCGACAGGTATTTAAACCACCGTTCTCCTGCGTGCATCTCGCTCATTTGTTTGGATTAGAGGATGGTACCTCTGTACACAGTGTGTCCCAAACCATTAGGGTCAAAATTATGCAGATATTTCACGACCCAGAAGCTGAATATTTTGACATATCAAGCCAATGCTGAGAGATAACTGTGGTGCGAGGTCTTAAATGAGCAAAGCACGCGAAGCACGTAATTACAAATTGCTTGTACCGAGCGGTTGTAATTAAAGTACAGCTGCTCACAGAGGTCCAGTGTAGACTGTAATTGTCGTATGGCATCGAAACCTAGTCGATATTGCAATGCGCAACCGATTTCTGCAGGAGAAAATTAGCTTCAATTTTGGCAAAAAAAAAAAAATGGTTCAAATGACTCTGAGCACTATGGGACTTAACTTCTAAGGTCATCAGTCCCCTAGAACTTAGAACTACTTAAACCTAACTAACCTAAGGACATCACACACATCCATGCCCGAGGCAGGATTCGAACCTGCGACCGTAGCAGTCGCGCGGTTTCGGACTGAGCGCCTAGAACCGCTAGACCATTTTGGCAATGTGGTGAAAATATGGCGCTGTTGAATGCAAGAAAGACATATAGAAATGTTTCCATATGTAGTGGATTAGGTACTGGACGTGGGCAGAAAAGGTAAAACAAGTGAGGTAGGCATAATTCATTATACAGAATAAATTATTATCTATTCTTCTGGGACGGAAGACGAAAAGATAATCAATAAATTTTGCCATTTCAATTATACTTATAAGGAAATAATAATCTATAGTTAAGTATTGTTATTTCTCGCTTGAACCCAATTTATCAATAACGCAATTTTTCTTGGAATTCTTTCCGTGGAACTCTTGACAGGATAATTTTAAGTTACACAACGACATAGTTATCTTTGATTTTATTTGTAATGGATATGAGTTCGTGGTTGGTGCAGTCAAAGTTTCTTTTTCTTTTTTTAATTTATCGGATTTCGGAACGCGCCCACACTGCCATCTCAACACTGGAAATTACACAACAGTTGTTATCGAAAACTCATAGTATACAAAGTTTCATTCATACCCTGGTGCGAAGTTACATAGAGTTAACAAAGGAGCGTCCTCGGGCATGGGTGTGTGTGTTCGTCCTTAGGATAATTTAGGTTAAGTAGTGTGTAACCTTAGGGACTGGTGACCTTACCAGTTAAGTCCCATAAGATTTCACACACATCTGAACATCATCTTAAGAAAGGGACAGATTCGGAATAAAACAAGTTTTACATCCAAAATATACTGAACCGTCTAAAGAAGACGAAAATGTAACACAGGATACACAGAGGTAGTATGCTATATCCTCCTGGCAAAACAATCAGAAATGGTACGCTTTCGGGATATTCCCAATTCAGTCCATATTTTTTTAATGGCTAAGTAAGTAAAATAACAATAAAATGTTTTTTTTTGAATGCCCTGTAAGAATTGTTTCAAAAGCTGCGGACAGAAAATAGAATATTTGTGCAGTTCTGTAAGCATCATCTAAACAGAACATCAAACAGTATACAAGAACCAGATTTGGGTATGATAGAGATACGTATAGATACACCAGCATTCAGACATACATATAGGAGGTGCGGAGTGACATACATTTATAGGCTGAGCGTTCCACATCCTGCTGAGTAGCTCGTGAAAATGTAGTCAGTTAATTGTGATTTGGTCTTCCCCTGGTATTCCAATTACTAAGAGTATTAGATTGGCAGCACTGGGAGCTATGTAGGGATATTGGCACTGTTGACGAACTCGTACAATGTTTTATGGGTTGATATACCGCTGGATGCTAACAAGATTTGGAGGCTGCTTGGGAACTGAAGACCACGAGCCCACAGATTATTGCAAGTATGTTTATGCGATACATGCTCCGAGGACATTGCAGGAATATTGTATTTCGATCATCTCCCTCTCTGCAAACACAGAGAGGGATGGTGCTTAAGTTGAGCCGATAGAGGTGTTTGTTGAACTTCCAATGAATAAATTTCACCCTTGCTACGACTGTTATGAAGCTCCTTTATGTTTGTATCCTGTTATATCGTGGTACTCTTGGTATCATGAGATGGATTAGCGCGTAGTGACTGCATTTCATTTTAGATGTCCTCGACCTTCCTCTTGCCAGCCCAATGACAACCGCTTTCTGAGCGCGGGTATCATATCTATGAGAGGTAGTTTATCATATTTAATAGCTCCACGTAGAGATGTTTACTTAGCTAGGACATCTGGTTGTTCATTTCCAGGTGTCTCGGAGTGGTCTTTCATCCACAGAATAACGAAGTAGCGATAGTTACTCTGAACTCTGCAACTATACGCTTAGTACAACTAGTGTGACGGTTTCTGATCAGTAGTAGGGCTGCCATATTATCAGAGATGATGACTACTGTGTCTGCTGCGGTCGTCTGTGCCAATAGCAGGGCTTCAAGGATGACAGTCACCTCGGCTATCATAATAGTGGAGTGTGGACCCAGTTTGTACAGCCCTTGTCGTTTGCTTCAGGGTACCAAATAGGCACTACCATCGCCCTCACTAGGCTCCAACCCATTTGCATACACCACAAACGCATTGAGATGGTGAGGCAGGAATTCCATTGCCATTGCGCTAGTTGGGTCCTGGTTTTGAAATGTTAAACTCGTCCTGACATCAGTCTGCAGAGCAAAAGGTTCGTATGTCCTGTTGTACTGCGGCAGAAGAGGACTTTTCCACTCCTTATGCTTTAATTGTTGCATCTCCACGTATTCACCCGTGACGGGTGGAAGTTGCTGACTTATTCAGTATCTTCCGCACACACAGTAGAATGCTAATTCCCCGATTTTTTTTTGTCCAGTTGCTCATATTCGTTGAAACAGAGCCGTAGGAGGAATTTTTTGCAAATGCGTATTAGCTCTATCATACTCCAGTCGCAGCTCTGATGAGATTGCCGTCTTTTCCCCACCTGGTAATTATGTCTCGAAAAGGAGGTGCCCGTCTTGGTTATTCATAATCATCCCAAGATATTGTGTTGTTTTCGCAACTGGGAAAGTATTTTGTCCGAGTTGTATTGTTTAGGGAAGTGGAATTATATGGCGAGAAAAGATCATAAGAGCACTTTTCCTGACACGTATTCCGAAGCCACTTTCTGTACACCACTCATGCGAACGAATTAGAGCGGTGTGCATTTTCTGATGACAGGGCTGAAGAGCACTATCTTCGGAATAGACGCATACGTCGTCTGCGTGTTGTAATATCTGGATGTCGCTGGCAAAGTGGTCACGAAGTTCTGCAGTAGAGAGACTAAATAATACGGGAGCCAAGACTGATCCCTGCGGAAGTCCTCTCCTAGTCTGTTTGGGTCCCAGTGTCGTTCCATGCTGCAAATTGGTTGACATCCAGTTGTTCGGGAAGCTTATTATGTTACGCAAGAGTAGTATTGGAATCTGAAGTTTCTCCAGTTTTTTTCCTAACACTGACGAGACAACGCTGTCGTATGCTTTAGTCAAATCTGCGTATGCAAATATGATAGATTCTGCTAAGAGGATCCTTTTAGCAGAACAATGAGTTAATGACCTGTTAATTGAAAGAAACGATCTTCTTAGCAGAAAAATAGGTTAATGACCTGTCAGTCAAAGGAGAACAATAGGTTTGCCCATGAGTGTATGCCTGTCCCTAATGTAGGCAACCCACAATGTGGAACAATGTCTTTGCTGTCCCACTACTTAGACATACACAGATGAGACTGGTTTCGTCCCAGGAGGAATGGTGGTATCATGAATGGCATTCGTTTACCAACTGCCACTGGCATTGCTGAACCTAAATAGCAATACTCCCCCATAGAAGAACGGGAACGGGCAAAAGAAGAAGAAGGTGACAATACAATAGGACAATTCGACTACAGTGTTGCAAAAGATATAATAGGTATTAAAAGATAAGAAAATATAACTATAGGGTACAATTTCTATCATGTTGCTCATTATAAAAATGAGAGTGGGAGGTTGCTTGTCATGTTACAAAGCTATTTCAAGGTTTACGTTCGTAAGTTGTGGAGCATAAGTTTGGATGTACAATAAGTGCAGTATTGGTACAATACTTATCTCTTTCCCCATTGGTTTCTGACATCACCAATGTTAATTGGTGTTATTGCAATGTACGCTTATTTACAAAATCTAAAACTGTTTTTTTGTTTCTATGTCTTGCCAGAGGGGAGGTAAGGACGAGATAATTCTTGTAGTAGCGATTAGTGTGCGTCTAGGACAAGATTAATAATACACACATCATAAAACATTTTGCATCACCCTCGTTCACAGAACTCCACAAGATAGACAGCGACTGTGGGTATTGTATTACAGACACAATCCCTTTGACTACTGTAACGCCGGAAATGCATATCCTCCTATTTCCATCTATTGTACTATTATTTTTTTCCTTGTTTTGTTACCTCAAGATATGACATTTCTGTCTCTTTATATATTGTAATTGCTTTACTGTTTGGATATATATGTATTTATGCACTTATGTCGATGTATAATTGGTTTGTTTCGTAAATATTATTTGTATTTTTACGCTGGGTCTTGCCTAGGGAAAACTGCTATCGAACGATTACATCGATGGGTCGTGTGAAGAATCAAAGTGTGTAGGATCTTTGGTAGTGTTAACTCTGCCGCGTGGAGCGCGGGCAGAGCGGTGAGAGTCTGGCGGGATTAGCGAGTGGAGCAGGTGTTGTGTGACGCTCCCGCGAGTTGCCGCGCTTTCAGGGTTTGGCAGCATGTAATTGCGCTCGACTCGCGATGATAGTTTCTGACATGGTGTCGCGGACGGGAAGCATTAGCTGGCGCACATCAAGAGCCCGTTTCGCCTGGTGACCGTGTCGAGAAGAAGGCGCGCCAACATCCAGCTTCTGCAACAGCGACGGCCGACAATGAGTGACTGTCGCCACCTCCTCGATCGACGGCTTCAAACCTTCAATCAACCAACAAGGAAGACTAAAAGCACATAAAGTTTCAGAACTGTATGGCAGACCTCAGCTTTTCAAATTGTTCCATTTGCCTCGCAAAATTACAGCAACTTAGCATGAACCTTTGTTGCTCATTGTCCCAATTGCATTGCCAAGCAGGGTCCCTTCCTTTTCCGAAATGAACCCGAGTGTCGTTGAAATTCAAACGCCAGCATTAAAATAATATGATTAGATTTCACTGCTTTAATTTCAAAGTTCAGTAGCTGGCTACAATATTTAGGTTACACGAGCACAAATTTAGAGTGCGAGTTTTGTTAGCATATTTTAGCTTACCTGTGACTGCAGCTCAGCTTGGTACGTACTAAATTTTACTATTGTTAATAGTTCAGAATCATTTAATTCAAGTTCAAAGTTAAATCTCTTGTTTCTAAATTGCGTAGAGTCAAGTTGCTTTTGAAATGATTGTTGAGGTAGTCCAAGACTAACCGTATTTTACTGGATTTCGATGTGCTTCAGAAAGAAAGCTCGCTATTAACTTCAGTCACTAAATTAACTTTCGATTTTCCGGTTTTATTAATTCTTTTGCTAAATTAAGTCAGAGTGTAGCGAAATTTATTACTTCTGACAAACTTTCAGTTTTCACACTACACGTGTCAACCTTCAGTTGCCACGCTTCTAGTGTTAATTATATGTGTAATAACCTTTCTTTTTCAGTTACTATAGTAATTGTCCTTAGGACTGGCGACCGTGATTTCCCCCAAATCTCAAATATCTAATTACCGCTAGTTAATTGTTAACGTAACGGCCGCACATTTACTTTCTTTATTAACTTTACCCCTTTTCAAAATTAATTTCCACCAGTTTCATTTTCATTTTTCCTTTCATTCAGATGTAACCCTTTCCTCCCTCTTTACCGATAGATTAACTTCGGTGACGATTGCTTTTCCCAAATTTCCATTAGGTACACGCGGTTTAATTTTTCACTGTCATTAAGGTCGATAAGTGAGGGGGGAGGTTACACGTGGCGACCTGGTGACAGGACAATCTTCGGATTTGAGGTTGTTCTGGACACGAATTTTGTATGTTGCAAATCTCGTAACAAAGTACTGGTTACGTACAGGCCGTTACGTCAGCGAGAATAAGTAGTGGGAGTAATCCTAATTATATTTGAGATTTGGCAGTTATATTGAAAATTATTAAAATGAGTGAAGGCAACAATTGCCAAAATTTGGTAGACTTGGATACGGAACAATCGGTCGAACAGTGGGAAACGCGCACCGCGGTACCCATTGTTCAGGGGCAGGCGGCTAGCATGAAAGACGCGACCGCCGAAACGCAACAAAGAGCAGAAATGGAATTCCAAACTTTAGAAAATGTTTCGGAATCAGAAGTGAAAATCAAATCTGAATCCCTTGATGACGAATACGGGGGGACAATTAAAGAGGAAGCCGCTGCGGAAGTAAAACCGGTAGTTTCCGGGAATTTAACTGATTTATTGAATGTTTTGATTAACGAAATCAAGAGTCAATCGGCCAAGCAAGAAGATCAGGCTGCCAAACAAGAAGCTCAGGCTGCCAAGCAAGAAGCTCAGTCTGAAAAATTTGAACGGATGCTAGACAATCAGAACAAAGCTATTAACGTTGTTATCAACAATGTTGGAGTTGTTAACACAAAAGTTGATAAAATCAAAGAAGATATTGTTGTAATTAATACCGAAATCGGTAATCTTAAACAGGAAATGATAGGCGTTCAGGCGGAAATTGCGAGCATAAATACTCGTTTTGATTCCGAAATTAGCAGAATCGAGAAAAGTGTAGGAGACGCAGTTGCTCCGATCATCGAGAATAAGGTGACGGAACAAATTCAATTAGTGAGAAAAGAGGATCATCAGAAGGTGGAAACTTTAAAGGCTTTAGTATCCGAAGTAGATACCAAAGTGACGAAGCAGGCTAATACCTGCGAAGAGAAAAAGAGGGAAGTGGAAACGCTTGCGACAACCACTTGCCAAGTGATTACGAGGATGTCGGAATTAGAAAGGAAACTTGACGAAAAACAGAGCTATGTGCCAATCTGTGCACATAGTTCGGAGTTGTTGACGAAAGAGGAGCGGTTCGACCCCTTGAAAAAAGGCGGTATACACCCGACGGATTTCATTAAAAATTGTGAAAGAGTTTTACCCAGATCATGGACTAATGAGAGAAAAATTAATGCGGTTATTGATGTGTTGGCTGGTGATGCCAAGCGTTGGGGCCTAAACCTCAACATTACGGACCTGACTTTTGACGAATTTAAAAATTTGTTTCTGGCTGAATACTGGTCAGAGCAAAAACAGCAAAGTGTCTGGCGCGAATTTGTCGTATCGAGGCCTTTCGATGCGAATTCGCGCGGTTCGATGAAGGAGTTTTGTGAGGGCTGGATCCGCAAGTTGGATTATTTGCGTGATCGCCACACGGAATCCGAAATAGTCTGGGAACTCTACAAGAAGCTTCCAGATGATACAAAACGCTACGTAGGAACCAATTACAGGACAATCAATGATTTCCTGGAAAGAGTTGAGGACGAGGACAATTGGCGCAATAATCGCGACAGTGGTGGAGGCCGTGGTAACAACAACAGGAACCACAACAACGATAACTATGGGAATAATGCATACCGCAATCTTGGCAGCAATAACAATAATGGTTCGGGCCGTAATGACAATCGGTACAATGCAAATAATAACCGGAATGACGGAAACCAGTATCATACTAGCATGATACGGGCTGCGCAGAATAGTAATAACGCCAGAGGGTGTGACCAGCCGCCTCAGCAGTATCCGGGGAGCGTATCTGCTGGGACGAGACAGGGAAACCATTAGCCGCGCCGGTGAGGGGCCGACCGGGCGTGGAGAAATTTTGGCGGCCCAATAACAGGAGAAAACCCAAGTGTCGTCGTTATGAAAATTCCGTATGGAATAATCAACGGCGGGAGAGTGTGCCAGTATTAGGAGAAAGGAGTGCGCCCACAAGTAGTAGATCAGCTGTAGACACGGCAGTAGAAAATACATTCACTGTCAGTGAGAACAATTTAAGTAGTGTTCCGGAAATCGACTATAAAGTAGCAGCTGTAATACCCACAGCGGAACTGGAGATTGAGTTTAAGAATGATTCGCAAGTGTTGAAAGAAGATCAGATGTCGGATAAAACGTCCGTCATCGAGCGAGGGGATGCAGAGAGGGATGAGGTCTGGTTAAGGCAGTTCGGTCGCTTATACGACGAACTAAGAGATTATAGGGGCCTGTACGGGAGAAGTATTTATGGGGAGCGCGGGCAGGATTTGCCGCGTCTCGTTCCGCAGGAAGATAGTGATTGTGAAGTGATGGAAAGTTCTGCCCCTAACCGGCAGACTTTACTAGAAATAGTTTATGTTAATGGGGAGCACGAGCAAGATGCGTCGTGTTTCGTCCCGCAAGAGTTGAATGTTGAAGTAGTAACGGAAAGCTCTGGCCCTAACCGGCAGACTTTACCGAAAGTTGTAGTGGTAGAAGTAGCCGACCCATCCGACGCGAACATCCAGTTTAAACATTGCGAGAGTATTAAGGAGAAAGATTACGAAAATTTTAGTGATAGCCGGACACGAGTGGTAGAAAAGCACGTAGATTACAGCGTGTATGAGGTTAGAGCTGACGTTATGCGGTCAGACGGTAGCAGTGTGGGTTGCGCAGATCCAGAGGAAGTAATAGCAGATACTACTGGGTACATTCCTCCAGGTAGATTGGCAGATGAGATCGATCTGGCCAAAGAGGAATCAACGAAGGTGACAATTAGTGAATTGATAGCAAAGCAACACTCACTAGTTGACGAGTTACAGGAAAAGGGTTCGGTATTGGAGGTGAAGCTACAGACTAAGCCTCAGAACAAACGTGTTGAAATTAAAACTGTATGTGAACAGAGGCTGAAAAAGCCGCCAGATAAACCGGATTTAGGATCAAAGCCAGATGGTTTTTTTTGGAATGACCTGGATATAGACGAGGATTTACTGTGGGAAAATAAAGAAACAGTCGAGGACAAGTGTAGACAGATAGTAGTGTCTGTTAATATGCACGACCTACAACTAAACGTGTTGATTGACACCGGTGCAGAATTGAGTGCTGTATCTGGGAAAATATTTGAGTTACTGAAAGACAGACCTGGTATCGTAGTTATGCCAGTAACAGGAGTGAAAATTATCGGTGCTACTGGGAAGGCCAGTAAACCGGTCACAAAACAGATTTTTGTCAACTTCGAGATATGTGGGGCACGATTTGAACAAGAGTTTGTCGTCGTGCCAGACTTAACTACGGAAGTAATTATCGGGTTAGATTGGCTATTAAAGTACCGTGCAGTGATTAACTGCGAAAGCAAAACTTTGACATGTATGTCACTAGATAAAACAATGGTAGTTGGTTTTGACGAGGCAGGAGACGGTGTGCATAGGCAATACCAGCCTATACACATTGTTAACTGGCTGGATGACATTGACGTAGGAATGAGTTTGAACTGCCGTAACATGAGGAATTTCGGCATTGACAAAAGTGTAGAAAGTGAATTGGAAGAGATAATCAAATTCCCTCCACGGATTAACATTAGTATTGGTGTGAAAAAAGATCGTTTGCGAGAAGTAATGAAGCTAAAAGCCGATGCTCGCATACGTCGTCATGACGCTAAAGTGCGTTTTGCTAAGTTTGCAATCGGAGACTTAGTACTTGTAAAAGCACATGAGAAATCGAGCGAGATAGACAATGAAATTTCTAAATTTAAGTTTGTTTATAATGGACCATTGTAGACCTGAAATTGTACCAACCAAGGATTGATTAGTACCACAGATAGGGTAATTTGTACAATATGTAGATATAGAGTGTAAGATTTAAGGATGTGCCATGTGGCGATGCTTTTGCCTGACCTAGAGGTCATTAAAGAAGTTGTAATTAATAAGTAATTTATGTTGATTAAATGATTTAAGAGTTACTGAATATTAATCAATTTAAAAATCCAAGCTGCTAGTTTAAGTTTTCAGCTGAGTCACAGTAGATTAAGGAATGTAAATATGATTTTGTAAATAGCTGTAAAATTCCATAAATATGTGATTTACTAGTCATTGCCGATGTACTTAGACGCTGTTTTAAGTTTCAGGCTAGTACATGCGTGTGATGATGGACAGTGTTGAGTTATCCACTGTGATAGTATTAAGGGACTTCTTGAGATTACTCGGGAGTGAGTTTTTCCTAAAGAATTCAGTGAAACGGACGTTCTGGAAACGCCGTCACAAGGGCGAGTGAGATCAAGCGTGCCGCACACGCGGGCGCAACAATACTGGCGAGGCTAGCCGCTGTCGGCTCTTGTGCCGCTGTTGGCTCTTGGGCCGCTGTCGGCATTCTTTGTACTTGCGAGTACGGAAGGCGGAATTGTTTTTCTTCCTGGACAGCTGAAAGAATTCTACTGTCAATATTTATGTTTTTTTTTCGATCTGATGTGTGTTATTTTCTTGTTTAGCGTTTAATGGACTCCCATGACGAGAATATTAATTATGAAAGGGTTATGTAAAAATGTGTATTCTATGTAATTAATTATTAATTTGCGTATTTTGATCTACCTGTTTTTATGACCATGTACTCTGATTAATTTTGTAAATAGTATTCCATTTCTTGATACTGTTAGGAATTTTGACGATTTTGGAATAGCTAAACCATTTTCTATATCTTCTATGAATTTTAATATGTTGTCAACCTGTTTTATTTTGTGCAAGATGACAGAGTGGAATAAGATTAGGAGTGTCTACACTCAGTTATTATGGTCTAAAAATTGATTTATGGTTAATTAGACGAATGCTAAATTTTGTTGATGTTTTGAGCATATGAATTTCCGCTGTTTCTTTTTTGGGACATTTTCTGAGTCTGTTTACGTTACACGAACATCCTCAGACAATGTGGGGCACGTGTAACGCCGGAAATGCATATCCTCCTATTTCCATCTATTGTACTATTATTTTTTTCCTTGTTTTGTTACCTCAAGATATGACATTTCTGTCTCTTTATATATTGTAATTGCTTTACTGTTTGGATATATATGTATTTATGCACTTACGTCGATGTATAATTGGTTTGTTTCGTAAATATTATTTGTATTTTTACGCTGGGTCTTGCCTAGGGAAAACTGCTATCGAACGATTACATCGATGGGTCGTGTGAAGAATCAAAGTGTGTAGGATCTTTGGTAGTGTTAACTCTGCCGCGTGGAGCGCGGGCAGAGCGGTGAGAGTCTGGCGGGATTAGCGAGTGGAGCAGGTGTTGTGTGACGCTCCCGCGAGTTGCCGCGCTTTCAGGGTTTGGCAGCATGTAATTGCGCTCGACTCGCGATGATAGTTTCTGACATGGTGTCGCGGACGGGAAGCATTAGCTGGCGCACATCAAGAGCCCGTTTCGCCTGGTGACCGTGTCGAGAAGAAGGCGCGCCAACATCCAGCTTCTGCAACAGCGACGGCCGACAATGAGTGACTGTCGCCACCTCCTCGATCGACGGCTTCAAACCTTCAATCAACCAACAAGGAAGACTAAAAGCACGTAAAGTTTCAGAACTGTATGGCAGACCTCAGCTTTTCAAATTGTTCCATTTGCCTCGCAAAATTACAGCAACTTAGCATGAACCTTTGTTGCTCATTGTCCCAATTGCATTGCCAAGCAGGGTCCCTTCCTTTTCCGAAATGAACCCGAGTGTCGTTGAAATTCAAACGCCAGCATTAAAATAATATGATTAGATTTCACTGCTTTAATTTCAAAGTTCAGTAGCTGGCTACAATATTTAGGTTACACGAGCACAAATTTAGAGTGCGAGTTTTGTTAGCATATTTTAGCTTACCTGTGACTGCAGCTCAGCTTGGTACGTACTAAATTTTACTATTGTTAATAGTTCAGAATCATTTAATTCAAGTTCAAAGTTAAATCTCTTGTTTCTAAATTGCGTAGAGTCAAGTTGCTTTTGAAATGATTGTTGAGGTAGTCCAAGACTAACCGTATTTTACTGGATTTCGATGTGCTTCAGAAAGAAAGCTCGCTATTAACTTCAGTCACTAAATTAACTTTCGATTTTCCGGTTTTATTAATTCTTTTGCTAAATTAAGTCAGAGTGTAGCGAAATTTATTACTTCTGACAAACTTTCAGTTTTCACACTACACGTGTCAACCTTCAGTTGCCACGCTTCTAGTGTTAATTATATGTGTAATAACCTTTCTTTTTCAGTTACTATAGTAATTGTCCTTAGGACTGGCGACCGTGATTTCCCCCAAATCTCAAATATCTAATTACCGCTAGTTAATTGTTAACGTAACGGCCGCACATTTACTTTCTTTATTAACTTTACCCCTTTTCAAAATTAATTTCCACCAGTTTCATTTTCATTTTTCCTTTCATTCAGATGTAACCCTTTCCTCCCTCTTTACCGATAGATTAACTTCGGTGACGATTGCTTTTCCCAAATTTCCATTAGGTACACGCGGTTTAATTTTTCACTGTCATTAAGGTCGATGAGTGAGGGGGGAGGTTACACTACTCGGAGATGTCACTGAACCCGCCCAAAGATGTAAACAACCATGCATGCGCCATGCCTATTAGACAGAGGGGTTCCAACAGCCGATTAGTACCAGTCATTCCACCAGGAAGGGAGTACACGGCCTGTGTTGTCTGTAGTTCAACACTGCCTAGACGGTCAACAGCACGGTTGGATCACGTCCGCATTGTTACTTTGTGCCAGGAAGGGCTCTCAACAAGGGAAGTGTCCAGGCATCTCGGAGTGAACCAAAGCGATATTGTTCGGACATGGAGGAGATTCAAAGAGGCATGAACTGTCGATGACATTCCTCGCTCAGGCCACCCAAGGGCTACTACTGCAGTGGATGACTACTACCTATAAATTATGGCTTGGAGGAAACCTGACAGCAACTCCACCATGTTGATTAATGCTTTTTGTGCAGCCACAGGACGTCGTGTTACGGCTCAAACTGTGCGCAATAGGCTGCATGATGTGCAACTTCACTTCTGACGTCTATGGCGAGGTCCATCTTCGCACCCACCACACCATGGAGCCCGGTACAGATGGGCCCAACAACATGCCGGATGGACCACTCAGGATTGGCATCATGTTCTCTTCCCCAATGAGTGTCGTACATGCCTTTATCCAGGCTATCCTCGGAGACGTGTTTGGAGGCAACCCGGTCAGGCTGAACCCCTTAGATACACTGTCCAGTGAGTGCAGCTAGGTGGAGGTTCCCTGGTGTTTTGGGGTGGCATTATGTGGGGCCGACGTACACCACTTCTGATATGGAAGGCGCCGTAATGGCTATACAATACGTGAATGCCATCCTCCGACTGACAGTGCAACCATATAGTACACGGCAGCATATTCGCGAGATATTCGTCTTCATGGAAGACAATACGAGCCCCCATCATGGATATTTTGTGAATAACTTCCTTCAGGAAAACGACATCCCTCGACTAGGGTGGCCAGGATTTTCTGCAGACGTGAACCCTATCGAACATGCATGGGATAGATTGAATAGAGCTATTTATGGGCGACGTGACCCACCAACCGCTCTGAGGGATCTACGCCGAATCACAATTGGGGAGTGGGACAATCTGGACCAACAGTACCTTGATGAACTTGTGGTTAATACGCCATGACGAATACAGGCATGCATCAATGCAAGAGGACGTACTACTGGGTATTAGAGGTACCAGTGTGTACAGCAGTCTGGACCACCACCTCTGAGGTCAACATGCAATGTGTGGTTTTCATGACTAATAAAAAAGGCGGAAATGATGTTTATGTTGATATGTACTGCAATTTTCTGTACAGGTTCCGGAACACTTGGAACCGAGGTGACATAAAACTTTTTTTGATGTGTGTATTTTAGTTAATGTTAATGTCAATGTCTGTCTCTCTCTCTCTCTCCCTCTCTCTCTCTCTCTCTCTATATATATATATATATATATATATATGTGTGTGTGTGTGTGTGTGTGTGTGTGTAGTAGCATTGGTACTGTCACAAAGATGCTGCTAGAAATGTTTACCAATGTTGACTGCCACTGACGGACTAGTGGGTGTTTCCATCCTGAGACAGCCGTTTACACGAGGCCCGTGAGCTGCGCTGGCCGCCCAGTTGTCGCCACCAGGTCAGCACCGAGCCACAGGGGGCGATAATCCTCGGCCGTTTGTCAAGCCTTATCCAACAGTAGATAATGTAGTCCCATTCCCAGAAATCAGTAATATTCCGTAAAGAAACTCAGCGTTTGTTCCCCTGCTGTTGTGTAGATTGAATAGTCAGCTTTGGATCAATTTCGCCCTTTTGGTAGGCTGTGATGAAAATAATTTATTATTGCTGTAATTTTTTTTTCAATCGTATCGACCAACTAGGATCACGTTAACAACCTCAGTTCCTCTTCTTCCTTTGTTGTTGTTTCCTAATTTTCCAGTATTCCTTCATTTTCTCCCCATGAAGTCTCTTCCTTTCTTCTGTCCATGTTGTTTCCGATTTTTTATTTCTCCTGCTTTGAAAGCCTTCCAAATGTAGTATTTTATTTTTAAAATGGTTTCTTTCTGCTATTTCTGATTCTTTGATGTTGTTTCTTTCTAGATCTTTCCTTACTTCTGTGATCCATGCTACTGTCGATTCTTTCTTCCAGAAACATAGGAGAATTTGTTTTGTTAATCTATTTCCATCCATTCAGTAGAGGTGTCCAAAAAAGGTTAGTCTTCGTTTGGCCATTACTTCAGATATTTTCTCTATATTTTTGTAGATCTTCTCATTACTCCTTATTTTGCAACCATCTGCAGTTTTTACTGCACCCATTATTTTTCTAATAGTCCTTCTTCCCAGTACCTCTAGTTTGTCCCTCTTATAGTTCATCGTTACGCATTCAGATGCATACAAGCATTCTGGTCATACCACTGTGGTGTAGTGTTTTGGTTTTGTTTTTCTAGATATGCATTTCTTGTTGTAAATATTTTTGGTTAAACCAAATGCTTTTTCCATAATTTTAATTCTTACATCTATTGCAGATTTCTCTAGTCCATTCTGCTGAATAGTTTCTCCAAGACATTTAAAATTATTTACTCGCTACATTTTACCTATTTGTATTTCTGTGAATTTTGGCGCATTTTTTATATTTGTCATGAATTTTGTTTTTTTCAACTGAAATTTTGAGACCAGTTCTGTTTGCTATTTTTTTCCAGAAGGTTTATTTGAATAACTGCTTCTGCCAGGTTTTCTGAAAGTATTCCAAATTCATCTGCAAAAAGCAGTTTATCTCAATTCCATTGGTATTTCTTCTCAGAGTTATTGGTTTAATTTTGTGATTTTTTATCTCCGAATTCCAGATGCTTACAATTTTTTCTAGAACACAATTAAACAGTAAAGGTGATAAACCATCACGTTGCCTAACACCAGTTTTTATTTCAAATGGCTGAGATACTTCTCCCACAATTTTGACTTTAGATATCGTACCTGTTAGTGTTTCATCCATTACATTTGCAAATTTTTATTTAAAACCAAATTCTCTAATTACCTTATTTATTGTTTCTCTGTCTATACAATCAAATGCTTTCTTGAAATCAATAAATGACACTATTATGGGTTTGCTGGTTAATATTCCATGGCGAATTATTGACTTTGAGTTAAAAATATGTTCTGCACAGGATCTCTTCTTTCGAAAACCACCCCAATATTCTCCCAGTTGTTTGTCTAAAGTATCTACTACTCTGTTGAGGAGAATTTTTGATAATATTTTGTATGCCACTGGCAGAAGTTACACTACTCTGTAATTATTGACATTTTGTTTGTCTCTCTTTTTATGTAGCGGATGGATTAATGGTGTTTTTCATTCAACTGGAATCTTTTAAGTTTTCCAAATGTTCTCAAAAAGCATCTGTAGATCCTTTATGATTTTTTGGTTCTGACCACTTCAGGAATTGTACTGTAATGGAGTCTTCACCACTCGCTTTATTGTTTTTGAGAGTTTTTATGGCTTCATGAATTTCTAACTCTATTGGTGGGAAATCTTTCTCTAGGTTTTGAGGTGTCACTGGAAATTCTAATTTACCTGTTGGAACTGGACAGTTTAACACCTTTTCAAAAAATTTTGTAAAATTTCACTATCTTCTTTGTTATTTCATCCAATTTCGCCATTTTCATCTTTGAAACAAATACTTTGTGCCTGATATCCTTTATGTTTGTGTTTAAAAGTTTGGTAAGAATTTCTAGTATTATTTTTGTTGAAATTTTCTTCTGTTTCAATAATCTGAGAATTTTCAAAGTTTCTTTTGATTTTACGGATTAATTCTGAAGTTTCTTTTCTTGTTGTATGAATTGTTCAAGGTCTTCCTCTTTTTTGAACATCTCCATTTTCTCCATTTTTGAGCTCTTTGTATTAGTGCTTCTTCTTCACACTCGTCATTCCACCATGTCTTCTTTTAATTCTTGGCCAATCCTAAAGTTTTCTCTGCTGCGTTTGTTATTTGCACTTGGAGTACACGCCAATCAGCTTTACTTGTCTCAATTTCTTCTCTAAATTTTTCTGTACTTTGTTTTGTAATATTAGCTGTAGTGGTGTTGTATCTGATCACTTTCTTGGTCACCTTTTTTCTTTTAAGTGGGAGAAATTTTATTTTAATCTTGGATAGAGAATGATCTGAATCGAATTCCTCATTTCTGACTATTTTAACATTCATAATTTCCGTTATATACCTTTTAGATATGGATACGTGATCCAGCTGAAATTCTCGTAGGTTTGGATTTGGGTGTCTCCAAGTTTTGGCTTTTCTTGGTAGTTTGCGGAAATGTGTGGACATCCAGGTTTAACTGGAACATTTTACACATATTGATTAGTCTTTCACCATTTCTGTTTGTTCTTGAGTGTGCTGGATATTCACCTACAACAGTCCTTAATTTCTTTTACCTCCCAATTTGCGCATTGAAGTCACCAAGAAGAATTTTAACGTTCTTTTTAGGTATAATAGAAATTTCAGATTGGCTGTATTACTATTATTGTTCTCGTTATTGTTGTTACTATCATTTACAGAAGTTAGAGCCATTCAGTATTTGTGGGCAGCCATTTTTCTCACATTCGCGATGACAAGTGACCCTCGGTGATAGCCTAAAAATTATCAAACCTTCTGTAGAAAATTAACTGCACATTTTCAGAGCAGAAGGATGTTTTCTACATAGTACATGTCTCTTATGGCAAGGAAGAAGAAGAAGGAAAAAAGTTGTAATTTTAGAGGGAATCGGACATCTGCGCTTTTGTAAAAAGCAAACTTCCACACCCAGAAATGTCACTCATATTAATATATTACGGACTGTTACGCCATGGTCGGATGAATTTCTTGTTTAGTTCCAACGTTTCGTCCCATCTGCGGAGGATACCTCGAAAGGGGGTGTAGCTTTTTCGTAGGTACTATTTAAAAAACCCTTGTTCGTAACTCACTGAAGTCCAGGTTAGTTACAATTAAATTTTCATTACTTGTGAGGATCTCAAAGAAAAACGAGTGATCGTAGAACAACGAAACTTTGTGGAAACATTTTTAAGGACATGCGGAAGAGGAATAACGAATACACCATTGAAAGAAACATGTTTTAATTCCGACATGAGAGGGTAACAGTCACCAGTTGCGGACCACGTTTACGCTCCACGTTACAAACGTTGCTGATTGTAACGACCATCTGCATCCCTGACAGCCTAGTAACGCACTAGAGATTGCTCTACTGCTGTCAGAAACAACGGTGGGCCTTGTATATTCAGCTGTCATGACACAGCTCGTGTGCTGCTTAAACATCACACATTGCGTCCAGCATTCTCAGCCTTGGAAACGCTAACTTCTTCAACAATTTGTGGCTCAATTGGACTTCGGCCTCTCCCAGGAGCAATTACCAAATCGCCAATTAATTCGAACTTCCGAATCACGTTCTTCAACCCCGGTGCGGAAAGCGGTCCTCTCCGCACTGCTTCAGTGCATGAAGAGCAGCAGCACTTGTACTGTTGTCCTGACAAAGCAGCTTGACTAGTAAAGCCCTGCTCACCTGGTCTAGACCCATGCTGAATGTCTGCAGCTGAAATGCACCCTCATCCTTGTGTTTCAGCCTCACGTCGTCGTACCAGTATCGAAACCTAACGACAAGTCATCACGCTAACACCTGCAGCGCACAGTCTCAACATGTTTCCTATAACGTTGGGCATCCATACTACAAATACCTTTCCTTCTACACTGTCTCAAATAGCGAAAGTTTAATTACAACCTCCCAAATATAGGCGTGACGTGTCAGATGTTTTGAAAACTCGAGCGCAACTGGCCGTTGTCCGTTACTGTCTGTGTCCCTTTCACACACACACACACACACACACACACACGCACACACACACACACACAAAGACCTTGACCTTGCAGATCCAGAAACCATCAGTCCTGATTTTCCTGTAAAGGATCCACACTACCGGCCATTAAAATTGCTACACCAAGAAGAAATGCAGATGATAAACGGCTATTCATTGGACAAATATATTATACTAGAACTGAAATATGATAACATTTTCACACAATTTGGGTGTACAGATCCTGAGAAATCAGTACCCAGAACAACCACCTCTGGCCGTAATAACGGCCTTGATACGCCTCGGCATTGAGTCAAACAGAGCTTCAATGGCGTGTACAGGTACAGCTGCCCATGCAGCTTCAACACGATACCACAGTTCATCAAGAGTAGTGACTGGCGTATTGTGACGAGCCAGTTGCTAGGCCACCATTGACCAGACGTTTTCAATTGGTGAGAAATCTGGAATATGTGCTGGCCAGGGCAGCAGTCGAACATTTTCTGTATCCAGAAAGGCCCGTAGAGGACCTGCAACATGCGGTCGTGCATTATCCTGCTGCAATGTAGGGTTTCGCAGGGATCGAATGAAGGGTACAGCCATGGTTCGTAACACATCTGAAATGTAACGTCCACTGTTCAAAGTGCCGTCAATGCGAACAAGAGGTGACCGAGACGTGTAACCAATGGCACCCCATACCATCACGCCGGGTGATACGCCAGTATGGCGATGACGAATACACGCTTCCAATGTGCGTTCACCGCGATGTCGCCAAACACGGATGCGACCATCGTGATGCTGTAAACAGAACCTGAATACATCCGAAAAAATGACGTTTTGCCATTCGTGCACCCAGGTTCGTCTTTGAGTACACCGTCGCAGGTGCTCCCGTCTGTAATGCAGCGTCAAGGATAACCGCAGCCATAGTCTCCGACCTGATGGTCCATGCAGCTGTAAACGTCGTCGAACTGATCGTGCAGATGGTTGTTGTCTTGCAAACGTCCCCATCTGTTGACTCAGGGATCGAGACGTGGCTGCACCATCTGTTACAGCCATGCGGATAAGATGCCTGTCATCTGGACTGCTAGTGATACGAGGCCGTTGAGATCCAGCACGGCGTTCCGTATACGCTCCTAAACCCACCGATTCCATATTCTGCTAACAGTCATTGGCTCTCGTCCAACGTGAGCAGCGATGTCGCGATACGATATACCGCAATCGCGATAGGCTACAATCCGACCTTTATCAAAGTCGGAAACGTGATGGTACGCATTTCTCCTCCTTACACGAGGCATCACAATAACGTTTCACCAGGCAACGCCGGTCAACTGCTGTTTGTGTATGAGAAATCGGTTGGCAAAGTTCCTCATGTCAGCGCGTTGTAGGTGTCGCCACCGGTGCCAACCTTGTGTGAATGCTCTGAAAAGCTAATCATTTGCGTATCACAGCATCTTCTTCCTGTCGGTTACATTTCGCGTCTGTAACCCGTCATCTTCGTGGTGTAGCAATTTTAATGGCCAGTAGTGTATGTAGTGTACTTACAATAACAGCAGTGTATTGAATTTCAAAAAAAGTGTCGTCTTTCAATAGGGGTAGACTCTTATAATACCGCAAATACCATTTTTATCTTCCGCAAGTTCACAACGTCGCTATTGTTGGGCAGTGAAATTGGCCTGGGTGAATCTTGCTCCTGCGAGCAGCTGATGAATAAACTTTGTTGTGCTCGGCTCTTTACACCTTTGAGTAATTTTTCAATATGTGTACTTGTAAACGTTAGTACTTCAGAGCCCATATTTCCACATCATACTCCCAAAGGCTCTTTCAAGAATATATGAACACTATAGTATATTTTGATTGGATTGTGGTTACCACCCCGAGTCGAAATTAATGAATTGTGAGAGTTTCTCATAAAGTTGTAATTGTAGCCTCAAAAAAATCAAGCTGCGATCATGTAACGCACTAATTGTGGTAGTCCTTCTCTACATGGCTCTGAGCACTATGGGACTTAACTTCTAAGGTCATCAGTCCGCTAGAACTTAGAACTACTTAAACCTAACTAACCTAAGGACATCTACCTGCGACCGTGCTTGTCGCGCGGTTCCAGACTGTAGCGCCTAGAACCGCTCGTCGATTCCGCCCGGCGTGTGATTTAATGGCCGAGTGTAAGTATTCCAACTGGTCACAACTTCGACAGCTTAAGAGCTCTGTAATTTCCTGCGCTTCCAAACCGCATCTTCAAGGCTTGCGAAATCGTATGCGCACTAAACCCTTGTATCTCTGATGGGAGTCTGTTTCTACAGCAAGAAGAGGAACAAACACGAAATCAGCGTCTAGGCCTTGTAAGAAAAGCTGCAAAGCATTAGATTCTGACCATCCTGGTATTATATACCAGATTACTAATGTTACTAGGTGACCTGAGACACCAAGCGCATACATAGCCGTAATTACACGATTAGCACTTGTGTTGCGGAAACCAATGGGACGTTGTGCGACATGCTGGATTGCGGAACGCAAGGATTCAGTTTCGTCTGCCTTCTCTTTCTATTCTCTCTACATCTCTCTACATTCTCTCTCCCGACCTAATATTCTTTTTCTGGCCATGGCTTCTGTTTTTCTTAAGTCGTAGCTGATTGTAACTCGTTAACTCAATGCACGAAGCTACGATGTACTCGTATTATATGCAGTACTGTGCTAGGAGCTATAATGATGAAGAAGAATTGTTTTGTTGTACCCCTGTAAGTTGTTAAGTGAGCATATGATGACTTTCGTCTGTTACCGCCCCCCTCCCCCACCAACGAGCGCAGCGAAGATTTGTTAATATGCAGATATGTACACTACTGGCCATTAAAATTGCTACACCACGAAGATGATGTGCTACAGACGCGAAATTTAACCGACAGGAAGAAGATGCTGTGATATGCAAATTATTAGCTTTTCAGAGCATTCACACAAGGTTGGCGCCGGTGGCGACACCTACAACGTGCTGACGTGAGGAAAGTTTCCAAACGATTTCTCATACACAAACAGCAGTTGACCAGCGTTGTCTGATGAAACATTGTTGTGATGCCTCGTGTAAGGAGGAGAAATGCGTACTATCACGTTTCCGACTCTGATAAAGATCGGATTGTAGCCTATCGCGATTGCGGTTTATCGTATCGCGACATTGCTGCTCGCGTTGGTCGAGAGCCAATGAGTGTTAGCAGAATATGGAATCGGTGGGTTTAGGAGGGTATACGGAACGCCGTGCTGGATCTCAACGGCCTCGTATCACTAGCAGTCGACATGACAGGAGGCATCTTATCCGCATGGCTGTAACGGATCGTGCAGTCACGTCTCGATCCCAGAGTCAACAGATGGGGTCGTTTGCAAGACAACAACCATCTGCACGAACAGTTCGATGACGTTTGCAGCAGCATGGACTATCAGCTCGGAGACCACGGCTGCGGTTACCCTTGACGCTGCATCACCGACAGGAGCGCCGGCGATGGTGAACTCAACGACGAACCTGGGTGCACGAATGGCAAAAAGTCATTTTTTCGGATGAATAAAGGTTCTGTTTACAGCATCATGATGGTCGCATCCGTGTCTGGCGACATCGCGGTGAACGCACATTGGAAGCGTGTATTCGTCATCGCCATACTGGCGTATCACCCGGCGTGATGGTATGGGGTGCCATTGGTTACACGTCTCGGTCACCTCTTGTTCGCATTGACGGCACTCTGAACAGTGGACGTTACTTTTCAGATGTGTTACGACCCGTGGCTCTACCCTTCATTCGATCCCTGCGAAACCCTAAATTTCAGCAGGATAATGCACGACCGCATGTTGCAGGTCCTGTACGGGCCGTTCTAGATATAGAAAATATTCGACTGCTGCCCTGGCCAGCACATTCTCCAGATCTCTCACGAATTGAAAACGTCTGGTCAATGGTGACCGAGCAACTGGCTCGTCACAATACGCCAGTCACTACTCTTGATGAACTGTGGTATCGTGTTGAAGCTGCATCGGCAGCTATACCTGTACACGCCATCCAAGCTCTGTTTGACTGAATGCCCAGGCGTATCAAGGCCGTTTTTACGGCCAGAGGTGGTTGTTCTGGGTACTGATTACTCAGGATCTATACCCCCAAATTGCGTGGAAATGTAATCACATGTCAGTTCTAGTATAATATATTTGTCCAATGAACACCCGTTTATTATCTGCATTACTTCTTGGTGTAGCAATTTTAAAGGCCAGGAGTGTATGAGGTTGTTTCCTTGAGATTATTTGTGAACAGTCAAGAGGTCCTGTGGTTAATGTGAAGGCAGGAGTTTCTGACTCAGTTTCTGTTGTGTAGATAATTTTTTGTGGTGAAAGTTGAGGAAGATACTTTTTCCGATAATGTGCAGATGATTGATTTTAAACGGTGTGTTTTATGATGTCACTCTCCGAAGGTCAGAGCGGAACCGTTAACCATGATTCATTTTACCGTGCAGCGAGTTTCTAGTTCAAGCAAAAATGTGTTTTGGAATCATTTAAATTGTAGCTTATGTCACCTATGAACGTTTACTGTAAACAGAGACCGCATGACACAAACACGTGGACCGCCACAGCTAGGGTTGGCAACCCTCCCGCGTGAGGCGTGAGTCCCGTTTCCACGGTTCAAATAATGCGTCCTGCGGTGTGTGTCTGCGGGACGCTAATTGTCTCGCTTTATGGACTAGGTTAGAAGGAAACCCTATTAAAATGAAGTATGGGTGGCGCATTGCGTGTATGTTAGGGCGTCGGGCGCGGAGACAGGGACAGCAACAGCTCCCGACTGTGCCGCCCCTCGAAAGAGACAAACGAGTGTCGCAGGCGTTCGGCCGCTCGCTCCCCTCCGCCGCTGCTTCGCTGCCTCGCGTTACGTCGCTGCCGTGCCGTTAGTACTCACTACTTCTCACAGAGTTTCAGTGTTTTTATTCGATTCGTAAAATAAATAGAGTTTAGTGTGTTGTTGATACTTTTCTATTGTTATTTCTGAACGCTTGTTTGGACCTGAATGATATCTGATTCAGAAACAACAGATATCGACATTTAAAAAGTTAAAAATAAAAAAAAGGTGAACGGATGTGTTCCTATCGGCAAGAATGGGAGAATTAGTATCCTGTTTTGAAACAACGTTGATACAGATATACATAAAGCTTTTTGCAACTACGGCGAGTTCAACGGACCGTTATACTTCGAATTTTCATCTAACTTTTGTCATTAACGTTCCACTGCTCTGCAGACGAGCTAATTCCATTGTCGGTTGAGAAGCATTTATTTTCGTTATTTTCTTACAAAGCGCTACTCACAAAGGGTTAAAAATAATGCTCATATGCTAACCAGCGTAATTTTCGTGCGAAACTTTAACTGCAGTACTCCGTATCTCACCACGGTTCTTCTGTATCGATATTTTCATTATTTTGAGGCGACTCTGTGCTGACAAAGAAATCCTCAAACGAATGGCCAAAGTTTTCTGAATTTTGTGTTTGCTGAAATTCAACACAGAGATGTACTCTGTCATCTTATTTCTGTTGCAAAATTCTTATAAGCGCTGCACTAACTATCTGAACTAAGTCTTCTTAGACCTTGTTTTTTGTCATACAAAAAAAGTTAAGATCCTTTCACGTACAAATTTGGTGTCGCTTTGTGCTAATTGTTATTGATGTTTAACCTGCAGTCCGACGGCACTGTGTTACTGTTTTCGCGTACTTAGTGTCAAACGGCCGGTACATGCCACCAGCTTTCCTTCAAGATCACTTTAGCAAGCATACGTGCGCTGTGCCGAGTGCTGAAAGTGCCACTTTCCCCCTACCCCTCTCGCCCTTCTTCCACCCTTGCACCTACTACTCCGCCCCCCCCTCCCCACCCCCAAGTAAGACGTGCGTTACGCTGCATATAATAACCCCCCCCCCCCCCCCCCCCGTCCCGCCGTCCATCCATCACCATAGTAGAGAGAACCGCCACTAAGGTCTGTCGACGTCACACACTCGCATCTCTCCTTTCCCGCAGTGCAACCCACATGCTCTTTACCCGTCAGTAGGAAGCTGTTTTCAGGCATGCGCTTCTGCCACGCCGATCCACATTCGAGCCTCGAATCTTTTTTTATTTTATGAAATGATTAAGGAGGCAATGCATTCTTTCCCTTCTTTTACGTGTAGTTTCATGAACAGGACAAGAATATCTTTAATTGTTTTGTTGTTACTTACATACTTAAGTTACAATTTCTAGAGATTTTGCCTTGAGTTTCTCCGTGCCAATAACTTCATTTTTGTATTTTTTTTATGTAGTTTCACATTTTTACCCCCTTAGTTTAAAAGGAATTAGTTCAAGCGTTTCCTACCAAAGGGACTTAGAGTGGTATTGAATCAGTGGGTCGTGGTGATGATTGATGAGGTAATGAGCAGTATTCTTACGTAAGGGAATGGATATTAACGATTTGTCACAGATCTTTTCCCTCAAGTACTTTTGCTTTATGTTCTTTTATAATTGTGATGTAATGAGGTGACAGGTGTTGATGATTTTATTTCATGGTTCTCGGAATTCAATAAGCGTTTAAATGAGGAGGTGTCTTCTAAAGTTAATGAGTGTAAGTCGAAACTGTATTATGGCTGGGAATTTCTTACACTATTCTCCACAAATGTGTAAGGTCAAACTAGATTCTCATTTTGTAGTTGCACAATATTATATCGAATCTTGAGCAGTAGCTTACAGGAGATTCTGATTACAGTTACCTACTTATTAAATCTATATTATTTGTTGTGCAAACCAGTAACCACAACTTCGTCACTTATCAGCCTTGTTAATTTGCATTTGCCTCGATTATGCCTGACCATCCTACCTGTAAAAGTGTCTGCATACATTTAACCAAGTGATGTACATGGAGGAATATTACCCTCGTAGGTAATTTAAAATGGTTTCAAGTGAATAGGTACACCTTTTCTATCGCTTTTCTGAGACTTTCACTATTATTTGGCTGTACAGCCCTTCCGCAATGATGTATCCAAGTCAAGACAGTGACAGTTTATCACATTCTCTGATTAGTTTGTGCTATTATTTTTCCAGTTGAAACTACTGAGTAACTTCTATC